>NW_019154105.1:6878166-7071743 GCF_002288905.1 Enhydra lutris kenyoni
ACCACTTTCTGAAAGGTAGGACTGGCGGAGAAGGGAATCCAAAGCGATGGGAAGATAGACCGCGGGGGGAGGGGCCGGCTCCCGGGGGGGCGGCGGAGCAACGGAGCACAAAATCAGGATTTTTAAAAGTCTGGTCCGTTGAGGGACATCACTCCAGAGGCTTAACCGGGGTGAAGCCCACATGGGGTAAGCGTGGCCTCAGGTCCTGCAGGGTCACAGAAGGATCGGGGTGTCTGAGTGTCGCAGAGCTTACAGGTATTAGAACGGGGAAGCCGGCTACAGAGACAGAGCCGAGGAGTGAGCTCTAAGGTCGGGGTTACCTTGAACCGGTCGCAGGCTCGGTCAGCTCAGAGCGCGGCCCGAGGCCAGGGTGACGGGAGTAATTGGTCGCTGTTCTCTGAGGGTGCACTGAGGAGTGAGGCCCCGGGCTCTCGGCTCCTCCAGGCCGGACACCGGGAGGCCGCCATCTTCATTCCCGCCCTCCGGACTCTACGGAAAGCGCTCAGGGAACAAGAGCTCCCGAAAGCGAACCCGAGCGGATTACTCAGGCCGCCCCGAGTAAGGGCAGTGCAACTCCGCCGGGGGCAAAGACACTTGAGAATCACTACAACAGGCCCCTCCCCCAGAAGATCAACAAGAAATCCAGCCAGGACCAAGTTCACCTACCAAGGAGTGCGGTTTCATACCAAGGAGAGCAGCAGAAATCCAGAGGAGGAGAAAGTAAAGCACAGAACCCATGGCTTTCTCCCCATGATTCTTTAGCCTTGCAGTTAATTTAATTTTTTTTCTTTTTCAATTTTTTTTTCTCTTCTTCTCCTAATTTTTTTAACTTTTACCCTTTTCTAACGTTTTTTAACTAGTTTATCTAATATATATATATTTTTTTCTTTTTATATTTTTCGTTATTCGTTTTCTTCTTTTAATAGTTTCTTTTTTTTTTTTTCTTTCTAAACCTCTTTTTATCCCCTTTCTCCCCCCTCACGATTTGGGATCTCTTCTGATTTGGCTAAAGCATATTTTCCTGGGGTTGTTGCCACCCTTTTAGTATTTTACTTGCTCCTTCATATACTCTTATCTGGACAAAATGACAAGGCAGAAAAATTCACCACAAAAAAAAGAACAAGAGGCAGTACCAAAGGCTAGGGACCTAATCAATACAGACATTGGTAATATGTCAGATCTAGAGTTCAGAATGACGATTCTCAAGGTTCTAGCCGGGCTCGAAAAAGGCATGGAAGATATTAGAGAAACACTCTCAGGAGATATAAAAGCCCTTTCTGGAGAAATAAAAGAACTAAAATCTAGCCAAGTTGAAATCAAAAAAGCTATTAATGAGGTGCAATCAAAATGGAGGCTCTCACTGCTAGGATAAATGAGGCAGAAGAAAGAATTAGCAATATAGAAGACCAAATGACAGAGAATAAAGAGCTGAGCAAAAGAGGGACAAACAGCTACTGGACCAGGAGGGGAGAATTCGAGAGATAAGTGACACCATAAGACGAAACAACATTAGAATTGGGATTCCAGAAGAAGAAGAAAGAGAGAGAATTATTGGAGATAATTTCCCCAATATGGCAAAGGGAACAAGCATCAAAATCCAGGAGGTGCAGAGAACCCCCCTCAAAATCAGTAAGAATAGGTCCACACCCCGTCACCTAATAGTAAAATTTACAAGTCTTAGTGACAAAGAGAAAATCCTGAAAGCAGCCCAGGAAAAGAAGTCTGTAACATACAATGGTAAAAATATTAGATTGGCAGCAGACTTATCTACAGAAACCTGGCAGGCCAGATCTGATATATTCTGCTATATAAGGTCACAGATCCTTCTGTGACCCTGCGGGACCTGAGGCCATGCTCACCCCGCGTGGGCTTCACCCCAGTTAAGCCTCCGGAGCGATGTCTCTCAGCAGAACAGACTTTTATACCAGGCACAATATATTCAGAGCACTAAATGAGAAAAACATGCAGCCAAGAATACTATATCCAGCTAGGCTATCATTAAAAATAGAAGGAGAGATTAAAAGCTTCAAGGACAAACAAAAACTGAAAGAATTTGCAAACACCAAACCAGCTCTACAGGAAATATTGAAAAGGGTCCTCTAAGCAAAAAGACCCTAAAAGTAGTAGATCAGAAAGGAACAGAGACAATATACAATAACAGTCACCTTACAGGCAATACAATGGCACTAAATTCATATCTCTCAATACTTACCCTGAATGTTAATGGCCTAAATGCCCCAATCAAAAGACACAGGGTATCAGAATGGATAAAAAAACAAAACCCATCAATATGCTGCCTACCAGAAACTCATTTTAGACCCAAAGACACCTCCAGATTTAAAGTGAGGGGGTGGAAAACAATTTACCATGCTAATGGACATCAGAAGAAGACTGGGGTGGCAATCCTTATATCAGATCAATTAGATTTTAAGCCAAAGACTATAATAAGAGATGAGGAAGGACACTATATCATACTCAAAGGGTCTGTCCAACAAGAAGATCTAACAATTTTAAATATCTATGCCCCTAACATGGGAGCAGCCAACTACAGAAACCAATTAATAACAAAATCAAAGAAACACATCGACAATAACACAATAATAGTAGGGGACTTTAACACTCCCCTCACTGAAATGGACAGATCGTCCAAGCAAAAGATCAACAAGGAAATAAAGGCCTTAAATGACACACTGGACCAGATGGACATCACAGATATATTCAGAACATTTCATCCCAAAGCAACAGAATACACATGCTTCTCTAGTGCACATGGAACATTCTCCAGAATAGGTCACATCCTGGGTCATAAATCAGATCTCAACAGGTATCAAAAGACTGGGATCATTCCCTGCATATTTTCAGACCACAATGCTCTGAAGCTAGAACTCAATCACAAGAGGAAATTTGGAAAGAACCCAAATACATGGAGACTAAACAGCATCCATCTAAAGAATGAATGGGTCAACCAGGAAATTAAAGAAGAATTGAAAAAATTCATGGAAACAAATGATAATGAAAACACAACGGTTCAGAATCTGTGGGACACGACAAAGGCAATCCTGAGAGGAAAATATATAGCGGTACAAGCCTTTCTCAAGAAACAAGAAAGGTCTCAGGTACACAACCTAACCCTACACCTAAAGGAGCTGGAGAAAAAACAAGAAAGAAATCCTAAACCCAGCAGGAGAAGAGAAATCATAAGGATCAGAGCAGAAATCAATGAAATAGAAACCAAAAAGACAATAGAACAAATCAACGAAACTAGGAGCTGGTTCTTTGAAAGAATTAATAAGATTGATAAACCCCTGGCCAGACTTATCAAAAAGAAAAGAGAAAGGACCCAAATAAATAAAATCATGAATGAAAGAGGAAAGATCACAACTAACACCAAAGGAATACAGACAATTATAAGAACATACTATGAGCAACTCTACGCCAACAAATTTGACAATCTGGAAGAAATGGATGCATTCCTAGAGACATAAACTACCACAACTGAACCAGGAAGAAAGAGAAAGCCTGAACAGACCCATAACCAGTAAGGAGATTGAAACAGTCATCAAAAATCTCCAAACAAACAAAAGCCCAGGGCCAGACGGCTTCCCGGGGGAATTCTACCAAACATTTAAAGAAAAACTAATTCCTATTCTCCTGAAACTGTTCCAAAAAATAGAAATGGAAGGAAAACTTCCAAACTCATTTTATGAGGCCAGCATCACCTTGATCCCAAAACCAGACAAGGATCCCATCAAAAAAGAGAACTACAGACCAATATCCTTGATGAACACAGATGCAAAAATTCCCATCAAAATACTAGCCAATAGGATTCAACAGTACATTAAAAGGATTATTCACCACGACCAAGTGGGATTTATTCCAGGGCTGCAAGGTTGGTTCAACATCTGCAAATCAATCAATGTGATACAACACATTAATAAAAGAAAGAACCATATGATACTCTCCATAGATGCGGAAAAAGCATTTGACAAAGTACAGCATTCCTTCCTGATCAAAACTTTTCAAAGTGTAGGGATAGAGGGCACATACCTCAATATTATGAAAGCCATCTATGAAAAACCCACCACAAATATCATTCTCAATGGAAAAAACTGAAAGCTTTTCCGCTAAGGTCAGGAACACGGCAGGGATGTCCATTATCACCACTGCTATTCAACATAGTACTAGAAGTCCTAGCCTCAGCAATCAGACAACAAAAGGAAATTAAAGGCATCCAAATCGGCAAAGAAGAAGTCAAACTATCACTCTTCGCAGATGATATGATACTATATGTGGAAAACCCAAAAGATTCCATTCCAAAACTGCTAGAACTTGTACAGGAATTCAGTAAAGTATCAGGATATAAAATCAATGCACAGAAATCAGTTGCATTTCTATACACCAACAACAAGACAGAAGAAAGAGAAATTAAGGAGTCGATCCCATTTACAATTGCACCCAAAACTATAAGATACCTAGGAATAAACCTAACCAAAGAGACTAAGAATCTATACACAGAAAATTATAAAGTACTCATGAAAGAAATTGAGGAAGACACAAAGAAATGGAAAAATGTTCCACGCTCCTAGATTGGAAGAATAAATATTGTGATAATGTCTATGCTACCTAAAGCAATCTACACATTTAATGCAATTCCTATCAAAGTACCATCCATTTTTTTCAAAGAAATGGAGCAAATAATCCTAAAATTTATATGGAACCAGAAAAGACCTCGAATAGCCAGAGGAATATTGAAAAAGAAAGCTAAAGTTGGGGGCATCACAATTCCGGACTTCAAGCTCTATTACAAAGCTGTCATCATCAAGACAGCATGGTACTGGCACAAAAACAGACACATAGATCAATGGAACAGAATAGAGAGCCCAGAAATAGACCCTCAACTCTATGGTCAACTAATCTTCGACAAAGCAGGAAAGAATGTCCAATGGAAAAAAGACAGCCTCTTCAACAAATGGTGTTGGGAAAATTGGACAGCCACATGCAGAAAAATGAAATTGGAACCTTTCCTTACACCACACACGAAAATAGACTCATAATGGATGAAGGACCTCAATGTGAGAAAGGAATCCATCAAAATCCTTGAGGAGAACACAGGCAGCAAGCTCTTTGACCTCAGCTGCAGCAACATCTTCCTAGGAACATCGCCAAAAGCAAGGGAAGCAAGGGCAAAAGTGAACTATTGGGATTTTATCAAGATCTAAAAGCTTTTGCACAGCAAAGGAAACAGTTAACAAAACCAAAAGACAACTGACAGAATGGGAGAAGATATTTGCAAATGACGTATCAGATAAAGGGCTACTATCCAAAATCTATAAAGAACTTAGCAAACTCAACACCCAAAGAACAAATAATCCAATCAAGAAATGGGCAGAAGACATGAACAGACATTTCTGCAAAGAAGACATCCAGATGGCCAACAGACACATGAAAAAGTGCTCCACATCACTTGGCATCAGGGAAATACAAATCAAAACCACAATGAGATATCACCTCACACCAGTCAGAATGGCTAAAATTAACAAGTCAGGAAATGACAGATGCTGGTGAGGATGCGGAGAAAGGGGAACCCTCCTACACTGTTGGTGGGAATGCAAGCTGGTGCAACCACTCTGGAAAACAGCATGGAGGTTCCTCAAAATGTTGAAAATAGAATTACCCTATGACCCAGCAATTGCACTGCTGGGTGTTTACCCTAAAGATACATACATAGTGATCCGAAGGGGCACGTGCACCCGAATGTTTATAGCAGCAATGTCTACAATAGCCAAACTATGGAAAGAACCTAGATGCCCATCAACAGATGAATGGATAAAGAAGAAGTGGTATATATACACAATGGAATACTATGCAGCCATCAAAAGAAATGAAATCTTGCCATTTGCGACGACGTGGATGGAACTAGAGGGTATCATGCTTAGCGAAATAAGTCAATCCGAGAAAGACAACTATCATATGATCTCCCTGATATGAGGGAGAGGAGATGCAATATGGGGGGTTAAGGGGGTAGGAGAAGAGTAAATGAAAGAAGATGGGATTGGGAGGGAGACAAACCATAAGTGACTCTTAATCTCACAAAACAAACTGAAGGTTGATGGGGGGAGGGGAGGGTTATGGACATTGGGGAGGGTATGTGCTATGGTGAGTGCTGTGAAATGTCTAAACCTGGCGATTCACAGACCTGTACCCCTGGGGATAAAAATATATTATATGTTTATAAAAAATAAAATTAAAAAAAAAGAATAGATGGAGAGATAAAGTGTTTCCCAGACAAACAAAAATGAAAGGAGTTCATGACCACTAAAACATCCCTGAAAGAAATATTAAAGGGGACTCTGAGTAGAAAGACCAACAAAAGTGACAATATGAAAACAGGAAACACAAAAGCAGCAGAAATGAGTATTTCTGTAAGAAATCAGTCAAGGAACTCAGAAAATTAAAGGATGTAAAATATTACACTGTATACCTAAAATGTGGGGAGGCAAGGAGTAAAAACTGGATCCAAACTTAAGACTGTCTTATAATACAGTCAGCTATATGCAGATGACCTTATATACAATCCTAACGATAACCACAAATCAAAAGCCAGTACTAGGGACACCTGGGTGGCTCAGTGGGTTAAAGCCTCTGCCTTTGGCTCAGGTCGTAATCCCAGGGTCCTAGGATGGAGCCCCACATCAGGCTCTCTGCTCCGTGGGGAGCCTGCTTCCTCCTCTCTTTCTGCCTACCTCTCTGCCTACTTGTGATCTCTGTCAAATAAATAAAATCTTAAAAAAAAAAAAAGCCCGTACTAGATATGCAAAGAATAATGAAAAAGAAATCCAAATATATTGTTAAAGAAAACCTGCAAACCATGAAAGAGAAAGAGAAGAAAGAAGTGATAGAGCAGGCAGTCAGTTAGACATAAGCTGGAGGCAAAGGCAGTGATGAATAGGTGACACATTAGAAGCCTCAGGGAACAGCATCCTGGCTTTGTGGCTTTTAATATCCTGGTCTTGCTGATTTCCAGCACCCTGTGGCTGACAGACAAGAGCCACAGGTGCAGGACATGTACTCTCCTCTTCAACTTCTGCCCCAGGTAACTTATAACTCTTAAGTATAATGTATTTACATTGTGGTTTTGACCATCTCCCGCCCACTCCACCCCCACCCCCGTGGGGGAGGATGGCCATGACAATTCCAGCAAGAACCCTGTAGGGCCTAAAACTCCCCCTCCCACCCAGCAGAAACAACTTCAGTTTGGACTGGCCTAGCTATGATCCACAACCTCTGCAAACATAAAAAGACATCCCTAACCCCAGTGTGGTTGCTATCTCTAAGCCTTGCCCACTTTCCCACCTTGACTGTGTACTGTAATTAATAAACCACTTTGTGCTTGCTACTTTCCTTCTGGTTGTCTTTATTTGAGTGCGTATCCTCAGGCAAATCTTTTATGGGGAATTCAAGAACTGAAACCTCCATTCACACAATGTAGACTCTCTCATTGGTAACAACTTCAGAGGGAAATTCAGAAACAACCACAAAACAAGTAATATAATGACAATAAATACATATCTATGCATAATTAAACTCTGAATGTAAATAGACGGAGCACTCCAATCAAAAGACATACAATGACAGAATGGATTAAAAAAAAATAAGACCCATCTATATGCAACCTACAGTAGACTCATTTTAGACCTAAAGACAGTATGTACTGAAAGTGAGAGAATGGAAAAACATCTATCATGCAAATGGATGTCAAAAGAAAGCTGGAGGGGCGCCTGGGTGGCTCAGTGGATTAAAGCCTCTGCCTTCAGCTCGGGTCATGATCTCAGGGTCCTGGGATCGAGCCCCGCATCGGGCTCTCTGCTCTGCAGGGAGCCTGCTTCCTCCCCTCTCTCTCTGCCTGCCTCTATGCCTACTTGTGATCTCTCTCTCTCTCTCTCTCTCTGTCAAATAAATAAAATCTTTAAAAAAAAAAAGAATAAAAAAAAAAAAGAAAGCTGGAGTAGCAATTCTTACAACAGAGAAAATAGATTTTAAAACAAAGACTGGGGGCACCTGGGCGGCTCAGTTGGTTAACTGGCTTAGGTCATGATCCTGGAATCCCAGGATCAAGCCCTGCATCAGGGATCCTGTTCGAGAGGGAGCCTGCTTCTTCCTCTCCCTCTCACTCACACTCCCTCTCAAATAAATAAAATCTTTAAAAAAATTTTTAAAAAATAAAACAAAGACTGTAAGAAAAAACAAAGGACACTACATATTAATAAAGGATACAACAGGACCAGAAGATGTAACAATTGTAAATATTCATGCACCCAACATAGGAGTCACCCAAATACACAGAACAGTTAATAACAAACATAAAATAACTGATAGTAATACAATAATAGTAGGGGAATTTAACACCTTGCTTACATCAATGGACAGATCATCCAATCAGAAAATCAACAAAAAAGCAAAGGCTTTTTTTTTTAAAGATTTTATTTACTTATTTGACAGAGAGAGATCACAAGTAGGCAGAGAGGCAGGCAGAGAGAGAGGAAGGGAAGCAGGCTTCCTGCTGAGCAGAGAGCCCGATGCGGGGCTCGATCCCAGGACCCTGAGATCATGACCTGAGCCGAAGGCAGCGGCTTAACCCACTGAGCCACCCAGCCGCCCCAAGCAAAGTCTTTTTTGAGTGACACATCAAACCATGTAGATTTTAAAAATAGTATATATATATTTCTTTTACATATTTTATATACACATAAAATATATATTTATAAAATATATGTATACATATTTTAACATTCCATCTTAAAACATCAGAATACACATACTTTTTAAGTGCACACTCAGAGCATTCTCCAGAATATTAGATAACAAATTAAGTCTAAACAAATTAAAAAAGATCCAAGTCATACCATGCATCTTTTCTGACCGCAATGCTATGAAACCAGTAATGAACCACAAGAAAAAATCTGGAAAGACCACAAATACATAGAGGTTAAATAACATGCTTCTAGATGATGTATGGTTAACCAGGAAATCAAAAAAGAAACCCAAGGATATAAATAAATGAAAATGAAAACACAACAGTCCCAAAATTTTGGGATGTACCAAAACTGTTCTAAGAGGAAAGTTTATAGCAACAGAGGCCTACTTCGAGAAACAAAAAAAATCTCAAGTAACTTAACCATATACCTAAAAGTGCTAGAAAAAGAACAAAAACCCAAAACCAGTAGAAGGAAGGAAGGATTAATAATTAGAGCAGAAAAAAATAAAATACAAACAACCAAACAAACAAACAAAAAAACCCCAAGAGAACAGATCAACAAAACTGATAAGCCTTTTGCCAGACTCAGCCAAAAAGAGAGAGGACTCAAATAAGCCAAATCACAAGTGAAAAAAGAAAAAATAACAACAGACAGCACAGAAATACAAAAGCTTGTAAGACAGTATGAAGAAAAATTCTATGCCAACAACTTCCCCACTGAATCAAGGAAGAAAGAGAAAATATGGACAGGTCGCCAGCAACGAGACTGAATCAGTAATCAAAGAACTTCCAACAACAAAAGTCCAAGACCAGACAGCTTTGCAGGTGAATGCTACCAAACATTTAAAGAGTTAGTGCCCATTTTCCTCAAACTATTCCACAAAATACAAAAGGAAGGAAAACTTCCAGGTTCATTCTATGAGGCCAGCATTACCCTGATACAAATCAGATAAAGACAGTACAAAAAAGAGAACTGCGGACCAGTATCTCTAACAAACACAAATGCAAAAATCCTCAACAAAATACTAGCAAACCCAAATCGAACAATATATTAAAAACAATCATTCACCATGAGCAAATGGGATTTATTCCTGGGTTTCAAGGGTAGTTCAATATTAACAAATCAACCAATATGGTACATTACATCCATAAGAGAAAAGGTAAGAACCATATGATCATTTCAACAGATGCAAAAAAAGCATCTGACAAAGTAAAAGATCTATTTATGACAAAAAGCCTCAACAAAGGAGGTGTAGAAGGAACATATCTCAAGATAATAAAGGTCTTATATGAAAAATCCCCAGCCATCATATTCAGTAAAGAAAAACTAAGAACTTTTCCCCTACAGTCAGGAACATGAGACAGATACCCATTCTCTCCAATTTTATTCAACATAGTACAGGAAGTCCTAGCCACAGAAATCACAACAAAAAGAAATAAAAGGCATCTAAATTGGCAAGGAAGAAATAAAACTCTATTTGCAGATAACATGATACTATATAAAAAAATCCTCAAGACTGCACCAAAAAACTACTAGAAATGGTAAATGGATTCAGGAAGTCACAGGATACAAAATCAACATACAGAAAACTGTGGCATTTCTGTATACTATAAGTGAAGCAGCAGAGAAATTTAAAGAAATAATCTCATTATAATTCCACCAAAAATAATAAAATACCTAGAAATTAAACTTAACCAAGGAGGCAAAAGACCTGTACTATAAAAACATAGAATACTGAAAGAAACTAAAGGCAACAGAAACAAATGGAAAGATATTCCATGTTCATGGACTGGATGAACAAGTATTGTAAAAATGTCCATACTACCCAAAGTAATCTACAGATTTAACGCAATCCCTATCAATATACCAACAGCATTTTTCACAGAATTAGAACAACCTTAAAATTTGTATAGAACCACAAAGACCCCGAATAGCAAAAGCAATCTGGGGAAAAAAAATCAAAGCTGGAAGTACCATAATTCCAGATTTCAAGTTATATTACAAAGCTATCGTATTCAAAACAGTATGGCAATGGCACAAAATAAACACATGGGGGCACTTGGATGGCTAAATTGGTTAAGTGTCTGACTCTTGATTTTGGTTCAGGTCATGATCTCAGGGTTGTAAGATAGAGCATGTTGGGCTCCACATGGGGCATGGAGCCTGCCTAAGATTCTTACTCTCTCTCTCCCCGTCTCTAAAAAAATGAGACACATAGATCAATGGGACAAAATAAAAAATCCAGAAATAAACCCACAATTATATGGCCAATTAATCTTCAACAAAGGAGGAAAGAATATGCAATGGGAAAAAAACAGCCTCTTCAACAAACGGTGTTGACAAACCTAGAATAGCTACATGCAAAAGAATGAAATTGGCCCGCTTTCTTAACTCATGCACAAAAATAAACTCAAAATGGATTAAAGACCTGAATGTGATACTAGAAACCATAAAAATCCTAGAAGAGAGCATAGTCAGTAATCTTTCTGACATAAATTGTGGCAACATTTTTCTAGATAAGTCTCCTGAGGCAAGGGAAACAAAAGCAAACATAAACCAATGGGACTACATCAAAATAAAAAAACTTCTGCACAAAAAGGAAACAATCAACAAGACTAAAATACAACCTATGGAATGGGAGAAGATACTTGCAAATAACATATCTGATAGTTACTATTCAAAATACACAAAGAACTTACACAACTCAACACCAATAAAACACATACTCCAATGAAAAAATGGGCATAAGACACAAACAGATATTTCTCCAAAGAAAACAGAGGGCCAACAACCTCATGAAAAGATGTCCAACATCACTCATCATCATGGAAATGCAAAACAAAACCACAATGAGATATCACTTCACAACTGTCAGAATGGCCAAAATAAAAAACACAAGAAACAATAAATGTTGGCGAGGATATAGAGGAAAAGAAACTTCCATGTACTGTTGGTAGGAAAGCAATCTGGTCCAGCCCCTGTGGAAAAAAGTATGGTGGTTCCTCAAAATATTAAAAATAGAACTACCATATGATCCAGTAATCACATTACTGGGTATTTACACAAAGAATATGAAAACAATAATTCAAAAGGATATGTGCACCCCTGTTTATTGCAGCATTATTTACAATAGCCAAATTATGAATGGAGTCCAAGTGTCCATCCATACATGAATGGATAAAGATGATGTGGTATTTATATACAACAGAGTATTACTTATCCATAAAAAAGAATGAAATCTTGCCATTTGCAACAACATGGACGGACCCAGAGTGTATAATGTTAAGCAAAAGAAGTCAAAGAAAGACAAATACCATATGATTTCACTCATGTGGAATTTTAGATACAAACCAAGGAAGAGACAATGCGAAAAAACCAGACTTTTAACTATAGAGAACAGAACTTTTAACGATAGAGAACATTTTAACTATAGAGAACAAAACTTTTAACTATAGAGAACAGACAGCTACCAGAGACGAGGTGGGTGGGTGGATGGGTGAAACACGTAAAGAGGGTTAAGAGTAAACTTATCTTGATGAGCAATAAGTAATATACAGAATTACTGAATCATTGTATTGTACACCTGGAACTAACACAACACTGTATGCTAACTATACTGGAATGAAAATAAGGTTTTTGGAATCAGGTATTTTGCAACTTTACTAAAAAAAACCACTGAACTGGAGCACCTGGGTAGCTCAATCAGTTCAAAGTCCAACTCTTGATTTAAACTCAGGGAGGTGAGTTCTAGTCCCATATTGGGCTCCACACTGGGCATGGAGTGTGCTTAAGATTCTCCCTCTCCCTCTGCCTGCCACCTCCCCTCCCCGAGCTCATGCATGTATCTGGCTTAAAAAAAAAAAACACACACACATTTAAATGCATATTTTAAAAGTGTAAAATTCTTGGTATCTAAATTATATCTCAATTAAAAAGCAAGATTGTGAAAATCTAAGGTTTTAAAAACTTTAGGTTGTTAAAAGAATTTAAATGTGGAATATGTGTAATTAAATACATGATTTCAGGATAAAATTTAAATGTTAATTCTCAAAAGGATAGTTAAATAATATAAAATAATCATCCAAGAAGAGCAGACTACCTATATATCCCAGATTATACAAAAGAAGATGGAAATAGGAGGAAATGTGTGATAGTTACAGTGATTTTCTCATCTTACAAAAGAAAGAACCAGAAGATACTACTCATGGTTGATGTAAACAAAGGGAAAATGTTAGATTAAAAAAAAAAAAGCTTTATGGATTACTAGCAAAACATAAAACAATGCATTTCTTTCAAGTCACGTAAGAAAAATGTTCAAGAAAAGACATTTAATTTAAAGTGAAAAAGGAATCTAGGTATACCAACTGCTAGAGTCCCTGTGGGAAAAAGTATGTAGGTTCCTCCAAAAGTTAAAAATATAACTACCATATAATCTAGTAATCACACTACTGGGTATTTAAGCAAAGAATATGAAAATGCAAATTCAAAAGGATATATGCACCCTTATGTTTATTACAAGTTGATTCACAACAGACAAATCATGGAAACAGCCCAAGTGTCCATCCATAAGTGAACGTATAAAGATGAGGTGTGTGTATATATCTATATATGTAGATATATAGATATATACACACACATATACATACAATGAAATATTACTCCACCATAAAGAAAGAAATCTTGCCATTTACAAAACTTGGATGGATCTAGAGTATATTACTAAACAAAATAAGTCATTTAGAGACCATAAAACCATATGGTCTTACTCATATGTGGAATTCAAGAAACAAGCCAAAAAAAAAAAAAAAAAAAAGAATAAAGGAAAAAAGAGACAAACCAAAAAACTGACCCTTGCCAACAGGGAACAAACTGATGCTGACCCCAGAGAGGAGGTGACTGGGGGAACAGGTGAAATAGGTGAAGAAAGATCAAGAATACATTTATCATGATGAGCACTAAATAATGTACATCTTTTTTTTAATTTAATTTTACTTTTTCAGTGTTGCAAGACTCACTGTTTATGCACCACACCCAGTGCTCCATGCAGTACATGCCCTTCTTGATACCCACCACCAGGCTCACCTTTTTTAATCACTAGATTGTACACCTGAAACTAACGGAATACTGTATATTAACTATATTGGAATTTAAAAAAAAAAAGAAAACAGAAAATAGCAAGAAAGCATTTTTAAAGGTTTACTAATTACCAATTACTCTGTAAGTAAATTCACCCATTAAGCATCCTTTAGATACATTTAAAGTATCTGCACATGGCTCATTTAAAACAAATAGGTCGAGAAAGATTGAGTGGAAAAGGTAAAGATACATAAAAAGAAAATAATGGTTACATTAAAGTAGAACCCAAGATGTAAAAACATTACGTGAGAAGAAAAGATTTTTTAAAAATCCACAAGTCATACAACTTTATACACTAAATAACATAAAAACTGTTAATCATACAAAAATAAATAGATATTAAATACAGAATTACAGGGAGACTTAGATATACAATTATAGTCAGCATAAATATAAATAAGGTTAAATAAAAGTCATTTCATGTCAAATAATGTAGGCCTTAGATATTAACAGTTTGGACTTAAAAGCAAAAGGTGATAAAAACTGTTTAAGAATGTTCTTTCAGGGAGAGGAGCCAAGATGACGGAGGAGTAGCAGCTGAGATCACATCAGGTAGCAGGAGATCAGCTAGATAGCTTATCAATCCATTGTGAACACCTGCAAATCCAACAGGAGATTGAAGAGAAGAGCAGCAGCAATTCTAGAAACAGAAAATCGACCACTTTCTGAAAGGCAGAACCTGTACAGAAGTGAATCCAAAGCAACGGGGAAGATAGACCGCGGCAGGAGGGGCCGGCTCCCGGTAAGCGGCAGAGCAACGGAGCACAAAATATGAACTTTTAAAACTCTGCTCCATGGAGGGACATTGCTCCAGAAGCTAAGCTGGAGTGAAGCTCATGCGGGGACAGCGTGGTCTCAGGTCCCGTGGGGTGACAGAAGGTGTCTGAGAGTTGCAGAGCTCACAGGTATTAGAGCAGGGAAGCCGTATACAGACACTGAGCCGAGGAGTGAGCTCTCAGCTTGGGGTTACCTTAAACTGTGATCTGCGGCACAGTCAGGCCACTGCTCTTTCAGCAGGGAACCAACAAGGTCCAGGGAGACCCCTGGAAGAGCGCAGGGATCTGCTGGGTTTGGAGACTTTAGACAGGGCTGTGTGCCAGAAACAGAGACGCTTGGTCACAGGCTAGGTGAGCTCAGAGCATGGCTGGAGACCAGGGAGATGGGAGGGATTGAGCGCTTTTCTCCAAGGGAGCACTGAGGAGTGGAACTCTGAACTCTCGGCTGCTCGGGCCAGAGATTGGGAGGCCGCCATTTTCGTGCCTGTCCTCAGGAACTCTACGGAAAGCATTCAGGGAACAAAAGCCCCTGAAAGCCAACCCAAGCCAATTACTTAGTCTGGCCCAGGGTAATGGCGGTGCAATTCCACCTCAAGCAAAGACATTTGAGAATCACTACGGCAGGGCCCTCCCTAAGAAGATCAGCAAGAAACCCAGCCAACACCCAGTTCACTTACCAAGGAGAACAGCGGAATTCCAGAGGAGGAGAAAGCAAAGCATGGAATTCATGGCTTTCTACCCATGATTCTTTAGTCTTGCAAAGTTAATTTTTTTTTAATTTTATTTTTTTCTTATGCTAAAATTTTTAACTCTTTCCTCTTTTAACATTTTTTAACTAGTTTATCTTAACAACACATTTCATTAAAAAAATCTTTTTGAACCCTCATTATTATAGACATATTTTATCCTTCATTGTATCTAACTTTATTTTTTGTATACACAGAGGATTTCTTCTTCTAAAAAAATTTGGGATTCAACTTGGGCTAACAGATCAAAATATACCCTAAATCCAGCACAGGCCTTTGTTCTAGTCTCCGGCATAAGCAAATTCTCTCCACTTCCTTTTTCTTTATTCTCCCAACCAACTTATCTTATCAATCCTTTTTTTAGAAATTTAAAAAAAATTTCTTTCATCATATTTCATCCCTTCATCGTGTTTACCCTTATTATTTGGGGGTGTGTGTGTGTGTGTATTTTTGATTTTTTAAAATTTGGGGAGTTAGTTTCTTCTAAGAGACCGAAATACTCCCAAAATTAAGAGGGTTACTCTGTTCTATGCACCAGTCTAATATATATTTTTTCTTTTTTATATTTTTTCTTTATTTTTTCTTTTTTTAATTTTTATTTCCTGAACTTTTTACCCCTTACTTCCCCCTACAATTTGGGGTCTCTTCTGATTTTGTTAAAGCACATTTTCCTGGGGTCTTTGCCACCCTTTTCATATTTTATTTGCTCCTTCATTTATTCTTACCTGGATAACAACAGAATATACATTCTTCTCTAGTGCACATGGAACATTCTCCAGAATAGACCACATCCCGGGCCATAAATCAGGTCTCAACTAGTATCAAAAGATTGGAATCATTCCCTGCATATTTTCAGACCACAATGCTCTGAAGCTAGAACTCAACCACAAGAGGAAATTTGAAAAGAACTGAAATACATGGGAGACTAAAGAGCATCCTTCTAAAGAATGAATGGGTCAACCAGGAAATTAAAGAAGAATTGAAAAAATTCATGGAAACAAATGATAATGAAAACACAACAGTTCAAAATCTGTGGGACACAGCAAAGACAGTCCTGAGAGGAAAATATATAGCAATGCAAGCCTTTCTCAAGAAACAAGAAAGTTCTCAAATACACAACCTAACCCTACACCTAAAAGAGCTCGAGAAAGAACAACAAAAAAAGCCTAAACCCAGCAGGAGAAGAGAAATAATAAAGATCAGAGCAGAAATAAATGAAATAGAAACCAAAAAAACAATAGAACAAATCAACAAAATGAGGAGCTAGTTCTCTGAAAGAATAAGATTGATAAACCACTGGCCAGACTTTCAAAAAGAAAAGAGAAAGGACCCACATAAATAAAATCATGAATAAAAGAGGAGAGATCACAACCAACATCAAAGAAATACAAACAATTAAAGAACATAATATGAGCAACTCTACCCAGCAAATTTGACAATCTGGAAGAAATGAATACATTGCTAGGGACATATAAACGACCAAAACTGAACCAGGAAGAAACAGAAAACCTGAACAGACCCATAACCACTAATGAGATTGAAACAGTCATCAAAATCTCCAAACAAGAGCACAGGGCCAGATGGCTTCCCAGGGGAATTCTACCAAACATTTAAAGAAGAATTAATTCCATGGGGCACCTGGGTGGCTCAGTGGGTTAAGCCTCTGCCTTCGGCTCAGGTCAAGATCTCAGGGTCCTGGGATCGAGTCCCATATTGGGCTCTCTGCTCAGCAGGGAGCCTGCTTCCCCCCTCTCTCTCTCTGCCTGCCTCTCTGCCTACTTGTGATCTCTGTCAAATAAATAAACAACATCTTTTTTAAAAGGAATTAATTCCTATTCTCCTGAAACTGTTCCAAAAAATGAAAATGGAAGGAAAACTTCCAAACTCATTTTATGAGGCCAGCATTACCTTGATCCCAAAACCAGACAAGGATCCCATAAAAAAAGAGAATTACAGACCAATATCCTTGATGAACACAGATGCAAAAATTCTCACCAAAATACTAGCCAATAGGATCCAACAGTACATTAAAAAGATTATTCACAATGACCAAGTGGGATTTATTCCAGGGCTGCAAGGTTGGTTCAACATCCACAAATCAATCAATGTGATACAATACATTAAGAAAAGAAAGAGCAAGAACCATATGATACTCTCAATAGATGCTGAAAAAGCATTTGACAAAGTACAGCATCCTTTCCTGATCAAAACTCTGCAAAGTGTAGGGATGGAGGGTACATACCTCAATATCATCAAAGCCATCTACGAAAAACTTCTGGCGAATATCATTCTCAATGGAGAAAAACTCAGAGCTTTTCCGCTAAGGTCAGGAACACGGCAGGGATGTCCATTATCACCACTGCTATTCAACGTAGTACTAGAAGTCCTAGCCTCAGCAATCAGACAAACAAAAAGAAATTAAAGGCATCCAAATCAGCAAAATCGTCGTCAAACTCTCACTCTTTGCAGATATGTTACTTTATGTGCAAAACCCAAAAGACTCCAGTCCAAATCTGCTAGAACTTGTACAGGAATTCAGTAAGGTGTCAGGATATAAAATCAATGCACAGAAATCAGTTGCATTTCTATACACCAACAACAAGGCAGAAGAAAGAGAAATTAAGGAGTCAATCCCATTTACAACTGCACCCAAAACCATAAGATACCTAGGAATAAACCTAACCAAAGAGGCAAAGAATCTATACTCAGAAAACTATAAAGTACTCTTGAAAGAAATTGAGGAAGACACAAAGAAATGGAAAAATGTTCCATGCTCATGGATTGGAAGAACAAATATTGTGAAAATGTCTATGCTACCTAAAGCAATCTACACATTTAATGCAATCCCTATCAAAATCCCATCCATTTTTTTCAAAGAAATGGAACAAATAATCCTAAAATTTATATGGAACCAGAAAAGACCTCGAATAGCCAGAGGAATACTGAAAAAGAAAGCCAAAGTTGGTGGCATCACAGTTTCAGACTTCAAGCTCTAGTACAAAGCTGTCATCAAGACAGTATGGTACTGGCACAAAAACAGACACATAGATCAATGGAACAGAATTGAGAGCCCAGAAATAGACCCTCAACTCTATGGTCAACTAATCTTTGACAAAGCAGGAAAGAATGTCCAATGGAAAAAAGACAGACTCTTCAACAAATGTCACTGAGAAAATTGGAAAGCCACATGCAAAAAAATGAAATTGGACCATTTCCTTACACCAGACTCAAAATGGATGAAGGACCTCAATGTGAGATAGAAATACATCAAAATCCTTGAGGAGAACACAGGCAACAACCTCTTTGACCTCAGCCATAGCAACATCTTCCTAGGAACATCGCCAAAGGCAAGGGAAGCAAGGGCAAAAGTGAACTACTGGGACTTCATCAAGATCAAAAGCTTTTGCACAGCAAAGGAAACGGTTAACAAAACCAAAAGACAACTGACAGAATGGGAGAAGATATTTGCAAATGACATATCAGATAAAGGCCTACTATCCAAAATCTATAAAGAACTTAACAAACTCAACATCCAAAGAAGAAATGATCCAATCAAGAAATGGGCAGAGGACATGAACAGACATTTCTGCAAAGAAGACATCCAGATGGCCAACAGACACATGAAAAAATGCTCCACATCAGTTGGCATCAGGGAAATATAAATCAAAACCACAATGAGATATCACTTCACACCAGTCAGAATGCCTAAATTAACAAGTCAGGAAATGACAGATGCTGGCAAGGATGCAGAGAAAGGAGAACCCTCCTACACTGTTGGTGGGAATGCAAGCTGGTGCAGCCACTCTGGGAAACCATATGGAGGTTCCTCAAAAAGTTGAAAATTGGGGTGCCTGGGTGGATCAGTGGGTTGAGCCGCTGCCTTTGGCTCAGGTCGTGATCTCAGGGTCCTGGGATCGAGTCCCGCATCGGGCTCTCTGCTCAGCAGGGAGCCTGCTTCCCTCTCTCTCTGCCTGCCTCTCTGTCTACTTGTGATCTCTCTCTGTCGGGTAAATAAGTAAAATCTTAAAAAAAAAAAAAAAAAGTTGAAAATAAAGCTACCCTATGACCCAGCAGTCGCAGTACCGGGTATTTAGCCTAAAGATCCAAATGTAGTGATCCGAAGGGACACGTGCACCCGAGTGTTTATAGCAGCAATGTCCACAATAGCCAAACTATGGAAAGAACCTAGATGTCCATCAACAGACGAATGGATAAAGAAGATGTGGTGTATATATATGCAATGGAATACTATGCAGCCATCAAAAGAAATGAAATCTTGCCATTTGCGATGACGCAGATGGAACCAGAGGGTATTATGCTTAGCAAAATAAGTCAATTAGAGAAAGATAATTATCATATGATCTCCCTGATACGAGGAAGTTGAGAGGCAACATGGGGGTATTGGGGGGTAGGAAAAGAATAAATGAAACAGGATGGCATCGGGAGGGAGACAAACCATAAGAGTCTCTTAATCTCACAAAACAAACTGAGGGTTGCTGGGGTGAGGGGGGTAGGGAGAGGGTGGTGGGGTTATGGACATTGGGAAAGGTATGTGCTATGTTGAGTGCTGTGAAGTGTCTAAACCTGGTGATTCACAGACCTGTACCCCTGGGGCTAATAATACATTATATGTTAATAAAAAATAAAAAATTTTGGTAACAAAATGTTTTGTTTATACTGATGTGAAGGATGGAGGGTGAACAGAGTAGGAAGACAATCTTCCTGAATGAAAGAATGAATGGCAAAAAAAACAAAAGAAAGAAAAAGAAAGAATGAATGAATGGCAATCAGAATTCATTGCCCATGGTCAATCCCATAATGAAATACATTTCTAGGAAATGCTGCTTTGAGAAGACTGGTTCCCATTTGGGTGTACCTTATTCTACGTTTATATAGCTCTTTGCTCTTTACAAAGTGCTTTCACATTCCTAATGCAGCACTGTAACAAACAGGAAAGGACAGTGTCATGTAGATGAGAACAAAATAGAAACTCTTGGAAGCAAAAGAGCATGACTCAAGAAGGGGAATTCCTGTTGTCTTAAGAGGACTGTAGGTATATAAAAATGCCTTACATATGCCAGTCAAGAACCTTCTTTCACATTCAGCGTTTCTACTCCCTCCAAGAAGAGTATCAACACTGAAGCAGCAGCAACAGCCGGGAAAGACAAACATGAGTGTGAAGGGCATGGTTATAGCCTTGACTGTGATAGTCTGTGCTACAGTTGTTGAAGGTATATGGTAACTTTTATTTCTTAGCTTATAAATTCATTTTCTAATGCTTCAAATGTCTTTGTTTCCATCTTTTCTTAAAAGATTTAGTAAATTTTTATTTAATCTCACACATTAGAAGTTACTACTGCTTTGACAGACAGTGTTTGAAGTGTTTAAGGTACTAGAAGTGATTATTGAAACTGGAATTGATAAACTTCATGGAGTTTTTGATTTGGCTACAATATCTGGCAAGAGCCTTTAGCAATAGTTTTAAATGTCTGTTAAGAAGATTTTATGTGAGATAATATAATTAGGTTTCTGGATATATTCTTGAGCATGGAAACGAGGAAAATTATCTTAATCTCCAATAACTTTTCATGCTTCCTTTTATTCTTTAGCGGTTTACAAATTTAAAGAGAGAATCAACGTGTTACTTATGTTCCTTTCCCAGTAACGGCAGTGTCAAGTGCTATCTGACAGATTGCTATCTTTATCCTTAATGAGAACCCTGCTCACCTTCACCAGAATTATAAACTACAATCATCTGTTGCAATCGGAAGTATTAGTAACTGATGCTGTGATCTGTTCTAGGTTTCCCCATGTTCAAGGGGGGACGCTGTCTTTGCATAGGCCCTGGAGTAAAAGCAGTGAAAGTGGCAGATATTGAGAAAGCAACCATAATTTACCCGAGTAACAGCTGTGACAAAATAGAAGTGATGTAAGGAATGAACTTGCTAAAGACGACAGTGGTGGGAAGCTTTTTTATGTTTTCGTTTTGCTTATGTTTTTCCAACCAAAATTTGAAACTATTTTGGGTCTTCCCTTAACAGTATCAACCTTAAAGCACATAAAGGACAAAGATGCCTAAATCTCAAATCGAAGCAAGCAAGCATTATCATCAAGGTAACGTATCAGATTACTGGTATTTTATAATTAATTTTAACCAAGACAGATCTTTTGAGAAAACAGACTTGAAGAAAGATTGTTCTGCTAGGATTTTGTGCGAAGCATTTTGATAAGAGGGCTTTGATTTCACTAACTTTCCTTTTCTGCCAGAGGTTTTTACATGTCAACTTAATCACCGGGAAACAAGAACAGCACAATGCCAAAAAAACCTCTCATTTTCTCATTTCAGAAAATTCAAAGAATGAATTTTTTAAAACATCAAAATGTATGAAGTCCTGGGGAAAGAGGATTTTAAAACCTAGAACAAGTTTAACTGTGACAACTAAAGTGATAAGAATTCCACAGTAAGAAACGGATTTTCTTCCTGCCCGTTGTAAAGTACATTCATTCACTTCTATCTCAGCAAACCCCAGAAATCTGTTAGAACTATTCTTTTATGTCCAAGACAATATTTCTGTATCTAGAAGTTATGTGTTTGTACTGGATCTATCCTGCCATATTACAACCTTCACTTACAATGGCGATATTGACATTATTGCTGGAGTCGAGACTGTATGAGTTGAATGTATCCATGTGCGTAATAAATATTCCCCAAATAATTTTTAATGCAAATCCACATTTTTCCCCAAAATCACAGCACATATATGTTCTTATATATATTACCATTTTATAAAAAGGCTGTAATTCATGAAATGTACTATGAAATAAATTATAAGCTAAGGAAACAGATAAGACTATAAATATTTCATAACTGAATTAGTATTTCTGGCCTTAATTTTACTTTTTTTAGCAACTTTTTTTTCATTGAGATTTTGTTGTGGAGGCTTGGTTTTATTTATTTATTTTTTAAGTCAGCTCCACACTGGGAGCCTAACACAGGGCTTGAATTCCCAACTCTGAGATCAAGACTTGAGCTGAGACCAAGAGTCGGACACTCAACCAACTGAGCCACCCATGCACTCCTTTCATTGAGATGTGCAATAAGGATATGTGTGTTTACTGTGCATTTTGGTTTTATATATACTTAAAAATTGTAGCAATAATTTGGATACATTTTAACTTAAATATAAAACACTTTTGTCTACCAAAAAATGTTGAATTTTGAATATATGCATATGTCTGGCAATCACCTCTTTCTGGGGTTTTCTTTTTTTAATTTAAATTCCAGTTATAGTTAATATACAGTGTGATATTAGTTTCAGGTGTAGAATTCAGGTGGATTCAACACTTACATACAACACCTGGGTGCTCATAAGTATCCTCCTTAATCCCCATCACCTATTTAACCCATTTTTCCTCCCACCTACCTCCCCTTGGTAACTATCAGTTTGTTCTCTATGGTTAAGACTTTGTTTCTTGGTTTGTCTTTTTTCCCCCATGTTCATCTGTTTTGTTTCTTAAGTTCTACGTATAAGTGGAATTTATGGTACTTGTCTTTTTCTGACTGACTTATTTCACTTAGTGTAATAATACTTTCTAGCTCCATCTGAGTCATTGCAAATGGCAAGATTTCATTCTTTTTTATGGCTGAGTAGTATTTCATTATATATATATATCACAGTATTTCACTGTGTGTGTGTGTGTGTGTGTGTGTGTGTGTGTGTGTGTGTATACATCACATCTTCTTTATACTTTCAATAATCAGTGGATATTTAGGCTCTTTCCAAAATTTGGCATTTGACGAAGTATAACATCCATTCATGATAAAAACCCTCAACAAAGTAGGATTAGTAGGACATACTTCAACATAATGAAGGCAATATACAAAAAAACCTATGGCTAATATCATCCTCAATGGGTAAGAACTAAGAACTTTTCCTCTGTGGTAGGAACAAGCCAGGGATATACACTCTCACCACTACTATATAACATCGTCCTGGAAATGTTAGCCACAGCAGTAAGACAACAAAAAGAAATAAAAGGAATCCAAATTGGCAAGGAGGAAGCCAAACTTTGACTATTTGCAGAGGACATGATACTCTATATAGAAAACCTGAAAGACTTCACCAAAAAATTGCTAAAATTGATACACATATTCAGTGAATTCACAGGGAATAAAATCAATATACAGAAATTTTTTGTTGCATTTCTATACACCAATAATAAAACAGCAGAAAGGGAAATTAGAATATCAATCCCATTTACAATTGCACCAAAAACCGTAAGATCTTTAGGAATAAACCTAACCAAAGAGGTTAAAGATCTGTACTCCAGGATTCTTTTTCTTACATAAACACATAATCTACTTTTTAGTCATGCCTACACCATGAAATTTGGTGTTATCGAGATAATTTTAACTTGAAAAAAATCAAAATCATTTTCTTGTAGTAAAATATCACAAATTTTCTTAAAACAGAAACAATATGCTTTCTAAAAATTGAGATGCCTTTAACAATTTTAATTGTATTTCAAGAAATAAACAGCTACCTGTCATCACACAGAATTGTTTAGAAATATATTTTAATGGGTAACTGTGAAAGACAGTGGTCTTTTTTTTTAAAGGGGGTCTTCCTAGGTCCAAAACCCCTCTTACTCAGGGAAAATCCCTTATTATGGGAATCCGGGTTGGAGGTCAAAAGAGAAAAACCAAAGGAAGGAGATCCTCCCAGGCAGCCAGAGCAACGTCTTAGCATGATCACTCCTACCCTACCTAGACTTTGAACTCCAGCTGGCACTACAAAGATGTTATCAGTAAAAAAAAAAAAAAAAAAAAGTATTTAAAGTGGCAGTAGTAGTAATATAAATCTTAGGTTTGTGGCTTCCTAACACATATTCCTGTAGCATGACTATGGCTAGTCCTTCTGGTAACCTAGCTCTCTTGGGTTTTTTTCCATTTTCTAAGCCTGATTCTTCAGTCTTCCTACAGATTCTTCAACTAACAATTAAATTCCTTTTCTTTTGAAGCTAACCAGTCAGTGTTGGTTTCTCTGTATGTAACCAAAAATCTTAGCTGATTTAGCACTTTATACAGATACCTAGATATTTGTTTATTTAAAAACAAAAAAGAGGGGCACCTACATGGTTCAAATGGTTGGACATCTGCCTTTGGCTCAGTTCATAATCTCCAGGTCTTAGGATCAAGCCCCGCACTGGGCTCCCAGCTCGGTGGGGAGTCTTCTCCCTCTGCCTCTCCCCATGCTTGTGCTCTCAATCTCTTTCGCAAATGAATAAAATCTTTTCTTAAAAAGCAATTTTAACATATCATTTGTGCATCTTTTCCATTGATATCAGAGCCAGCCATAAAGCAGATCAGAGAACCGACAGATAAGTAAATAGCAGAGCAGGGTATCTGGCTCCAAACAGGCCCTCTTACTGACTGGCTTTCTGACTGGTGCCTATAAGCAATAATGAGATGTCAACTATTATCCAAGGTATTTGTATATAAACCTATATAATTTATATCACAAATTATAGTATAATATAGATATATATAGTATAAAGACATAGTATAGACATACAGCGTAAATATATATTTTATATATCACTAACTTACATCAACTTCCATACTGAAATGAGACTTCTATATAAATACCTAGGATGGTTTTAAGACCTGGATCTAGTATTTTACTATTGGCAGTCATTTCCTTTTTTAATAATATCTTTAAAAATTCATTGAGTTAGAACTACATGATAAATTTGGTTCTTTTAGAAAAATAGTATAGACCAGCAATAATCTACTCAATTATTACTGAGTAGATAACATATATTTAAATGTCTTCATGGCAAAATAAGCATATTAAAAAATAAATAAACTTGAGCTAAGATTCTTCCCACCTCAGTACCTTTGCAAATACTATTCCTTCTGCTTATTTTTTCACTAAACTAATGCCTACCAATCACTTAGATCTCAGCTTAAATGACATTTTCAACAGGATGTCATGCGTGAAACCACCCCTTCAATCTCAGACTAGATATCCTATTTATTTCTTTTCATAACACTGTCTTTTTTCTATTACACTATTTATTGCAACTATAACTGTAAAAATTCTTCCTCTGCTTTATATCTACTCTCCCTCCCACAAGTATAAACTCAATAAGAAAGCCATTTTAGTCCTAATCCACAGTAAAGTGCCGGGCACATGAGACTTTCAAAATATTTGAGAATAGAATGACTGGCAACAGAAACTAACTGGTTTGAAGTGAAGGTACAAAGGACTTCAAAAGTCCATCTAAACAACCTTGAGTTTTACTCTTTATATAAAGTGGAGATTCAAGAAATGTTCAAGAATAGGAGATTGAGCCATCCAGTTATTCTAAATTATTCTGGGAATAGGACACAAGGTTGACTGGAATTGGGAAAGACTGGGAAAAAAATATTTTTTCATAATTCAAGTCTGTATTTCCTAAACTTCATGTGATTCTAATATCATCTTCATAACTTTTTACCACATTTTCTGATCCATCTTCATTATATTTTGTCAAATCTGTGTATCGCCTTTATTTTACTTACATTTACATTAAAAGGCAAATTTTCACTGCTGTATGTGAAATCAGTGTCACCTGCTGTAGAAATAAAATGTAACAATAAAAGGAAACACAATGAAAAAATACTAAATTCCAGCTAGATGTTATTGTGTGCCAAATTTCAAAACCTCAGGCCTTCTCTGTCAAACAGAGATGAACATTGTTGATAAGGTGGTTGAAAGCCATACTAATACCAAATTGGGACTTTCCATGATTTAACAAGGGGTACTAAAATTACAATGAGACTGACTAAACTAATATTACATGTTACTATCAGTGAGCCCCCCCGATATTGTCCCACATTTCCGGTAACACCGGTTTGAAAAGTAAGGGGAGTAATTTGAACAGCATTACCATACAACCCACCAATCCCACTCCTGGGTATGTAACTAAAAGAAATGAAAACAGTTATTCAAACAAAAACTTGCACACAAATGTTCAGACAGCACTACTCACAATAGCTGAAATGCAGAAACACCCAAATATCCATCAAACGATAAATGGATAAAGAAAATGTGGTGTATATTCACAATAGAATATTATTTAGCCATTAAAAAGAAACGAAATACTGACATAGGCTACAATACAGATTAACCCCAAAAATAAGACGCTAAGGGGCTCCTGGGTGGCTCAGTCAGTTAACTGTTCAACTCTTAATTTTGGCTTGGGCTCCACACGCTCAGCATGAAGTCTGCTTGTCTCTCTCCCTAACCCCCACTCCGCCACTTGTGCTGTTTGTCTCTCTCACTCTCTCTCTAAAATAAACAAAAACTCTGGGGTGGGTGGGAGAAGATGCTAAGGAAAAGAACCAAACACAAAAGGTAATATATGTATGATTCCATTTATATGAATTATCTAGAATAGGCAAATCCATAGAAATGGAAACAGATTAGTGGTTGTCAGGGGCTGAGAGAAGATAATGAGAAGGGACTGCTAAATGGGTACAGAGTTTCTGTCTGGGTAGTAAAAAAGGTTTAGAACTTTAGAGAATAGTGATGATTGTATAACACTGTGAGTGCGCTTAAAGCCACTGAATTGTATACTTTTAAGTGGTTAAAATGTTAACCTTTATGTGTGCTTTATCATGATAGAAAAAATAAGGGCTAAACTGAAGTAATAAGGGTGAAAACAGAAATATGACAAAATTACATTGCTGAAAGAAAATCATTAAGACTTAGTGACAGATTAGATGTGAAGGCTGAAGCTGAGGAAAGGAATCAAGGAAAAAGCTAAGGATCTGAATCTGAAATGAAAGCAAAGCAGGGAATCAGGAAAAACTGAGATTTTGATGTTTAAAAGATTAATACTGTCACTAACACAAATAGGGAGATCAGGGGAAGATATGGTTTAGAGAAGAAAACTATAGGTTGGAATATATATATTTAAAGATGTTATTTATTTGAGGACAGAGAGAGAGAGAGAGAGCGAGAGAGGAGGAGCAGGGGGAAGGACAGAGGGAGCAGGAGAAGCAGACTCCCCACTGAGTAGGGAGTGGACTTGGGGGTTGATCCTGGGACTCCAGGATGATGACCTGAGCCAAAGGCAGATGCTTAACCAACTGAGCCACCCAGGCACCCCTGTAGGTTGAGTTTTAACTATATATAACCTGAGATACCAAATATTTACAGTGATTTAGAAATTCAGAACTGTTTCCTCTAATTAACTAAAAGGAGCTTATAAATAGATGGGATAATTTTGCATAATAGTACTAAAAAGATTATAATTATGTTTGGTTATTGAGTATGTACTAAATATATCCACATAGAATTAATATTTTCTTTATTATATGTTTTTACTGCTTTAAATGTTGTTCAGTTCTGGTTTTCTCTGATACCTTCTAAAATGCAAAGCTGGTATTTTCCTTTTAAAATCTTTCAACCTGGGGCACCTGGGTGGCTCAGTGGGTTAAACCTCTGCCTTCAGCTCAGGTCATGATCTCAGGGTCCTGGGATCAAGCCCCACATCATGCTCTCTGCTCAGCAGGGAGCCTGCTTCCCCCTCTCTCTCTGCCTGCCTCTCTGCTACTTGTGATCTCTGTCAAATAAATAAAATCTTTAAAAAAAATCTTCCAACACCTTCTCACTGCCTTCTGAATAAAGTATCCAGGTGTGCACTGTCTTTATAACAGCTCTGCAAAACAAAACGCTGAACACCCTTTCACTTTTCACTTTTTTCCATAAAAGCTAAAATCCTCTTTGGATTCCTTTCAGTTCTCAAAAACAGATACTAATGTGTCTTTTGTTAAGAAGTGGCATGCAGCACCTGGGTGGCTCAGATGGTTAAGTGTCCAACTTCAATTCAGTTCATGATCTCAGACTCCTGGGATGGAACCATGCCTGTCTGGCTCTGTTTGTCCCTCTGCCCCTCCCCCCAATCGTACATGCTTGCTCTCTCTTGCTCAACTAAATAAAATCTTTAAAAAAAAAAAGAAAGAAAGAAAAAGTGGTGTAACACAAGCTTCCAAAATACAAGGGATACTTGTACACCTTATAAAGTGATCATTAAGACTAAATGTGATAAATTTAAGATTAAATATGAAATCTTTAAAAAACAGCACAGCCACCTTACACCAGTTAGAATGGCAAAAATTAACAGGACAGGAACAACAAATGTTGAAGAAGATGTGGAGAAGGGGGAACCCTCTTACACTGTTGGTGGGAATGCAAGTTGGTGCAGTCACTTTGGAAAACAGTGTGGAGATTCCTCAAAAAATTAAAAACAGAGCTACCCTATGACCCGGCAATTGCACTACTGGGTATTTACCCAAAGATACAGATGCCATCTGTACCCCAATGTTCATAGCAGCAATGTCCACAATAGCCAAACTGTGGAAAGAGCTAAGACGCCCTTCAACCCTTGAATGGATAAAGAAGATATGGTCCATATATACAATGGAATATTATTCAGCAGTCAGAAAGGATGAATACCCAACTTTTGCATCAACATGAATGGGACTGGAGGAGATTATGCTGAGTGAACTAAGTCAAGCAGAGAAAGTCAATTATCATATGGTTTCACTTACTTGTGGAGCGTAAGGAATAACATGGAGGACATTAGGAGAAGGAAATTGGGGGAAATCAGAGGGGGAGACAAACCATAAGAGGCTGTGGACTCTGAGAAACAAACTGAGGGTTTTAGAGGGGAGGAGGGTATGCGGGATGGGTGAGCCTGGTGGTGGGCACTAAGGAGGGCACGTATAGCATGGAACACTGGGTGTTGTATATAAACAATGAACCCTGGAACACTGCATCAAAAACTAACGGTGTATTTTATGGTGACTAACATAACACAATAAAAAAAAATTCCAAAAAAAAATAGCATAGCTTAGCATAAAACATATGGTATTAATTTGGGTATATTATTAATAAAATAAATTCTAACACTGAGTAGTTTATTCAGGCAGTTACTACAAAAATCAGCCATCCTTCAGTTTTCTTATATTAGGAACCATGCAAAACTACAGAGCCCCTGTATTGGGATTCACCAGTATATCTTAAACCACTGTCTTCCAGCCTTCTAGAGCTATGAAGAAAAAGAGACAGAGAAAAAGAGAAAAATGAAAGAAGTTAAAGAGAAAAATATAGAAAAGGCTTAAAAAAAAATAGAGACACAAGAGAGAAAGAGAGAGAGGGGAAAGGGAATCAAAAAGGAAACCAATTCCCACCTTCTGTCTTCTTCGCCTATCCCCTAATTTTATCTCACACCAGCACATTTATTCAGTTTACTTTACTAATCATAGTCTTTCCATCTCTCCCTCTTCAGTTCTTTGATGTCTGGATTAACAACTCAATGACCCTCTCCAGATAGGATGTTAATTTGAACACAACAATCACTCTACTAAACCAAAATATTGCCATAATTTATCAGAGATTCTTGGAAACTCCCCAATGCTTAAGATATAAAATGACTCAGAAAAGTAGTGGCATAATTATGCCACATTTCTTTGGCTCCTCTTCAAAGGAGAAATAAAGGATCTAAAACTATTTCCCTGAAGTGAGGACTTTATGGTAAATTAATTTTTTAATGAATCTCAGGTGTATAGATTGGATTAATCATCATTTTAGTTGATGATACATACATTGTCTTCTCTGATCCCTGCACGCATATACACACATATATATGTTTGTAATACCATGAAGACCCATGAATTCATGAGAACATTCACAATCACTTAAAATAAAGGTATAGGGATGCCTGGGTGGCTCAGTGGGTTAAGCTGCTGCCTTCGGCTCAGGTCATGATCTCAGGGTCCTGGGATCGAGTCCCACATCGGGCTCTCTGCTCAGCAAGAAGCCTGCTTCCTCCTCTCTCTCTCTCTCTGCCTGCCTCTCCGTCTACTTGTGATCTCTCTCTGTCAAATAAATAAATAAAATCTTTAAAAAAAAAAAAAAAAAAGGTATAACTATGTTCCTTCCCTGTCATGTTTCCTTGTCTCCTCCAACTCAGGATATAATAAATATCCCGAGTTCTGTGTTAATTATACCCTTGTTTTTTAAGCTGTGGTAAAAGAAACATAACATTTTGCTACCTTTATCATTTTCAAGCTTATAGTTCAGTGGCATTAACTACATTCATATTGTTATGCAACCACTGCTCTCTCATTTTTAAAAAAGATTTCTATAAACATACCTAAACAAAATATTAAACTTTAGTTATACTGAACTTTATAAAAGAGTAATCACTCTGTATTTAATCTCAACACTATTTTACTTGATGCGATTTTAGAAAAATTCATCTACATTTCCTATAAACAAACAAGTCTTGCTTGTCTTTTGTCGGTTTTATTCCTGATTATTTCATGTTTTTAAATACCTATTGTTGCTACTATAACTTTTTTCTTTTAAAATGACATTTTAATTATTTGTTACTGATGTAGAAAACATGATACACTGATCTTCTAGCTATCTACTCTGATCAATTCTGATATTACTTTAACACTTAGTAAATTCTTTTGGGTTTTCTATGTAGATGATCTCTACAAAGTTTTATTTCTTCCTTTCCAATTCTTATGGATTTCTCTTCTTTTTTGTTTTATTTTTCAGGCTAGGAGTTATAGCACAATGAAAATGAAGTGAAAAACGGCATCATCGTCTTATTTTGTAAATTCCCAATATACTTTATCATAGCTAAGCCAAGTTATCTAAACAAGGCCTTTCCTAAGAGTAAATACTGCATGATTCCAACCCTCAGCTCTACCCAGAGACTCAAACCTACGGCTATTGAGTAACAGAAACATCTGATAACACAAATAACTTCCCCATCCAGAGAGAAAATACTATTTGTTGCCCGGAGGAGAAAAACTAAAATCTGGCCAGAGAGCTGGCTATATTTGTGAAAATGCCGGCTGGTAAAAAATTCATTTAGATTTGTTAAAATACCCTTCTAATACTCTGTTCATCTTTTAGAACAACCTTAAAGGTAGATGGATTAGGTGTTACAATGAGCATCTAAATATAAGAAAACTGAAGCACAGACACAGCTAACATCTAAGATCACAGAGCAAGTGAGAGACACCACTGTACACTGTATCTCTAGATGCCTAGCCCATACCATCATCCCATAAACTGAAGAAAGCAGAACACTGTATGGTCTAAAATGGATCCAAACAGAAGCTATTCTCGGTTCTCCCAATCATGATGATTTTAAGGGTCTACCACCCACTCTGCACTTGGTTCAGACTGGCTGTGAACGATGAAATTTATCAAAAATTTAAAAGTATTTGGCAGCTAAGGGAATCTTGTAGGAGTTCAATCAAAACTATGAAAGGGAGGGGTGCCTGGGTGGCTCAGTAGGTTAAGTAACCAACTCTTGATCTCAGCTCAAGTCTTGATCTCAGGGTTGTGAATTCAAGCCCTGTGCTGGGCTCTACACTGGGCATGGAGCCTACCTGGGGGAAAAAAAAAACCACACACACACACAAACAAAAAACAAACAAACAAGAAATCTGTGAAAAGGAAAGTTATGCCCTCCACTCCTACACCCTCCAAGGTACACTGTACATCAACTGAGGGAATTCCCAGTCTACAGAAATCACTGAACTCCTCCTGCTCACTTTTTAGGAAACTTCTTTTAAGCACACTGGCTTCTCGGAAAGCATTTTTTTTCTTGGCCCATAATGAATCAATCAGGGAAGACTGTTTCTTTTGGCCTAATGCCATAACTAAAAGCTTAAAGATAAACCAGCAGCATCTGAAACTGAAACTAAAGACGGATTATTTCCTTAACTCTTCTTTTCTTTCTAAACTAAACTCAGATCAGTGAATACAAAGAAAGGAAGTATGCAAGAGCTTTGAAAAAATTAGAAAATAAGTTTAAGAAGAGTTGTAATTTAGCTTTAGCTTTTTATTCAAATGATTCACCTAGTATTGCCTGTTGGCTTGCTATTACCCCTAAAAAGATACTTTTTTTTTTTCCAAATTCTTCTCCACATTGATAACATTTACAAAAGTTTCTTCCCTAAAGCAAATTCCCATTTAAAGCAAGAATAGAAGGATCCTTTGTTTTGATTCTATGCTCACCAGACAACATTCAGGCGACTAATTCAACTTCCCAGATGCTGTGATACTGGAAAATTATGACCTGGATACCAGACTCAATTTTCCCAGTCATTGGGAGGTCCTCATTATAAATGAATAAACTGTCTTTTTTATTTGCATCTTAGTCTCTTGTAGGTTTGGTTAACAGAATTAATTCTTTAAGAACAGTAATTCTTTACTCTGGATGATTAGAAAAAAATAAGTTTCTGGACTATAAAACTGAGAACCAGACACTACATAATCCTAAAAAAGTATGACCCATCCCTGAGAGATTCTACCAACCTACCTGCCTGGTTGGCTGGCTTCCTCCTATACCATTAGTTATGACACTTCTCTAATTGTATATGCTTTCCCTTCCTGGCCATGTGTCTAAATAGACACAACAGTGTTCATCTGAATGCTCCTGGTCTTTATGAGCACATTCTTCTATGAATATATTATCTATTGTCCGAGCCACTTATTTGGCACTGATCATACAGTTCCTTTATTGATAGTCATTGTTTCATAATTTTTACTATTTCCAATTAGAATACAAGCCATCAAGGACAAACATCAGATCATTTTCCCTGAGATGACTTTAGGTCCCAACACTATTACGAGAACAAGCATAATTCTCATTCTTCCAACACCATCTATGGCCGTATATGTAATATACACTGAAAAGATTTGCATTCTCTCATTCATTCAATGGATAATTAAAGAGAACTTCCAACAAATAATTAAGAAGCTTTTTAGGAGCATCACCCTTTGTATAGTTACCCTACAGTCCTTGGAATGAAGAGCCTGGACTATACCACACTAAGAAAATATGTATTAATTCTACTTACTTTAATCCATATTAACTCCTCAGGAAATCAGTCTTAAGTTAAACTTGGTTCCTCAATCTAGAAAAATCAATAATAACCATGTCCTAATGTATAAATACAAGCCAACAAAATTTCTTTTTGAAGATGTACAATTCTTACTTATGCTGTTTCTTCAAATCTGTATAGATTTACCTATCTATCTATCCTCCCCATACAATATTTACTGAATATTTCCATATGATGAAGTCAGAATACAGATAATGTTCAATGACATAGAGTTCGGAGCCAAATGACAAGAAAGAATTCTTGAGGCGTCTTTGGTGCAAAAAACGGTAGTTTAGAGCTGCTGCCCTGGGGATGTGAGGACTGGTCCATTATATAATTGCAAATTGGGAGGGGATTAGGGATGTTGTAAGTCTCTAAGGAATTTTGGAAGCAAGGTTTCCAAGACCTTGAGGGGCTAGCAATTGGGAAAAAGGTTATTCATTACCAGTAGTAAAACCTTTAGGTGAGACCCTTTAGATGTGTATCAGTGGGCAATATGCTTGGGAATGTTTGTCAACGTGTCTCGGAGGGTTTAGAGATAAAGTTTCCAAAGGAATAGTTAAAGTAGACTTACAGGATCCTGGTTGGGGCTAAGTGTCAGTCAGGCTAGGATTGCCCTTTGCCCTTAGCAAAGCCTCCAGGTGGGGCAACTTAGTCCCTAGAGGAATGTGACTCTGCCTTTTTCCACGGGCTTAGTTTTATACTAACAACTAAAATGTGTAAACAGTTGAGGTGTCCATCAACAAGAGAATGGATAAACCAACTGGTATATTTGCACAATGGAATACTATGCAGCAATAAAGACAAAATACGGATTCGTGCAACTACACGGATGAATCTAAAACATCTGCTGAGAAAAAGAAGCCTTGCACTGAATAGCACATATTGAAATGGTCCTATTTATACAAAGTTCTAAAAAAGACAAAACAAATCTATAGTTAAAAAAATTCAGAAGAGTAACAGTGTCAGGAGTAGAGAAGATGGCGTGAGGACAGACTGGCAAGTGGCATGAAGGGAGTTTCTGGAGTGTTAGTGATATTCTATAACCTGACAAGGATTTAGATTATACAACTGTATGCACTTGTGAGATTCATTTAATAGTACAATGAAGATCGAAACATTTATACACACACACACACACACACACACTTTACCTCAAAAAAAAGAAAGAAAAAGAAGAACAACATAAGGATGACTGGGTGGCTCAGTTGTTAAGCATGTGCCCTCAGCTCAGGTCATGATCCCAGGGTCTTGGGATCAGGCCCCACATTGGGCTCTCTGCTCAGCAGGAAGTCTTTTCTCCCTCTCCTTCTCCCTCTGCTCATGTATGTGTGTGCTCTCTCACTCTCTAATAAATAAAGTCTTTAAAAAAAGGAAAACAAAAAAACTAACTCAATAGAAAGTATACTGGAATGATGGAGTAATGACCTCTGAAAATCTCCTCTGTAAAAGCAAAAAGAGCATTGGGGAAAAAAAAAATCTATCAAAACCAACTTTTTTCAGAACTCTTCAAATTAGCCAAAAGTTTGCAGCAGTATGGAAAACATCTAAGACACAGCTTATCTCAGTAAGAACAGAACTCTGTGGCACTTTTCACTGCCCTGTTCTCATTCCCCTCTCCCACGCTCTACACAGTAGCCTTGAAAAATAACACAACAAAAAACCATAAAACAAGTACCAAAATTTCAATAAATATGCATATATCAATGATTATTTTGAACATAAATGAACATAAATGAAATCAAAAGACTCTGAATGACAAAGTAGATTAAAAAAAAAAACCTATTTATGTACTGCCTACAAGAGAACCATTTCAGATCTAAAGACACCTGCAGATTGAAAGTGAGAGGGCAGAGAAACATTGATCATGGAAATGGATGTCAAAAGAAACCCAGAGTATAGGGTGCCTGGGTGGCTCAGTCAGTTAAGCATCTGTCTTTGGCTCAGGTCATAATCCCAGGGCCCCGGGATCAAGCCCCACACTGGGTTCCCTCCTCAGCGGGGAGTCAGCTTCTCTCTAACCCTCCCCCATCTCATGCTCTCTCTCTCTCTCAAATAAATAAGTAAATGAATCTTTAAAAAAAAAAAAGAAAGAGTAGCAATCCTTATAATAGAACAGATTAAAACAAAAACTGTAACAATTGACAAAAAAAGTACACTACACAATCAAAAAGAGGACAATCCAAAAAGATGACATAATTTAAAAAATTTATGCACCCAGCATGGGAGAACCCAAATACATAAAGTAAATAATAACAAACATAAAGGAAATAATCAACAGTAATACAATAGTTGGGGACTTTAACACCTCACTTACATCAATGAACAGATCATCCAAACAGGAAATCAATAAGAGAACATTTGCTCGGAATGACACACTGGACCAGATAAATTTAAGATATATATGCGGAACATTCCATCCTAAAACAGCAGAATACATGTTCTTCTCAAATGCATATGGAACATTCTCCAGGAAAGACCACATATTAGGCCACAAAACAAATCTTAATAAATTCAAAAAGATCAAAGTCATAACACGCATATTTTCTGAACACAATGCTATAAAACTAGAAATCAACCACAAGAAAAAATCTGTAAAGGGCCCAAATACATGGAAGTTAAATAACATGCTACTGAACAATGAATGGGTCTACCAAAAAATCAAAGAAGAAATCAAAAATTACATGGAAACAAATGAAAATGAAAACACAACCATTCAAAAACCTTGGGATGCAGCAAAAGGAGTTCAAAGAGGGAAGTTATTATCAATACAGACCTACATCAAGAAAAAAGAAAAAACTCAAATAAACAACTTGACCTTATACCCAAAGAATCTAGAAAAATAACAAAATTCAAAACCAGAAAAAAATAACAAAAATTAGAGCGGAAATAAATGATATAGAAACCAAAAGAAAAAAAAATTGAACAGATCATGAAACCAGCTGGTTCTTTGAACACATCAATAAAATCAATAAACCTGTAGCCACACTCAACAAAAAGAAAAAGAGAGCAGACCCAAATAAACAAAATCACTAATGAAAAAGGAGAAACAACCAACACCAAAGAAATATGAACCATTTTAAGAGAATTATGAAAATTTACATGTGAAAAAACTCTACAACCCAGAAGAAATGGTATACCTGGAAACACACAACCTACCAAAACTGAATCAGGAAGAAATAGAAATTTGGACAGACGGGTTACCAGCAATGGAACTGAAGCATAATTTAAAAAAAAAAAAAAAAAAACTCCATTACTGAGCCATCAGAAAGATTAAATCTTACCATTTACATCAAGAGGGATGGAACTGGAGGGTATTATGCTGAGTAAAATATGTCAGAGAAAGACAATTATCATTATGGTTTCACTCATATGAAGAATGTAAGAACCAGCAAAGAGGATCATCGGGGAAGAGAGGGAAAACAAATGGGAAGAAATCAGAGAGGGAGACAAACCATGAGAGACTCTTAACTATGGGAAAGAAACTTGAGGGTTGCTAGAGGGGAGGTGGGTGGGCGGCTGGGGTAACTGGGTGATGCATATTAAGAAGAGCACGTGATGTGATGAGCACTGGGTTTTAATATGCAACTGATGAATTACTCAACTCTACATCTGAAATTAATGATGTTGGCTAATTGAATTAAAAAAAAAAACCTCCCCAAAAACAAAGCTCTAGGACCAGATGACCTCACAGGCAAGTTCTATCACTTAAAGAAGAGTTAATACTCATTCTTCTGAATACTCAAAAAAAAAAAGAAAAAAAAGAAAAAAGGAGGAAGGAAAACTTCCAAATTCATTCTACGAGATCAGTATCATCCTGATACCAAAAACAGATAAACACACCACAAAAAAAGAGAACCATGGACCATTAACTCCAATGAACACAGATGCAAAAAATCCTCAACAAAACACTAGTAAACCAAATCTAACAATACATTAAAACAATCATTCACCATGATCAAGTTGGATCTATTCATGAGAGGCAAGTGTGGATCAATATTCACAAATCAGTGCGATTTATCACACATCGATAAGATGAAGGAAAAGAACCACAGGATGCAGAACATTCATTTGTAATAAAACCCTCAACAAAAGAGGTCTAGAGGAGACATACCTCGACATAATTCAGGCCTTATATACTACCAGTGTCAAACTTCTGCTGAAAAACAGAGATGGTTTCCCTAATGTCAGCAACAAGAAGAAAAAAAAGAAAGAAAACAAGGATGTGTACTCTCACTAATTTTATTCAACAGAGTACTGGAAGTCCTAGCCACAGTAATCAGACAACAAAAAGAAATACAAGGCATCCAACTTAGCAAGGAAGAAGTAAAGCTTTCACTCTGCAGAGGAGATGGTACTAAAGACAGAAAATCCTAAAAACTCCACCAAAAAACTACTAGAGCTGATAAATGAATTCAGGATATAAAAGCACTGTATAGGAGTGCCTGGGTGGCTCAGTGGGCTGGGGCCTCTGCCTTTGGCTCAGGTCGTGATCCCAGGGTTCTGGGATTGAGTCCCGCGTCAGGCTCTCTGCTCAGCGGGAAGCCTGCTTCCCCCTCTCTCTCTGCCTGCCTCTCTGCCTATTTGTGATCTCTGTCTGTCAAATAAATGGATACAATCTTTAAAAAAAAAAGCACTATATAGAAATCCACTGCATTCCTGTACACAAATAATGACGCAGCAGAAAATGAAATTAAGAAAACAATTCCAATTACAATTGTACCAAAAATAAAATTTCTAGAAATAAACTTAAGAGATTAAACACCTGTACTCTGAAAAGTACAAAAACACTGATGAAAGAAATTCAAGACAACAAAAACAAAGACATTTCTGTGTTCATGGACTATTAAAAAAAATCATTAAAAAGTCTATAGTACCCAAAGCAATCATTTAATATACTCCCTATCAGTATTTTTCACAGAACTATAAAATAATAATCCTAAAATTTGTATGGAACCACGAAAGACCCCCAGAGAGTCAAACCAATTTTGAAAAAGCAGAACAAAACTGGCGGCATCACAATTCCAGACTTCAAGTTATGTTACATAGCTGTGGTAGCTGAACAGTATAGTACAGCACAAAAAACAGACACATCGATAAATAAAATAGAACACCCAGAAATAAATCAACAATTTTATGGTCAATTACTGGTACAATTGGTACCAGTACCAGTACCAGTACTGGTACAATTACCAGTGTCTCCCTATATAAAGCATAATAAATAAAATATACTCTGAGATAATAACTTTCCTGGACTGGGGCTAAGCCAGGTCTGTCTCCGAACACTAAACTACTTCCCAACACCTCACTATAAAGTCATTATAGATTTGATTTGATTCCTTCTGCATGAATATTTTTACATCTGCCATTCTGCCATTTTGCCTTTTTGTCTCCTACAATTCTCTTTTAACACACGCAAACACACACACACTCAACTGAGTTAAAAAGTGTCCTTGATACTGCCTGGCTAGGAAAGCATGTTCACAACCACTTTTATTTAGGTACTGATGAATGGGCTTTGGGAAAACACAGTTTCTATTTTGAATCAATTTTACCTGATTATTACACATTACACTTCAGCAAAGGAGGAAAGAATATGCAATGAGGAAAGTCTTTTCAACAAATGGTGTTGAGGAAATTGGACAGCTACATGCAAAAGAAAGTAGGCCAATTTCTTACAAGGTACACAAAAAAGAAACTCAAAACAGACTGAGAACCTAAATATGAGATGTGAAACCATAAAAATCCTAGAAGAGAACACAGGCAGTAATTTCTCTGACATTGACTGTAGCAACATTTTTCTACATGTGTCTGCTGAGGCAAGGGAAAAAGAAGCAAAAATAAACCATTGGGACTGCATGAAAATAAAAAGCTTCTTCATGGCAAAGGATGCAATCAACAAAACTAAAAGGCAACCTACTAAATGGAAAAATATATTTGTAAATGACATATGTGATAAAAGGGTTATGATCCCAGGAAGACGAACCATGAGAGACTGGACTCGGAAACAAACTGAGGGTTTTAGAGGGGAGAGGGTGGGGGGACAGGTGAGCCTGGTGGTGGGTCTTAAGGAGGGCACGTATTGCATGGAGCACTGGGTGTGGTGCATTAACAGTGAATCTTAGAACACTGAAAAAAGTAAAATAAAGTTAAGATGTTAAAAAAAGAAAAAGCACATGGCCTTTAGAATTAACATTTCTGTTAAATGAGTCATTATTTAAGGAATAACTGAGTCAATAATCATAAAGCACTTCGAACATAGCCTGGCACAGTTTTTGCTTTGTAATGTTTAATTTAAAGGGGTGCCTGGGTGGCTCAGTGGGTTAAGCCTCTGCCTTCGGCTCAGGTCATGATCCCAGGGTCCTGGGATCGAGCCCCACATCGGGCTCTCTACTCTGCAGGGAGCCTGCTTCCCCCTCTCTCTCTCTGCCTGCCTCTCTGCCTACTTGTGATCTCTGTCTGTCAAATAAATAAATAAAATCTTTTTAAAAATCAATTAAATAAGAAATATTTTCTCATTAATAACATATCTAGTCCACTTTCTAGCTAATCTGCCTCAAACTCTGAGAGAGCATCTTAGCTGAGAATTTAAATACAAACAAAAGTAAACTTATCACTTTTTTTTTTAACGTTGGAACTGTTCAGAAACTCTTCCATCCTTGACGTCAGACATTTCTCTAAAAATTCTGGCATTTTTACTCACAGTCTAATTTCTTATTCTGCACAAACAGCTATGGGAGTTCCCTTCCATATCACTGTCTCTCTCCTTAGCAGAAGAAAGTCTCTTTGCCGCGTGAAAGTCTTCTGGGATCTAGCAGTTCCTGTCTCATTCCCCTTCCTTTTGTCTTTCCAGTTTCCCCCAGCTAGATCCCCTGATTTGCTGACTTGAGAGCTTCGCCCTGGAACAGACTGAGCAATTTTGGCCTGCCCCAAGCAACAACTTTGTCATTGTCCTGATGACAAAATTCCTACATTTGAGGTGTCAAGTTTTACGTGTGCCCAGTTTGCAGATATGTGCTCCTCATGGTATCTGTGCCAAGTTCTACACCAGTATCTAGCAGCTAAGCGAGTTTAATCCGAGGATGAAACTCAGCCTCGAGGTGGCCTATCTCTAGACTGCCGCAGCTCAACTGACTATGAAAAGCCCTCCCAGCTATTTTCCCAGGTTCCAAGTGCTCACCTGCGCAAGATTTCCCACTGAAACGTGATGCCTACATTCCGAACAGCATTTCGCCTTGGGTCCCCTACTGCCAATCACTGACACAAAAAAAAAAACAAAACAAAACTACTATATCCCTTGGATACTGAATTTCCACTGTTAGGCCTAGCATGTGTTACACCATATGGCTATCACCTGCTTCCGACTGATGTTACCTGCTGTGAATAATCAGCCAAGTGCTACTGAATACTAAGAAACTGAGTTTTGCCCCTATTTTGCCCTGTTAAAATTGTGCTAATTTCTTTACCAGTTTAACAACTGACACTTTTTATCCTCTGCTTTGCATTTGACAATGTCTTTGAATTGTATCAATATTAAACCAACCTGTTTCCATCCTGTTCTCCCGAGGTCTCTCTATTCATGCCCCTTTTTTTCTCCAGGGGCACCTGGGTGGTTCAGTCAGTTAAGTGTCTACCTTCAGCTCAGATCATGATACCAGGGTCCTGGGATTGAGCCCCATGTTGTCGGTGTGTTCTCCGTTCTCTGTCTGTGGGAACCCTGCTTCTCCCTCTCCCTTCCCTGCTGCTCTGCCTGCTTGTGCGTGAACGCTCTCCATCAAATAAATAAATAAATTTAATAAATTTATAACAAATAAATTTAATAAATTTAATAAATTTATAACAAATAAATAAATAAATTTAAAAATTTTTTTAAAAATAAAATATAAAAATTTTCTTCAAAAAGGAAATCCTTTGTTTTTTGCAATAATCTTATCATGGCTATTAATCCTTTTTTTATGGCATTCTAGACATTCCTTATGACGTTTCATTCAGGGATCTTTCTAAACTACACAAACTTTACTTACCAACACTAACAGAAATCAGATATCCAAACAAGTAGTGTTTTCCCTCAAAATAGTTATATGTAGGAGACTATTCACTTATTCTAATGATGTCATGAGTGTTCAAAACATTCTGGAATTCTTTGAAACTTACCAATTCCAGATCTTTGAACTTGTTCAAGAAGACCAAACCTATTTATAGTATTTGATCAAAAGGTAATGTGTGGCTAAACTATTATTTCCAAAAATTAGATTTACCTACAAAGGATGAAAAATTGCTATTACTAAAGAACTTTTAAAACTTTCTGAGGCTCTAAAAGTAATTACAAAAGTTTAAAACAAATATTGAGAAAAAACATCGTAAGTAAACTAAATGGATTTCAACCTTTGTATGACCTAACACAAATCTTACCTGAGGTTCTTCTTCCATATATAAAATAAAGATAATTTTCGTATTTTCTTACAGGTTATTGTAGAGATAAAAAGAGAAAATATATGACATCCCTGGAACCCATGAAGTGAATAAATATATTTATATTCATGACTTAATGCTGCAAATTAAAACAGATTCAAAACACAGTATTAAGATATACTCATTTTAAAACTGTTACTTAGCTGGGGAGCCTGGGTGACTCGGAGGATTAAGCCTCTGCCTTCAGCTCAGGTCATGGTCTCCTGCTTCCTCCCACTCCCCCGCTGCCTCTCTGCCTACTTGTGATCATCTCTCTCTCTCTCTGTCAAATAAATAAATAAAATCTTTAAAAAAAAAACTATTACTTAGCCATAAAAAAGAATGAAATCTCACCATTTGCAATGTTGTGGACGGCACTAGACAGTATTATACCAGAGAAAGACATATGATTTCACTTACATGCAGAACTTAAGAAACAAAACAAATGGACATGGGGAGAAAAATGAGAGGCAAAACAAGAAACAGGCTTTTTTAAATGTTTTAATTTTTCTTTAGTGTTCCAAGATTCATTGTTTATGCACCACACCCAGTGATCCATGCCATACGTGCCCTCTCCAATACCCACCACCAGGCTCACCCAACACCCCACACCCCCTCCCATCCAAAGCCCTGAGTTTGTTTCTCAAAGTCCACAGTCTCTCATAGTTTGTCTCTCCCTCCAATTTCCCCCAATTCACTTTTCCTCTCCTTTTCCTAATGTCCTCCATGTTATTCCTTACGCTCCATAAGTTAGGGAAACCACATAATTGACTTTCTCTACTTGACTTATTTCACTCAGCATAATGTCCTCCAGTCCTACCCATGCTGATACAAAAGTTGGGGATTCATCTTTCTGACTCTTAACCATAGAGACAACAAACTGAGGGTTGCTAGAGGAGAGGTGGGCAGGGGGTGGGGTGAAATAGGTGATGGGGATTAGGAAGGACACTTGTGATGGGCACTGGGTGTTGTATGTAAGTGATGAATCACTAAATTCTATACCCACAACTACTACTACACTGAATGTTAACTAACTGGAATTTAAACAAAATCTTGAAAAAAAAAAACTGTATTTAGGACTCTGACTTGAGGATTAAGTTGACATCTTTATTTTGCAGGAGGCAAAAGATGAGAAACAAAGTTTCATTTAAAAAGATTCATTAAATTTTTTTTCATTAAAAAAACTTACACACAATAAACTGTTTTTCAAGAAACCAGTCATATTTTGGAAAGTGAAACCTAACTCACTCCTAGTGAAAAAAGGAGATGGAGGGAAATTCCACAACTCAAAGTCACAATAAATACTAACAATTCCTTTGATTCTGCAACACGGGACTTCCCCAAGGAACAGGCCACAGGTTTTGCTGAGTCAACTATAATGTTATCCAATCAGAGTTATCGAGGGAAAGCGCCTTTACAAATAAATAGGACATCCTGGCTCCAGATCTTCTGAGACACTCAACTGCTTAGACTTTCTGAGCCCACTGCAGGGGAACCTCCAGTCACAGCATCATGAACCGAAGTGCTGTTCTTATCTTCTGCCTTATCTTTCTGACTCTGAATGGAACTCAAGGTAAGGAACATGAAGAGATACTTAATTTGTAAGATCAGAAATACAAATGGGTATAAATTCGATTAATTACGGGAATGGTGTATTTGCAAAAGTTTTACAGCCTGCCTACAAATGAAAGGTAAGTAAGAAGAGAGTCCCTCTGGCAACAGAGTGGACAGTCAGAAAAGCAAATGGAATAAAACAGAGGAGCAGAAGAGGAAGGGTAAAAGGACAGACAGAAAAAATGTAAAAGAATGAAGAAAGAGAGGATGACACAGATACTTCTGTAGTCAACTCGGCTTAATTAACCATAAGAACTAGGCTCAAGGGTATGAATTTACATTTCACAAGTTGCAATTCCATTCTTTCATATAACCAACTAATTAATCATTCAGAGCTGTGTTACAATGGGATTATTCTTTCTCTGACTCAAATGACACGGGGATATTGGTTCTGCTAAGCACTACCCAATCCACATTAAATGCCTAAAATGAAAACTGCACTAACCTCCCTTGCTGTCTGTACTTCTTTTTCCCACAGGAATACCTTTCTCTAGAACTACACGCTGTACCTGTATCAAGATCAGTGATGGATCTATAAATCCAAGATCCTTAGAAAAACTTGAGGTGATTCCAGCAAGTCAATCTTGTCCACGTGTTGAGATCATGTGAGTGAAATGCCATCTGAATATCACTTCCCTGGTTGTAATCATATATTAGAGTAGTATGATCATGAAATCAGTAAAGGGTTTGTAATGATTCTAAGACTTCTGTGTAACAAAGAGAAACAGCTAGAATGAAACATAAATGTCTGATCTAAAAACTATATTCCCATCTATTTTACTGACCCAAGACGGTTTTAAGTATTTTAACTCTTTCTTACTTCTACAGTGCCACACTGAAAAAGAATGGGGAGAAAAGATGCCTGAATCCTGCGTCTAAGAAAATCAAGATTTTATTGAAAGCAATTAGCAAGGAAAGGTAGGTTTGCTGTTCTTTGTGGAAGAACTGCTTTTTAAGAAATGTCAGTCTGGGGAATTCAGAAATATTTGCATTGAGTTTTCCTGTGGGATCCTTGGCTCGAAAGTGTTTACCACCATGCCTGCCTCTACCTCGATTTACTTTTATACTAAGATGTCATCTTGTGTAGTATCAAAAGTTACGTTACCTATCTAGAACTATCGACCCTGAGGTAGAGCTTTAACTATTCAAGCAAAGCTACCGAAAATCCCCCTACCGAATACGGTAAAAAAATTACCCACTTTTTTAAGGCCTTTCCTGGCCTTAAAGCAGCTCCTATAATCTACAATGATGATACAGTAGCAGGAAAGCTCACCAAACACTTTGCCTGGGGGCTCAGAATGTTCCAAGCAGAACCCAGGCTGAAGCCGGAGCCGATTTTAACACACTTTTATACCTCCTTTCTCTTCTTACAGGTCCAAAACATCTCCTTGAACAGAGAAGCATGACCACTATAATGTTGATAAAGATGGACCAGAATGCCATCTGCCATCATGTTCCTGCATACAATATATGCAAGCCCTAACTGTTCCTGGATTGCAGTTCTCCTAAAAGGTGACCAACCACTGTCACCAATTTAGCTGCTACTACTCCTTGAGGGAGGTGGACAGGTCATCACTCTGTCCTGGTACTATAAGCTATGCTGAGGTACTGTATTTTCAGTGAATGTACCAGGTCCTAGCCCTGCTACTGACACTTTCCTCACCTGTCCTATCTTCTAAATGTTATTAAGAGATATTTCCACGTCTGGACTTAACCGAGTTCTCAGAACTTCACAAAATAGCCATAATACAATCTGCTTTTTTAAGAAAAACTTTTACTCCATGGGCTTCTACTGCTATCCCCTCCCAAGGGGCCTCATATTCTTCTAGCAGTTATATATATGCAACTCCAAATACACAGAAGAACCTAGAACTACCTGTAAATGTACATGAAAATACTATTATTTAATGAAAAGCTACAAAAGTAGAATTTTAGATGTTTTTTTACATGTTTCCTTGTAATTTTACATGTTTCCCAATTGTTTTCAGTGTTTATGGAGTAACTTGTATAACTAAATACCACATGATTGTACAATGAAAAATGTTTAAATCTAGATATATACTCTGCGAGTTATGTAAGGAAAATATGCTAGATGTGTTTCAAAATTAAAACACTGTGCTCTCCTGGAGATGTTAAGAAAAATTATTTAATTGTTAACAGATCAAAAAAGTAATAAAATAATAACTAAGACGAAGTGTCTGGTGGGTCATTTGACTGGGACATGTATTTCATAAAAGAATCCAATGGGTAGATGACAAATGAGTTTGAGAACTAGGATATTTCTTCCAACCACAGTGTTCGGAAAGGCCCATCACATAAGACTCCTTTAGACTGATGTGGCCTAACAGTGTGCCAGAGCTTCAGACCCATATGTGGAGATGTCTCATAGACATCTGAATATCCCACAGAAACATCAAACTCCAAAATACCTCAAATTCCCTTTCCCCAAATCTATTTCTCCTCCTATTTTCGACGTCGTAGTTTAATACCACTAGCAACCACTCAGTTGCCCAAACCAGAAACCTGGAAGTAATTTTATATGACTTCTGCCTCACCTCCTATATCCAATTAGTTACTAAGGAAATATTTGCAACGCATTTATAGATGGCAAATTAGTAGCATCTAGGGTGCCTGGGTGGCTCAGTTGGTTAGGCCACTGCCTTCAGCTGGGGTCATGATCCCGGAGTTCCAGGATCAAGTCCCACATCAGACTCCCATCTCCATGGGGAGTCTACTTCTCCCTCTGACCTCCCCTCTCATGCTCTCTCTGTCTCTCTCACTCTCAAAATCTTTTTAAAAAATAGTAGAATCTAGAATATATAAAGAATTCCTATGAATAAAATAGGAAAGGATAAACAGCTAAATAAAAAAGGGAAAATAGAAAGAAGAAAATGCACAAGTTGAATATAAAAAATACTTAACATCACTAATAATCAGGGACTTCTGCATTCAAATCATTTTGGGATACCATTTGACACCACCAGACTGACAAAACTCTTTTAAGGTGGATAAATACCAAGTGACAGGAAGGCTGGAGAGCAATGAGGTATACCACTCCACTGCTGGTGAAAGAGGAAACAGCTTTAACTGCTTTGGAAAGCACATTGGTTTTATCTTATAAAATTTAACATGTGCAGGGGCGCCTGGGTGGCTCAGTGGGTTAAGCCTCTGCCCTTGGCTCGGGTCGTGATTCCAGGGTCCTGGGATCGAGCCCTGCATAGGGCCCTCTGCTCAGCAGGGAGCCTGCTTCCCTCTCTCTCTCTGCCTGCCTCTCTGCCTACTGGTGATCTCTGTCAAATAAATAGAAAAAAATCTTTAAAAAATAAAATAAAAAATAAAATAAAAAAACTTATCATGTGCACACTCCATATCCTAGCAGTTCTACTACTGTGTATACACCATAGATATATTCTTGCATATGACATATATCAGAGAAGATCATGGCAACATCGTAACAGCAAAACTCTGGACACAATCCAAACGTCCATAAATCGAACAAATAAATCAAGGTATATGAATTCCAAGGAATACTATACAACAGTGGAAATAAAATATAACTATACACATCAAACATGGATGTATCTCAAAAATAATCCTGCACAAAAGAGGCATGTCACAGAAAACTATATACACCATAATTCTATTTATTATGAAGTTTTAAAACAGGCATTAAACACTGGATTTAGAAATGAAGTCATATATGATGAAAACAAGCAAAAACAAAGGAATGACTTCCATAAAATTCAGGAGGGTAACTACATCAGAAGGTAAGAAACAAATGCAGTTCAGGAGGAACACATAGGAGGCTTCTGAATTATGGTAAAGTTTTATTTTTTATTAGATGGTGAGCTTAAGTGACAAGCTTAGGTGGTACATGAGAATTTGTTCTTTAATCTACAAATTTTTATCTACAAATTTTTAATTTCTTTGAATACATTAAAGATCACAAATTCATGGAGATTACACAACATGCTACCAATGAATGGGCTAAACAAGAAATAAAAAATAAATAGAAACAAATGAAGACACAACTGTGCAAAACCTCTGGGATGCAGCAAAAGTGGTCCTAAGAGGGAAGTATATAGCAATAGAGGCCTACATCAAGAAGCAAGAAAAACCTCAAATAAAGAGCCTAACCCTACACCTAGAAGAGCTAGAAAAATAACAACAAATGAAGCTTGAAGTCAGTAAAAGGAGAGAAAACAATAGACTAGAGCAGAAATAAATGATATAAGAACTAAAAAAAAAAAAAAAGAACAGATTAATGAAAGGAGATCATTCTTTGAAATTAATAAAACTGATAAACCTCTAACAAGACTTATCAAAAAGAAAAAAGAAAGGACCCAAATAAATAAAATCACAAAGGAGAGAGGAGAAATAACAACCAACAGAAATACAATTATTAAGAAAATATTATGCAAAACTGTATGCCAATAGGACAACCTAGAAAAAAAATGGATAAATACCTAGAAATGCATAAACTACCAAAACTGAAACAGGAAGAAATAGAAAACTTGAAAAAATCCCATAACCTGCGAAGGAATTGAATCAGTAATCAATAATCTTCCAACTAACAGAAGTCCAGGACCAGAAAGCTTCATAGGCGAATTCTACAAAACATGTAAGGAAGTGGGGTGGGCCTGGGTGGTTCAGTTGATTAAGTCATGATCCCAGGGCCCTGGGATGGAGTCCCACATGGGTCCCCTACTCAGTGGGAAGCCTGCTTCTCCCTCTCCCTCTGCCTGTCCCTCCCCCTGCTTGTGCACGTGCATGTGCGCACATGCTCTCTTTCTCTGTCAAATAAATAAATAAAATCTTTAAAAAAAAAAAAAAAGAATTAATACCTATTCTTCTCAAACTACCCCAAAAAATAGAAAACAAAGGAAAACTTCCAAATTCATTCTGTAAGGCCAACAATATCCCGATACCAAAACCAGATAAAGACATCACTAAAGAGGGCACCTGGGTGGCTCAGCTGATTAACTATCTGCCTTCGGCTCAGGTCATGATCCCAGAGTTCTAAGATCAAGCCCCTCATCAGGCTCCCTGTTCATCGGGAAGTCTGCTTCTCTCTCTGCCCCTCACCCTGCTCTTATGTGCACGTGTGCATTCTCTCCCTAATAAATGAAATCTTAAAAAAAAAAAAAGACTTAACTAAAAAAGAGAATTACAGGTCAATATCCCTGATGAGTGCAGATGTAAAAATTCTCAATAAAATAGTAGCAAACAAAATCCAACAATACATTTAAAAAAATCATTCAACACGATCAAATGGGACTTACTCCTGGATTGCAAGGATGGTTTAATATTTGCAATCAATCAGGGTCCCTGGGTGGCTTAGTCAGTTAAGCATCCAACTCTTGATCTCAGCTCAGGTCTTGATCTCAGGGTCATGTGTTTAAGCCCCAAAGTGGACTCCAAGCTGGGGGTGGAGCCTACTTAAAAAATAAAATATCTGCAAATCAATTCCTATGATACACCACATAAATAAAAAGAACCACCCTAGGAACATTTTGATGCAGAAAAAGCTTTTGACAAAATACATCTACTCAAGCTAAAAACCCTCAACGAAGTTGCTAAAATACCTCAACATAATAAAGGCCTTATATGAAAAACCCAGAGTTAATATCATCCTCCATGGAGAAAAACTGAAAGCTTTTCCTCTACGGTCAGGAAAAAGACAGGGATGTCCATTCTCACCATTTTTATTCAACATAGTACTGGAAGTGAAGCCACAGCTATCAGACAACAAAAAGAAATAAAAGGCATCCAAATTGACAAAGTCGTCATCAAAATTTCACTATTTGTAGATAACATAATACTCTACACCAAAACCGGAAAGACTCCATGAACAAACTGCTAAAACTGATACAAGAATTCAATGAAGTCAGAGGATACAAAATCAAAACACAGAAATCTGTTGCATTTTTTTTTAAAGATTTTATTTATTTATTTGACAGAGAGAGATCACAAGTGGGCAGAGAGGCAAGCAGAGAGAGAGGAGGAAGCAGGCTCCCCACTAAGCAGAGAGCCCGATGTGAGGCTCGATCCCAGGACCCTGAGATCATGACCTGAGCCCAAGGCAGAGGCTTAACCCACTGAGCCACCCAGGTGCCCCAATCTGTTGCATTTTTAAGACTTAATTTATTTGAAAGAGAGCATGTGCTCACACACATGAGTTGGGGGGAGGGACAGAGGAAGAAGGAGAAGCAGAACCTCCCATATCCCTGGCTGAACAGGGAGCCCTATGTGGGTCTCAACCCCAGGACCCTGAGATCATGACCTGAGCCGAAGGCAGACACCTAACCAAATGAGCCACCCAGGCACTCTGATCTGTAATGAAACAACAGAAGAAAAATTAAGGAATCAGTCTCATTTACAATTGCACCAAAAACCATTACGATACTTAGGAATAAACCAAAGAGGTAAAAGATCTATACTCCAAAAAGTATAAAACAATGATGAAAGAAATTCAAGATTACACAAAGAAATGCAAAGATGTTCCATGCTCATGGATTGGAAGAACAAATATTATTAAAATGTCCGTACCACCCAAAGCAGTTTATACATTTCATCCCTCCCAAAATCCCACCAGCATTTTTCAAAAAACTAGAACAAATAATCCTAAAACATGGATTAAACATGTTTTAATACATGGATAAAACATGTATGGAATGACAAAAGACCTCGCATAGCCAAAACAACCTTGAAACACAAGAGAAAAGGCATCTGGGTGGCTCAGTCAGTTAAGCATCTGACCTCGGTTCAGGTCATGATTCCAGGATCCTGGGATAGGGTCCCACATAAGGGTCCCTGGTCAGCAGGGTGTCTGCTTCTCCCTCTCCCTTTGCCCCTCCCCCAAGCTCATGCTTTTCCCTCTGTCTCTCAAATAATTAAGTAAAATCTTTTTTAAAAATACTGTATAGAGGGCGCCTGGGTGGCTCAGTGGGTTAAGCCTCTGCCTTCGGCTCAGGTCATGATCTCAGGGTACTGGGATCGAGCCCGCATCAGGCTCTCTGCTCCGCAGGGAGCCTGCTTCCCCCTCTCTCTCTGCCTGCCTCTCTGCTTATGATCTCTCTCTCTCTGTCAAATAAATAAAAATAAATCTTAAAAAAAAATACTGGATCGAGTATTCAAAAGTTGCTAGAAGAATAGATATTAAAAATTCTTATCACAAAAAATATTTGTAACTATGGATAATGACTTACTATGGATAATCATTTCACAACATACATAAACATCGAATTATGTTATACACCTGAAACGAACAATACTTTATATCCATTATATGTCAATGAGAAAAACTTGGGGAAAAAAATTAAAATCTAATGCAATACCAAAAAAAGAGAAGGGAGAGCATGCATAAGAGTGCTGTAACATTCTGATATATAATAAAGAAATACAGTACATAATAACCATTACTATGGAACCCTTAACTGAATCATGGGAAAAATATGAAGTGGCAAAATTTCTCCTTCCTGCTCTCTCATTTATTCTTCCTGACCCCTAAGTCTACCCAAAAGGTCCCCTATTTTATTGCCTACAGTCAACTAATTTTCACAAAGGCATTAACCAATAGAGATGTAAAATGCTCTGTTCAAAAAGCATAGCATTTAAAAAAAAAAAGCATAGCATTCATTTAACAAATATCTATTGTATCCACTACATACCAAGTTATAAAAATGAATATATCATGTGTTCCTAAGTTACTATCAGTGAGAGAGATAAAGGTAAATGAATTTGAACAGAAAAAAATGCTGTAGACTGAAAAATTTCCAAATGTATAAGAAAACAGAAAATTAGGAAAGCCTTTCTTGGGAAAGTATAATGGGGATCTGGAATTTAAAAGATGCATTGTATCTAATAGGTAAAAGAAAAAAAGTGAACTCTAGCAGAGGAAAGAATATGATCAAAGACAAGAAAAAATATGTGTTTTCAACCTGAAATAATATAAAATTAGAGATAGTAATACTGCAGAAAATGATGGGGAGACAAAATGTAGATTATGAAAGGTTTTTTTTTTTTAGATTTTATTTATTTGTCAGAGAGAGAGACTGCATGCACAAGCAGAGGGGACAGCTGGCAGACGGAGAAGCAGGCTCTCTGCTGAGCAAAGAGCCCGATGTGGGACTTGATCTCAGGACCCTGGGATCATGACCCGAGCCACCCAAGTATCCCAGCCTTTTTTTTTTTTTTTTTTTTTTGGCTAAGCATGCCATCACCATTGTATATTTATAAACTATTTACATGTTATAAAACATACCCAAAAAATAACATATAAGATTGTTAGACTATGCTGTAGTACTAAACCTCCCAAAATATTAAAGACCTAACACAATGAAAGCTTATTTTTTGCTCAAAGTTCCATGTAGGTTGGCAATGCTTCTATGTTGACTCAGGAATACAGTCTCTCTCTCTCTCTCAGTTGAAGATTGCCATGAAAGGAAATACAAGGATGGAAGTGGCTTACTGGCTTGAAAATGCTGCAGTCCATACTACCTTGTCCAGCACAAGGTATTGCCTTACCTAATCACAACAAGGGATAGAAATTGTAAGAGAAAGTGTACTTGTCTCTGCCACAGCCAGGTAATTTTTTAAATGAGTTTTTTAATTACAAGGCAAAAAACAAGGCTAATGAAATCTAGCTCAGAAAAAGAAGTCTACACAGATATTTTTTTAAAAGTCTAAAAATAGAGAAATTAAATCAGAAATGAAGAATTCCTTTTCTAGTTAAAAGATCATCATGTCTAGATGTAAGTAAAATTTGAGGTACACAGTGAACAAATGGACACATCTACTATAATATAGTCATGTTATTTTGTTTTTTAAGATTTATTTGTTTTAGGGAGAGGAGGAGAGCACGCACACAAGCAGGGAGAGTGGCAGAGGGAGAGAGAGAATCCCCAAGTCAGACACCCCCACCTGCACCTCACTGAGCACAGAGCCCATGTGGGGCTCTATCCCAGGACCCTGGATCATGATCTGAGATGAAATCAAGAGTTGGCCACCCAACCAGCTGAGCCACCCAGGTGCCCCTCTATAGTCATGTTATATATCTGAGGGGCAGAATCTCTTTTTTCTAGGGAAATACACGATGCACAACGATCTCTATATTGCAACATGATCTAAGAACACTGGCCTTAAGGATAAGGAAAAAAATGATTATAATTGTGTCTCTTGATTTTGTCACGGTATACTTAGGTAATTCACTGTTCATGTCTAGAACTTGGCAACTACCATCATTCTCACTCCATTCAGGGGCTAGCTGAGAACCTCAATAAAGCACTAAAAATACGACAATAATTACTCTGATGATTCTCAACAAGTAATTAAAGTCTGCCTGCACCTGTCTTCTCACCTATATAACCAGAAATAGAAATCCTCCAGAAATGTGAGAAAATAACTGTCAAGAATTAGTTAAAATACTGTATCTAGATGATAGAATTATAGGTGATTTTTACTTTTTATTTTCCATATTTTCTACAAAGAACATTTTCACTTTCTAATAAGAAAAAAATTAAAGCAGAAGAAAACCAACTGTCAAAGACAGTAAGTGTTAATCTTAGAGGGCTAGGATTTATGTTCTCAGTGACCATGAAATTATTGAACTCTGAGAAAGATCTGAACTGAAAACAGGACTATATATATCATATATATCTCATACGTGTGTGTGTGTGTGTGTGTGTGTGTGTGTGTGTGTGTGTGTGTATCAAAACTTCTTTGTCCAATGCTAGATTAAAATTTAATTGCTTATATTAAAAAATCATTAAACCACTACTGGATATATTTCAGGTCACTAAGTAATAATATGTCATTATTAGTCTCCCTGCTCACCCTCTTGCCAGCTATCATTTATTCTCTACACAATAGCTGGTAATACTTTTAAAACACAAATGAGATTATAGATCCCCTGGTCTCAGCCCTTCAACAGTATACAGTCTGTAAAGTTCTACATAACTTTCCCACATCATTCCTACTGTTTCCCTTTCACATTTCCATTCTAGCTATACAGCCTCCTATTGGTTCTCAAGCACAACAAACACATTCCCATAGCATATTCCTTCACTTTATCCAGGTCTCTACTCAAATTATCACCTTCTCGGAGAAAGCTTTCCTCACCGATCTATTGAAAATAGCACTACTGGGACACTTGGGTGGCTCAGTTGGTTAAGCGGCTGCCTTCGGCTCAGGTCATAATCCCAGCGTCCTGAGATTGAGTCCCACATCGGGCTCCTTGCTCGGCAGGGAGCCTGCTTCTCCCTCTGCCTCTGCCTGCCATTCTGTCTGCCTGTGCTCACTCGTGCTCTGACAAATTTAAAAAAAAAGAAAGAAAAGAAAATAGCACTACTTCTATCATTCTTGATCAATCACCATCTGTAAACATAGTGTGTATTTTTTCATGTCTTTATTCTCTATCTCCATAAAGGTCTGTAAGAGCAGAATCTATACCTATCTTATTTGCTACTTATTGTTGGTACCTACAAGAGTACTAGACACATAATAATGCTCAATACTCACTTAACGAATAAAAAAGTTACTCGCATTTGCCATAGCTAGAATCCTTTGGAAACATACTCGCTCCAAGGACAGGACAACTTTCCAAAGACTTTAGATACTTCTTGAGTCTTAGGAGAAACTAAACTTGGAAATAAAGAGAAGCTTACTAGTCTTGTTGAATCACCACACAAGCAAAGAAGGAATGATGACCTTCTCCCATTACAATATCCAACATGTGCACTGGCAAACTGTTTATTGGACTACGAAGTCCCGTGGGAAGAGAATTAAGGTTTTAAGCAGGGACTTATCTGACTTTCAAAAATAAAAATGTTTCAAAACTAAGTTTAATGTTTTAATAGCAGCAACAGCTGTTCAGAGGATGGGAAAGTCTCTCCCACCCTGAATTTCATCCTGTAAGATAATTCTTTCAAAAAAAAAATCTTGTTATTTTCACTTGACATAGAGAAGAGCATGCTGTTTACATATTAGGCAACATTTTCCCAGGAAACTCAAATCTAATTAAAGCCAGACTAGCATGGCTATCTCATTTCCAAGGCACAGATGCAAGAAACTCCCTTAGTTAACTTTAGAATGGGAAAGGGGGAGAAAAGAAAAAGGGGAGTTGAAAAAAGCTTAACATCAATCTGAATTTAAGAATTAAAGAATCTGCAATGCTGGTATTCCCAGACCAGATCATCCTGGGATGTGTCATTTTTAGGGATCAGCAACTTCCCTAAAATTATAAGCAAAATGAATACATACATGAATTCATAGTTTTTACCAGACTCTCAGAGTTCTATAACCTCGACCGTATCAGTTTGCAGAGCATTCATCTCAGCCATAGGGTTACCAATATACTACTTCGTATCTGGGAAATCCTGCATGCAAATTATACTGAAAATACTTGGGTCAGTGTGTGGATTTATTTAAGAAACCTAAGCTGACCTCAAAGATCTGGGCCCTGAAGAAGACACTTGTGGTTATTTCCAAGGTATTCCTAAAATTTCCAAGACCATCTGGCCTATTTGATTAATCAAAATAACATCCCCCTTTTTAACCTCTAGGACCACTCAGGCAAAAACTTTGTGATTAGAAATTAAAGACCTCCTTTAAATTATTATATGAGGTGAGAGGGAAATATTCCTAGAATATTCCCAATTGCAATGAAGTTCAACTTAATAATTACTGTGCACTTACTAATCAAGATCCAATGGCACAAAAACAAGACATGGTACCTGACCTCAAAATTATAAAAATCTAGCTGAAGAAAAAAAAACATGCATATAAAACAAATGTCACCACCAACAAAAGATAAGAAATACTAATACTCAGATTAAGTGGTATTTGTAAATAAAACAGGTGAAAAAGTATTCTATTATGTTGGAAGTAACAGATGTGTTGAGCATAGTAGAAATATGTATTAAATCAAACAAACATGTAATAGCACTAAAATCCTGAAGGGATATAAAACAAGGTAAAGTTTTAAAGATAAAATTAAACAATATTTATATTCTTGCAATCATGAAAGTGAAATGAATAGAAATCAAAATTACAACTTGCCTAAATGGAATAAAGGGTAAAATCAAGACTAAACCATGAATGTGCCACTCTATACTGTGTAGGTAATAGAACTTCTCTTCTTGTCAATGATATTATAAGAAAGTTCTAGGAACATCTGGGTGGCTCAGTCGGTTAAGTCTCTGACTTCAACTCAGGTCCTGACCTCAGTGTCCTGGGATGGAGCCCTGCAACAGGCTCCCAATCAGCAAGCAGTCTGCTTCCCCTCTCCATCTGTCCCTCCCCTTGCTTGCCCCCCCCCCACCTCTCTCTCAATAAGATTTTTTGGAAAAGGAAAGAAAAAATAAAATTCCATGCAGCAATGAAGTCAACAATAAGTAGGGATGGAATAATATGTGATCTACCTAGCCTTGCCTTAATAGTTCTAGGGAGGAGCTTGGAAAACTTCTGGGCAATCAATAAGAATAGTCCTGTTAAAAGGCAAATTGAGGAACACTGAAATTGTTAAGAGTTTATTTGAGCGTACATCAATTCAAATTGGGTAGCACCAAACCAAAATGCTTAGGAACATTCCATAGACAAGTCAGGAAGAAGTTTTTATAAAGATGACGTAGAGGCAAATCAAGGAATTTATCTGATTGGCTATAACTTTTGCAATTGCCTTATTTGGGAAAATCTAGTTGTCTGTCTGTGATTGGTTGTTCTTAAGTTTAATTTTCTGAGATTCAAGTGCATTGGCTCTGGCTCAGACTTTGATTTGCTTGCATAGGCTTCCAAGCAACATCAATGTAACAACCTCCTTGTTTATTTACTTCAACAATCCATAATGAAATCATCAATTACAAATTATAAAAAATTATACTAAACATATTGCTCATGAATTTAGGTCTTAAAGAGCAATTATATCTCCTGATGATGGGTAATCAATACAAATAAATGAAACTTATATGGATTTATGTTGTCTTGTCTAATCTCGTCAATGCTCAATCATTACCCAAAAGGAACATTAATGGGAATAGGGTAAGATGATCAACATAAATGTTGAAATAAGTGTAAAATTATTCAGGAAAGAGACAGATGACCTAAAATTATAGTATATTCAGGGAAGATCTGACAAAGGAAGCAGAATGTGTAGCTGTCTGCTCAAAGTAACAACTCTAAGTGAACCTCTTATTGAGGAGCATGCAGAACTTCAGCTTAGCCAGGGAGCAAGAATCACAGAATCAGCATTACAGATATACATCATCCCTCTACACATACAGACTTCTGTAAACAGTTCAACATACCTATGACACAAAGATAATTATTTAGCTTGGAGAGAAAGGAGGATTGAGGAAAAAAATACTAGAAACATTAAAATCTCAAGTCACAGACATCAGACACTAAAAGTATACCATACATATGTGTATAACATATACATGTTTTTGTTTACTTATTCCAAATATATATGTAAACAAAAACTAAATTGGAATTATACATTTTTAGTAAACAGAAATATGAGTATTAGTATCATGTCTACCTCTAGATAAATCACTCAAACACAAAATAAGAATGAATTATTTTCAACAAACGACATGCAAGAAACCAGAAAGCCTAATTAACAAATACCACAAAACTAAAGAAAAAAGTAAAATAGAACAGATCCACAATGGCAGACATCATAACAGGAGTTGAAAATGTTAGAGCACAATTTTCAACTGGGAGCACAACCACAATTCCTACCAGAAGTACATTTAATCTTTCAGTGAATGCCAAATGTAGTTTGAAAATGCACATTCAATTCTGTAATTTGAAAAACAGTAACAACTATTATTTTTGTAACTAAGAACTACAAAAAATAAAGCTTATACAATCCTCATGACTGAAAGATTCTCAGAAAGTAAAACAAAAAGTGTTTAGAATAAACTTTGTTATTAATGCTATACATTAACATTCATTTGTTACAAACATAATAGGCACATCTGAACTCAAAAGAAGTACATTTTATTCTTTAAAGATTTTATTTATTTGACAGAGATTACAAGTATGGGGAGAGGCAGGCAGAGAGAGGAGGAAGCAGGCTCCCCGTGGAGCAGAGAGCCCGATGTGGGGCTTGATCCCAGGACCCTGGGATCATGACCTGAGCCGAAGGCAGAAGCTTTAAACCACTAAGCCACCCAGGCACCCCATTTTATTTTTTAAATGCTTTGTTTCATTAAAAAATTTTTTAAAGACTGCATTTATTTATTTAGAGAGTACATGAACACCCGTGTGTGCTCAAGGCAGGGAGGGGCAGAGAAAAAAGAAGAGAGAGAAATCTCCAGCAGACTCTGCACTGAGCTCAGAGCCCTATCCAGGGCTCAATCACATGACCCTGAGATCACCACCTGAGCCAAAATCAAGAGTTAGACACTTAACGGACTGAACCACCAAGGCATCCCTCCTTTATTAAAATTTAAAGAACAAAAATAATATGTGAAACAATGAAAGGATTTATAAAGAAAAAATTCCCTTCTCCTTCTTTCATTGTAACCAATGTTGAGATCCTTCCACATCTCTTCCCCCAGTCACACTAACATTCTATACATACACACATGTGAAAGTTAGGATCCTCAGTGTCTAAAAAGGTAAAAGTAAGTACAAGAGAAAGTGTCCTACCCACCCCCCCCCATGACTTTTTTTAATTGTACAGGGAAAAAATGTATGAAGTACATGGTTTTATTAGGGTTCTTTCAGTTACAAGATACAAAAACCCACTTAAACCAGTTTAAGCAAAAATGGGGAATTTATCTTGCATGTAACTAAATTGCAGAAAGCGGGGTGAGGGGGTGGAGAGCCTGTGTCAGGGATGGAGGATTGAAAAGTCCAAACACCCTCAGGTCTTTGACTTTTTCTCTTCTCCTCTTAATTCTGCAGTCTTTCTGTCTCAAGGAAGTTGATTTAATTTCCTTGAGAAAACTGGAACCATAGCTACTTGCAACTCTACGCAATCTTTCATTAAAGCACTTGAAAAAAATTTTCTTCCAGCTCCAATGAGAAGAAATCCTGTGGCACAAAGTCTGTAACCAGAAAGATTTTAGGGATGAGTGCTAGAGAGCCAAAATAACTGCAGGTCAGGAATGGCTTGAGTGAAATTAAGAAGAGACCTATTTAGTGATCTGGGAAGCCTGATAAGTTAGGAAAATGGTTTAAGGAAGAACTATCACTGATTTTTAACTCTGCTTTTACTAGATGTATGTCCCTGGAAAAAAAAATGAATTTTGGGGTCTCACTTTCTTCATCACTAAGGTTATTATCTGCTTTTTTTAAGATTTTATTTGAGACACAGTAAGACTGAGAAAGAGCATGCATGGCATAAGTGTAGCGGCGTGGGGGGGAGGAGAGAGAGAAGCAGACTCCTGCTGACCAGAGAGCCTGACATGGGACCACATCCCGGGACCCTGGGATCATGACCTGAGCCAAAAGCAGATGCTTAAACAGCTGAGACCCAGGCACCCCTATTGTCTGCTTTTGGGGCACGAAGCTTGTGGGGGGTCAAATCAAGTAAGGTAACCATGTAAATACAGGACACAGGTGTGAGATAATATATTTTATTTTAAAATCAAGGTTTGTTTTTTGTTGGTTTTTTTTTTTTTATGGTGCTATAGTACATTACAAAGGGATTTTTAGTTCCCAAAAGCTAACTTTTGTTGTATAGCTATTTCCTCTATTTCATGACTTGTAGATCTCCTTGACTCTAAAAGGTAGAAAATAAGCACATTTTCAAAATAATACCATTTAATACTAACCTGAAGTACCACTGAGTGATGAGATTAGAAGGGGATGGTTCCTAGGTTGTAAACATGGATATGTAGAAAAAAGGAACAAAATATTTCCTTATTTCAGGCATGAATTAAGTATATTTTGCAAAGCCTGAGATGTAATGTCCTCATTTTAAGAGAAGATACACAAAAGTAACATTTGGAATTCAACTTTGATTCAGGTCTCAAAGATAACTACCTGAAATTTACTTCAAATAAATTTTACCCTAACACACATAAGCAGGTTTGTGTGTTGTTCCACTTCTCTTGACCTACATTTATAGAGATATGTCAAGTCATTAGCTGACCACAGAGACATTGAAATGAAAACTTCATTAACCACACAAAACAAGGAATACCTACTTTGCAAAAAATATTTCGGAAAGTCACCAATAGATGGTTCCAGAGGTCAAAAAGCAAAATCAACAATCCCTGAAGATTGAGAGAATCAGATTTGTAGAGTTACCACAATACTCAATGTCTGGTTTTCAGCAACAAAAACTCACAAAGCATACAATGAAACAAGAAAATACTGCCCAATCAAAGGGAAAAAACTGATGGAAAATCATTCCTGAGGAAGTCCATTCACCGGACCTACCAAAAACATTAAGGCGACTGCCTTAAATATGCTCAAAGAATAGAAGGAAATTGGAAAAATGATGTGTGAACAAAATGAGAACACCAATAAAGAGACACAAATTATAAAAAGGAACCAAACAGAAATTCTGGAGCTGGTAAGTAGTAAACTGAAAAGAAAAATTATCTAGAGGGATTCGTCAGCAGTTGTGAGCCAGCCAAAGAAAGAACCAGCAATGTGAAAATAAGACAACTGAAAATATTGAGTCTGAGCAACAGAAAGAAAAAAAAAAATGAAGAAAAGTGAACAGAGCCTAAAGGACTTAGAATACCATTGAATGAACCAATATACTCATAATACAAGGCCCAGAAAGAGAAGAAATTAAAAGGATCTGAGAAAATACCTGCCTAAATGACAGAAAACATCCCAAATATTATGGGCTGGGCTACATGAATCCAAACATCCAAGAAGCTCAATGAACTTCAATGAACCAAGAAGGATAAACCCAAACAGATCTACCCAAGAGTTAAATGATCAAAACTCAGAGACAAAGAATTCTAAAGAGGATTCAAGAGAGAAGGGACTCCTCACATATAAGGGATCTCAACAATATTATAGCCAATTTCTCATCAGAAATGATGGAGGCCAGAAAGAATAGGATTACATATTAAAGATGATGGAAGGAAAAAATCTGTCAACCAAAAATTCCGTATCTAGCAAAACAATCTTTTAAGAATGAAAAAGAAATGATGACATTTCCAGATAAACAGAAGCTAAATAAGTTCAATACCATCAGACTTGCCCTACAAGAAACATTAAATGGTGTTCTTTAGGCTAAAATGAAAGGACACTAGAGAGTAAACTGAAGCACTATGAAGAAATACAGAAAAATGATAAAAGTACATAGTGAAGAAGAAGAGAGAAGAGGAAGAGGAAAAGAAGAAGGAAGGATGGAGCGTAAAGATGGAGGAGGTAGAGGAGCTGCCACTGCCAAGGATATATTGCTGGTTAGAGAGCCCACATGGAGATTTCTTGGGCCAATTAATACCTGAGCTATACTGCTGGGGAAAGAGGCCACAAGGAGGTGGCCTGTGATACTATTTTAATTGTCCAGCACAGGAAAAGGAAGCAAAAGAAAGGAAAATATATCTATACATTACAGAAATAAACAGATATCAATGTTATGTAGAAAGGAAAAACTTCTAAACATTGAAGAGCAAAAAATTAAGATAAAAAGAAGGCAATGAGCCTAATGCTATTAAATATAGATGAGAATGGAGGGTTGATGAAATTTTTTTCACTGGTGGTGGAAGCATAAACAGTACACATTGACTATACACACACATTATGAACCGGCAATTCCACTCCTAATAATACACTCAAAAGAAACACATATATATGTGCACCAAAGGGTATGTACAAGAACATTCATAACAGCAACTCTCAGTTTAGCCCAAAAGGGGAAAAATATCAAAATACCCATTAGCTCAATACACACTTTGTGGTAAGTCATACAACAGAATTCAACAGAGCAATTAAAATGAAATCCTCAGGTGCCTGTGTGGCTCCGTTGGTTAAGTGACTGGCTTCAGCTCAGGTCCTGATCCTGGAGTCCCAGGACTGAGTACCACACTGGGCTCCCTGTTCAGCAGGGAGTCTGTTTCTCCTGCTGACCTCTCTCCTCTCATGCTCTCTCTCACTCTCTCTCTTTCTCTCAAATACATAAATTTTTTTTAAAAATGGAACTCCTCCATCATGACATGGATGAATCTCAAAAACATTAAGACATAAAGACAAGACACTAAGTAGGAAATACCTAATGCCATTTATATAGTTCAAAAATAGGCAAACTAATTTATGATACATCTTTGGGGAAGAAGGGAATGCTACAGTCAGGCCACTGACAGTGAAAATCCAGAGTCATGATGCTGGTGTGTGTTACTGTACACATACATATTTTCCCCCTGTATATAGGCTCTATGAGTTACTAAGGCTGTCACACAAAATACCATAGATTGAGCAACCTGAGCAACAAATTTATTTTCCCACAATTCTGGAGACTAGAACTCCAAGATCAAGGAGTCAACAGAGTTGGTCTGTTGGTGAGAAATCTCTCCTTGCTTTGTTGATGGCCCTCTTCTCCCTGTGTCTTCACATGGTCTTCTCTGTACATGTCTGTGTCCTAACCATTCTCATAAGGACATCAGTCATAATGGATTGGGGTCCACTCTAATGACCTCATTTTAACTCAGTTACCTCTTTACAGACTCTGTCTCCAAATACAGTCATTCTGAGGTACTGGTAGTTAGAACTTCAACATATCATTCTGAGAGAACACAATTCAGCTTAGAACATGCAATATACTTCAATAAAAATTAGTAAGAAAAGACAACTAAATTTTAAAAAGCAGAACCTTTAACTGAAAATGAATTAAAGCTTCCTATTCAAAATATGTAAAGAACTGACTTACATTCATAAAGTCAATACTCTGACCCCATTTGACATGTGATCTTGAGAAGACAGAAGATGAGAGTACTAAGCCAAGACAAACTAAAAGCTCAGTAAGAAACTGAAATAAACACTGATCTCAGGTGCCAAGTTTCAACATTAAATAAACAAAAGTAAATACAAACGACAAAGGAATTGGGAAACTGGTACATCTACGTACAGATGGGGCATTACAAAATTAATCCAATCTTTCCGGCAAGTAATCAGTCAAAATGTTTTAGAAAATATAAAAATGTTTTTCTCCCTTGTCTCTATGCTTCCCAAAAAGGAAAATATTCCAAAAAAGTAAAATCTTTGAAAAAATAAGAGATTTTTTGAATTAATGAAATAGAAACAACTCCAACAGAAGCAACTCCAGTGGTCAGAGAATAGACTACAAATATAAAAAAGCCATTCTTAAAATATATAAACTATGTAAATATAATGAAATGTTTATGTAAAATAAGACTATTTAAATATATTGCTTAGTGACAAGGGTCTGATGTGGATTTGAGTGTACCTATGTGTTTCTGAATCTCCTCACCTCACTCCCTTGGTCAAAATCCTTGAAGGTTTGCTCTCCACATAGGGATTTACAAGGCCCTTCATCCTCTGGTTGCTGCTATATTCCCAGCCTTATTTCTCACCACTTCAGTTTTATCACTGTACCCTTCACCCTTACCATAGTTCCTAACAGTCTCCAAATTTTGGCATCCTTTTCCTCACTCCTCCTGCACAAAATGCCTCCCCATCACCTTCTTCTAGTAATAAATTCCAACCAACTCTCACTTCCAGACCTAATTCAACCAGAGCTGTGACTTTTTCTACACCTCTAATAACTGAGTATAATCCTCTATTATACCACTTCTACGATAATCACTAATTTAAATGCCACTTCCCCCCCCCCACTCAACTGTGAGCTCTTTGAGGGCAGAGATTATTGTTCATATCTGTGTCCTTAAAAGCTTGGTAAATGAAATAAATGCATGATAAACACTAAATTAAGAGTCTCAAGAATATGGACTTTTTTCTTGTAAAGTTACCTAGAGAAGAAATTTTAATGTAAATCACTTTAAATAAATATGGTTTTTAAAGCAAAATATTTTCTCCCTCTTCAGATAATTTTTCTTCAAATTAGGCAGCAGCTCCTTAGTAACTACGGTAACACATCATCAGACTATCACAGAGCAAAAATGTTGTGTTACTATCTGCGTTCAGCCACAGCTGTCCTTTAAATGGTGTCCTAACATTCCCTCTCAGCATAGTTTATTAACAGATTTAACCTAGTCCTTCAGCTTTAGAAAAAAGATCTAAGCCAGGAGGCCTGATACAAGATCGATAAAAGAAGAAAGTTTCTCCTGTTATCTGAGATGTGGACAGGACTTGCAACCCCACACGACTATGCCTTGCCTGCAGACACCTTAGCACAGTTTGGAATGAAGGAAGGACTCTCTGCATGAGGAAAAAAGAAGAAAAAATAAAAATCGGAAGGCTAAGTAGGGGCTTCTGAGACTTTCAAGAAATAAACCCTTTTCAAGTCAGCATCCTTTCATACTAGCAATCGCTGCGGAGAGAAGGGGAAGTCCACCCTGTAAGAAATCCGAACAGGCCTGGGGATTTCATTTTGAAGGAAGCTTCCCCTTTCACAAGTAAAAGGAAGACCTATTTTCACTGTGACAGAGTCTGTACAACCGTCCATAATTAAACCGACCACACTAATTCCATAACCAAACAGGGCGAAAGGGGGAAGTCCGGGACACACGGGAAGACACAATCGTGCCTCCGCGAGGCTCTGGAGAGTTACATCAGCGCTGGGTTCCTTGGGGAACACGAACTGCTGGGAGCCAAGCAGGTTCAGGCCATGTCCAAAGGGAAAGTGAGAATTTATGGTTGATTCCAAAGTGCTGATGATCCTTGGCTCCTTTCCCGGACTGTGAGAAACGCCTGCAACATCCTCTCGCTGGGTTTGTTTCTCCTAAAAGCCCCATCTGGCCATAAACGCTAATCGACAGGATTTTCTCGGTCCTGCCCAGACAGGAAAGTGTTCTCAGAGCTTTCAGGCGACTTCCAAAGGGCAGCCTGGGAAACGAGGACGGCACGGCCTGGGCGGCGGGCAGCGGCCCCGGCCTCTGTCCGCTCCCACAGGTCACGCCAGCCTGCGCATGCCCGGTACGGAACGGTCCCGGCCACGCAGCGGGGCCTCCAGCACCCACCCCATCCCACCCCCACCGTGTACTAAACGAGGTGGGCCTTCCGTGGCTCCCAACTGACCCCAGCACCTCTTTTCTCTTGTCCAAAAGGCCTTCTCCGGTCACTACACACTGTGGTCGAAGGCCTACGAAGCCTCGCCGGGCAGCCCCTGACCCGATACCCCTGACCCTTCTGGCGTCCACCCAAGCCTCGTGTGGAAACTGCAAAACGGGCCTCGCGCCCGGCGTCGTCCCCCTCCCGCCAAAGAAACAGCCTCCAGAGCGGGAGACCGTGGACCGGACGCGGGCAGAGAGCAGACATTCCGAGGAGCGCGGCCACTACCTTTCTCTCAGGGAGCTCCTCCGGCCAGATCAGCGCGGGCAGCACGAGAACCCAGCAGCGGCGTGAGCGGTGCCTGTAGCGTCCCTACTGAAAGTTCTGGAAGCCGGCTGGCTGGGCATGCGCAGCGCGCGCGTCTCGGCCCCCAGGGAAGTCCGCTGGGCCGCCCCACCCCGGCGGAATTAGGGAGGACTACGCACGCGCAGGCGCAGTATCGAGGTAGGCGTGGATCCTTTGTCCACTCCTGCTCTCTTGTGGTCTTGTGCGCTTTCCTGGATCCTCGAACGCGGTCCCTGTTCTCCTGTGGTGCAGGGACACTGGAGCGTAGGATCGCAGGCAAAGGCAACGCTGCCTCCGGTGTCAGCACGCGGTGCCGTGAGAGCATATGTGGGATCCTGACCAGGTTTGGGGGTCAGGAATGTCTTCCCAGGGCAAGTGCCAACCTGGGTATCCAAGCTGGGTAGGATTACGAGTAGGGTAAGAAGGCGGAGCAGGCCCAGCACTCCCGGCGGGGAAGCCGCATGAGCAAATCAGCGCCATCGGAGGGAGGCATGTGTCCCTTTGAGGAACAGAGGGAAGAAAGGGTGTTGGGACGGAGTTATGCAGGAAGAGTCTGGAAAGGTGGGCAAGGGCAGGCCATGCAGGACCTCAGTATTTATCCTAAGAATTTCCATCTCTTTCTCTGCTGGAAAGAATGATCTCTAGTTTTGTGGTGTTTTGCAGTTGACAATGAACTTTTGCCTTTAATTTTAAAAACCTGTGGGGTCAGTCATAGTTTTATCAGCAGAGGGAACTGAGGCTTGTAGAACTATTTTGGGCAGTCATTAAGTAGCAAAGCTGGGACCTAAACCCAGCTCTGTGCGTGGCCGCAGCCATTACCAAAATCAAGCATAACCAAGCCAACAAGCTGTATCAAAGGTCAGCACAGTTTTCTTTAAAGAGTATTCTGCGCCGGTCCAAAAATGTGCACCATGTTACAGGCAATGCTAACATGCGTCCCCCATTATCCTATAGCTTGCATTCTCAGTGGGGTGAGGAAGGAGATTGCCCTCAGGGAACAAAAACTGGTCCTTGAGGAGACTGAAAAATCTTAGATAACACACTAATTGGTGGCCCACTGAAGTTGAACCCTACAAAATCTTATTTCTTAAAATTTAATCATTCTCTTTAGGGAGAAATTTAATTTAGATTTAAGTTAATTTAATTCAGTTTAGTCTCAGGAGACTCAGTAACCAAAAAAAAAAAGGTTAAGAAATGTTGTCCTGACCTCAAGTGTCTGTTAATTGATAATTAGATAAAGAAAGTGAGTTATATGTATACTACGGAATATAATTTAGCCATAAATAAGAATGAAATCTTGCCATTTGCCACAACATGGATGGAACTAGAGAATATAATGCCAACCTAAATAAGTCAGAGAGAGATAAATACCATATGATTTCACTCATTTGTGGAATTTAAACAACAAAACAAATGAGCAAAGGGAGAAAAAAGAGAGAGAGGCAAACAGAGAAACAGACCCAACTAGAGAGAATAAACTAATGGTTGCCAGAGGAAGATGGGTGAGGGATGGGGTGGATAAGGGATGGGGGTTAAGGAGTGCACTTAGGATGAGCGGCAGGTGACGTATGGAATAGTTGACTATACACTATACACTGGAAATTAATATCACACCCTATGTTAATAGGAATTTAACTGAAAACTTTAAAAAAAATGTTTCACAAGTACTGGAACCTCCAAGTCTTAGTTGTTCAACCAGAACAAACACATTTCCTGACTTTGCATGCAGCCAGGTGTGGCCATGTGAATAAGTTCTGGCCCATAGAAGGTGCTGGAAAGTGATGAGTGCAACTTCCGGGATAGGTCTAAAAATGAGGAACATGCCCTTTTTCTGCCTTCCCACCATCCTGTCCTTGGAAATTAGATATGGTGGAAAGACCCCTTCACCAACCTAGAGGAGACACCAACCCAGAGGTGGCAATAAAACAAATGATAGAAGGAGCCTGGGAGATTTCCATGAAGCAGAACCACCATGTAAGTCCTAGTCCACCTGCCTTTGTCAGGGAGAAATACACTTCTGGTTTAGTCACCTTTAATTTGGGTGTCCCTTACCTGTAACTAATCCCTTACCCCCTTTTTATTTTATTATTGTGGTTCAAATAAACACATAACTTCAAATTTACCATCTTAACCATTTCAAAGTACACAGTTCGGTAGTGTTTAGTATAGTCACGCTGTTGTACAACAGATCTCAAGAACTTTTAAATCTTGTAACACTGAAACTCTATACCCACTAAGATTAATTTCAGCTCACTCTTTCCCATAGCCCTTTGCACCCACCTTCTCACTTTCAGTTTCTAAGATTTGACTTCAGATATTTCATATTTGTCCTTTTGTGACCGGCTTATTTCACTTAGCATGATATCCTCAAGGTTCATCCATTTTGTAACATGTGACAAGGATTCCTTTTTTAAGATAATATAATCTGGGTCACCTGGGTGGTTCAGTCAGTTAAGTGGCTGCCTTTGGCTCAAGTCATGATCTCAGGGTCCTAGGATCGAGCCCCACATCAGGGTCTCTCCTCAGCAGGGAGTCTGCTTCTCCCTCTCCCTCTGCGCTCATCGTCTCTCTCTCACACTCTCTCAAATAAATAAATCTTTTAAAAATGTTTAAAAAGAGAGAACATAATCTGCTATACGTAAGTACCACATTTTATTTATCTATTCAGATGCCAAGGACATTTGGGCTGCTGGACCTCGTAACTATTCTGAATAAGGCCAAGTAAACGTGTGTGCAAACATCTCTTCAAGACCCTGTTATGGATTCCTTTAGACAGTCCCAGTAATGGGATTGCTGGAGCAAATGGTAATTCCATTTTTAATTTTTTAAGGAACCTCTGTATTGTTTTCCATAATGGCTGCACCCTTTCACATTCCCACCAATAGTGTCCAAGAGTTCCAACTTCTCTACATCCTTTACAACACTTGTGGTTTTCTGGTTTGGTTTGGTTTTGTTTTTTGATAGTGGCATCCTGATGGGTATGAGGTGACATCTGCTATGCTTTTGATTTGCATTTCTCTAATGACTAATGATGTTGAGCATCTTTTCAAGTGTTTATGGGCCATCTTTAAATTTCATTTAGAGCTATGTCTATTCAAGTTTTTGCCCACTTTTTAATCCAGTTATTTGGGGTTTTGTTGTTGTTGTCGTCGTGCCAGTTCCTTATATGTTTTGGATATTAACTCCTTATCAGATAGGCAATTTGAAATTATTTTCTTCCATTCTGTAAGTTCCTTTTTTACCATCTATTGTTCTCTTTGGTGTGTAAAAATTTCTAAGTTTGATGTAGTCCCATTTGTCTTTTTTCAACTGATCCCAGTATTAACTAGTCAAACCACTTAAAAAATAGTAATAAGCTATAGCAGCAGTGATATAAAAAACAAAATGGGGGCTCCTGGGTGGCTCAGTCAGTTGAGCATCTACCTTTGGCTCCGGTCATGATCCCAGGCCCCTGGGATCAAGCCCCATGTCGGGCTCCCTGCTTAGTGGGGAGTCTGCTTCTCCCTCTCCCTCTGCCCCCAGTCATGCGTGCGCATGCACTCTCTCTCTCTCTCTCAAGTAAATAAATAAAAATTTTTTTTAATGTGCTTACAGTAGGGGCGCCTGGGTAGCTCAGAGGGTTAAGCCTCTGCCTTCAGTTCAGGTCATGATCCCAGGGTCCTGGGATCAAGCCCCGCATCGGGCTCTCTGCTTGGTGGGAAGCCTGCTTCTCCCTCTCTCTGCCTACTTGTGATTTCTGTCAAATAAATAAATAAAATCTTTTAAAAATGTGCTTACAGTAGGAAATGACCTGGTTGCTGAGGAAATTAAGATGCTGATTATTTAAGATTATCAGGTAGACAATAGACGAAAAAATTGTAGCTATATATTATACAGAAGGATATTTTGTAAATAGTAAGAAAAGTGGAAAAAAATGAATTATTTATCTGGACCTTAGTATTTTCCATCCGAAAACAACATCTCTAACCCTTGTTGTATAATATTATATTCATTATATAATGTACTCTTCACCCAGGTGAGTAGGTGTGAGTGTGCTAACGGGTGCCAGTGATGCTGGTTTCACATCCTTTCTGTAAACTACCCATTTATGTGAAATGGAAATAAAACATGCAGAAATTCCCTTGGATCTGAGAACAGGGTTTCTCCCAGCACCACTGGGCTTGTGGTCAGTTTAGCAAAGTCAGCTAAGAACAGCCAATCAGAGTTTTGTTTGGGAAATGGATTTCCCAAATAAATATGATTCCCAAGAGCATATTCTCTAAAGAAGTTCTCAGGCGTGAAATCCAATACAGGAGTAATTCAGTAGAACTCCATACTACCACTATGAAGAAAGGTGGTATTCCTCTTTTGTTGAGTATCATCTTCCTGACGCTGATTGGAGGTCAAGGTAAGGGATTCGGAGTTATATTAGGGAAATGTAGTCAGAAATTAGGGAAATTAGTCAGAAATGTGAATTGCTATAAAAGTCTCATGATTTGCCCAATAAAGTTGATGGCATGCATCAGTAGGTGATATGAGTCGTTTATAAAGCTTCTCAGTGTTGTAGTTCGTTATCCAGAGTTCATATCTTAGACTGCTAAGTCAAACATAAATCATCTCAGTCCAGGTATGTGAATTCCTGTCATATAGTAAGTGTCCAATAAATGTTTGTTGAACTGGGTGGTAATGAGATCAAAAAATTTGTCTCTTAAATTATTTTTGTAACCCTGATATTGTTTCTTGATAAGTATGTCTGTGGTTAACCAATTAAGGGTCTAATAATCAGAGAGGTCCCAAATCTGTTTACTAACCACCTTTGAGCAAATTAATGAACTTTTCTAGATTTCAGTTTTCTCACCTATAAAATGGAGACTTTATAGTTATGCTTTTTCTACCAACCACACAATGTGTGGCATATAGTAAGCACTGAGTAAATATATGTTGAATGAATTAAAGGATTAAGGAATGAAGATAATGTATTTCAAAGGGTTTTGGAAAGCTTAAAGTATTGTCAAAAAGCAAGGCAGTGGGGAGGATGAGGTTGGTGGTTGTAATTGATTATTATAAGTAGATCTTTCTGCCCAAACCAACACCAACTCCATTCCACTAAGGCCAGATAATAAATGGCTTCTGGAGTTGCCTAAGGAATTGTGGCCCACATTGCACACATGAATCAGATATCTGTGTGTCTGACCTATGATAGGCTTTTATTAAATATTGTGGCTCCTTTGATGGCTCCTTTCCTAAGATTGTAAGATACGGTAATTAAGAGCAGTATCTTTGGACTCAAGAAAATCTGAGGTAAAACCTCGCACCTGCCCCGTAAATGCTGATTCGACTTTGTTCTTTCTGTAACTTCTTTGAACCTCAGCTGCTTTATCTATAAAATGGAGATAATTCCTCTTTCAAAAGTTTGTGGTAATGATTAACAGTGTAGGTTCACAACTCTCGTCTAAAGCCAGCTCTTTTACTCAGAGGGCAGGGAGAGACCAAAGAAAGAGACAGGCCATTCCAGGTTAATAGGTGGCAGTTTTAATAATAGCAATGGAATAATAATAAAGGAAAGCAAAGGAAACTTACATATGGACTCATCTTGAGCAGCAGCAAGACAAATGGATCCCTATAGCTGCCTACCAGATCTTAAAAACTTAAAAAGCTACCCTAACTGGGCTTAGTCATGCGTTCAGTGTGGGTATTTTCAACCTCATGTCAACCACTCCAAGGCTATGTCCTTGGAGCAGCCTCTGGGAGCCAGAAAGGCAAGTGGAACCCACACTATAAGTACAGGGGAGAGGAAGAGAAGTCTTTAAGGGCCCAGGTCCAGCTCACAGGTCTACTGGTGGTAACTTTATTTTTTTATCACAGTCCCCAACAAACATACTCAGTACGTGACAGTAACAACCATGACCAAGTCAAATGTATCATTTTGATGGATCATCTAAATTGAGACATTCCCTTTAATCAGTGTTTTTTTCTTTTTCTCTCCCTTTTTCTTTCCCTTAGGAACCCCAACAATGAGGAATAGACGCTGTTCCTGCATCACCACCACCCAAGAAGCTATCCAGTCAAAATTCTTAAAGGATCTTAAACAATTTGCCCCAAGCTCTTATTGTGAGAAAACTGAAATCATGTAAGTAAAACCTCATCCAACACACATGCACCATATTGGCAGGAACATTAAATTTAGTGTCAGAATTAGGACCCTTAGGACCCTTGCCCGTACAGACACTTAAAATTCAGATGACTGTCCCTCCATAAGTGTGGTCTACTTTTTTTCTTCTAAACAACAAGGAACTTCTGGTAGACATTTAAACCAAGGAGAATATATCACCAAGCGTGTAGAAAATATTTAATGCAAATAACTCAAAAGAAGAAAATAAAAATCATTTATACTTCTATAGTGTCACTTCTACAGTGACAAATACTGATCACCTCTTGGCCTATAGTCTTCCAAATTTCCCTCATTTACATTTGTGTACATCTATAGATACAACATATATATACACATGTACATATGTATTGTATGTAAACATAAAAACAAAATTATATGTTACATACTTTTATAGTCTGCTTTCTCATTAACACTATATCATGAACATTTCCTCATGTCAGTAAATCTTCTGTAATATCATTTTTCCTAATAATGTCATTCCCAATGGCCAAATTACATTCCATCATATGGATGTACCATAATCCATATGAGCAATGCCTAAATGTAGATTATTTACAATTCTTTGCTATTGAAATCAAACTTACTATGTCAGTATCATGTCTTTAGTTCTTTCCTATTAATAATAACTTTCACAGGGTGTTATACAGAAGTGTGGAATCTCTACATTGTATACCTGAAACTAATATTATACTGGATATTAACTGGAATTTAAATAAAAATGTAAAAATAATAACCTTTTTAAAGATTAAAATTGCTAGTTTCAATCTTTTGAAACCTAAATTAAGGCTGATCTATAGAATGACTGTTCTTACTCTCAGATTACATAGAAAAATTAAAGAAAAAATTTTTAAATTATTCCTGGACAGTCTGCCATAAGTGATTTAAAATAGTCAACCAGTCTGTTAGTCATGTCTTTAAAAACTTTATGTTTTAGGGAATTTCATTAGAAAATATAGCAAACTTCATGCTGATTTTCATTGTTTCTGGAAAAAAAAAATAGCTATATCGACAACTTTTCTATTTTGCTTCTTCATTTAAACAAAAATGGCTATTTTCACCACAGCACAACTAATATTATCTTTAGATATAAGCTTCTCTCATTGCATGTATCTATTAGATTTTTTATTTTTTATAATATAAATATTATTTTAACAATTATTTTATAATAATGAAAACTTGATAAACTCTTATATAGCCTTCCAGTGGAATATTATGTAGCCATTAAATATGTATTTTCAAAGAATATTTAATGACACTGGAAATGCTCATATAATTTTTTTAGTTTAAATAATTTAGGGTTGTGTTTCTCCTAGAAATTTATCTAAGTACCCCCACTCATTAAGTAAACAAAAAATTGGGAAAAAAACTGAAAGTCTCAGATGCTTATAGTGATGACATAAATACATTCTAACCAGGGAATTGAAATCTGGAGGTAAAATGAGGCATTTAAATTACTGAAAGTAGAAAAAAAAAAAACCTCATTGCTATTTCCTTGGCAGTGCAACAATGAAGAATGGATATCAAACGTGTCTAAACCCAGATTTGGCAGTTGTGCAAGAATTGATTAAAGAGTGGGAAAAACAGGTCAGTGACCAGGAGGAACAAAATTTTCTTTCTTTTAGAAATTGACTTTGGAAAACAAAGAATGCATGTAGTTTCTTTAAGGATATTTTTTAAAAATTACTGTGTTCCTCCTTTGTTCCTAGAATGACGTCATTGTAATGTGTAATTGCATTTCTGCGCGTAACATCACTTGTCTATATCCCCCACTAGAAGTGTTTTCCATGAGGAGAGGGAGCTTACCTTTCTTATTCAATATAATAAATATGTATTGGATTGAAAGGTAGACACTGAAGACGGAAAAAAGCTGTAGTCCCTTCCTGCTGTAGCAGATGTGCTAACAATTAATTATAGTACAATGTGAGAAAAATAAAGATATGTACCAGAATCTTGAGGATTATAGAAGGAGTAATCCTTTTTCTTGCCGGAAGGAGGGGCAGGGAGAGAGTGTTAAGGAAGATTGTTCATATGTCTTCCTTTCATATGTTCCCCAAGAGAATAAGGACAGCATGAAAAAGCATGGACTCAGGAGAGCTTGCTGTGTTCAGGGAGCCTCAGGTAGTGTGGCTGGAGTTTGCGTGAAGGGAGGGAAGAAACTGAGGTAGAAAAGTAGACCAGGACAAAGCCAGGAGCTTGCTTCTGGAGTCTGATGGTGTAGTGGTTCTGCCGAATACTAGCTCTCAACTTCGGGCAAGCCACCTTCTCCAAGCCTCTGTCTCTTCCTCTGTAAAAAGTGGATGATAGGAGTGCTAGCCTCAGAAGGTTGTGGGTTGGACAAGCAGAGTTGGAGTAAGGGCAGTAATAAGCCTGGAGAATAGAAGAAAGGAGACCAGTTAGGAGGCTATGGCCTCCTCCTCGAAGTCAGTAAAGTAGAGAGAAGCGAAGCCCTTTTGAGAGTGAAGCAAATTTAAACCGTTTTTGAAGATTAAAACAAAACAGTCTGGAGAGTCCAAATATAATATAAGGAAGGAAAACTGGTAAGATAAAGGAATATTACTCTCATTTTCTTTCTCCTCACAGGTCAACCAAAAGAAAAAGCAAAAAAAAGGGAAAAGATATAAAAAAAGCAAGAAAGTTTTAAAAGTTAAAAAATCTCAACATCCTCGTCAAAAGAGGACCACATAAACAACCACTTTACCAGCAAGTGTTTTGTGTGAAAATGTTCTTTTTAGTTATACTGAAATAATTCTAAAAGGGGATGGCAACTTAATACATAAGCTTTTTTTTTTTCTAGAGAAGTTTAAGCATTGTTGTGAAATTGTAATTAAAGCTAGAAAGTTGCTTTTAAAATCCAAATGTAAAGAGTTGTTACAGGCTATAGTTGGACTTTGTTCTTCTACCACCAACCAACTGACTTTCATCATGCTGAAGATCACAGTCTTAACACCCACATCTGGACAAACGCACACACAATCACATCCTGTACACGGTCCCATCCCACACGCAGCAGCTTCCTGGAAGAGCAGCCCTGTGCTTCCCAGGCCACAGATTCCAGCCTCCAGAGGATATTCTGAGGCTCATGTCCGCAAGCCCCAGCCTGTCCACATGTTAGGAAGCCAAGGAGTTTGGAACCGAGCTGGACCTCACCAAGCTGCCAGGCCATTTAGCATCTGTACTTGAACCCGCCTACAGGTCTCACCATGTTTCTGAGAGACCCATGCTGGTTGTTTCTGGGGACCACCACCGAAGAACACTAGCACTGGGCTTTCAGAAGCTTATGTCCAGCTTCTGAGGACATGGGACCCCATCTTAGCTGCCCAAGCTCACACTGTATGTCTTACCGTTTATCTTTGCTTCCATCAAGCCTGTTCTCACTGTCTCAGCTACACAGGTCATTCACCTGGCTCGACTCCTCATCGAGCTCTTTCCCCAGCACTCCACAAGAACGCTGCCTTCTCCCTACTGATCCTACTTGGACCAGTCTTTGGCTCGGTTTAATCCTGCCTCTTAAACAAAACCTTCTGGACATTTGAATTCTCTTAAAGCTCTCCTTTCACTTGTGTTCAGTACCATACAGTTGAGCACTTGACTGTTCTCTAATTAATTTTTGCATGTTTATTCTATTTCTCCAGCCAGATTGCCAGCTCCTTGAGGGCAGCAAACCATAGTTTATTTCCTTGAATCTGTCGCCATGCCTAGTAGACTGTGAACTAGGTTTTGAATAATTTGTCAGTTGCGGTTTTGACAGGTAGGAGGGCAACCAGGCCATCTCAGAGCAGGAACGGTCTATACTGGCTACTCCGTATTGTCTAACCTTGGTAACCTCTTTTATTCCTTATCTTCGAGCCATTGTCACTGCGGGAATGGGGGTGATACAGCAGTCTTGCCTTAGGACAGGATCTTAACGTGGCCTCTTCAGCAAATAGGAAGACAATGTTTAATCACCGGATATTCTGAACTGTTTTCATGAAATAGTACAGGATACTTAGAATCATAGAATTTACAGTAGGAAGGAGCTTTGTGCAACCTTTCCCCACCCAGTACAAAAATTCCTCCAGTACCGTTCCTGACCTGCCTGTTTTCTATGTCTGACAAGAAGGCCACCAAGTGCCTTTTGAAAACTCATTTTAGGTAGCTATAAATGTCATTGTCCGTTTCAGAGTTTGTAGAGGATTGTGATTACCAATTACCATACCAGGTCTCAGAGGAAGGGTGAGAATTAAGACACCAAGAGCTAGAGGGAGCAGGAGATCCTGTTGGCGGAGGCATGGCTGGTGCTCATTTAGCTCCAACAGGTCTTAGAAACCCTCTTGAAGAGCAGGTTCAGTGAATTGTGTAGGAGAGAACATCTCTGGCCAGAATTTAAACTTACACCTACTCTGCCAGACTCTGTCACTTGGAACACTGCAGGAGATTCCTAGTGCTGCCTAGAGGTGATCCCATCCAAACAGCATCATATCTAATCGTGAAACTCTTCAGCTCCTTCAATATGTAACCCCCGAAAACTCTGAACATTCCATAGTTTGAGAGTTTGGACCCAGGTACCATGTGTCTCACAGGTAAAGTGGGTAGTGCAGGGTGCATGGGTGGCTTGGTTGGGTAAGTCACTGCCTTCAGCTCAGGTCATGATCCTGGAGTCCCAGGATCGAGCCCCACATCAGGCTCCCTGCTCATCCGGGAGTCTGCTTCTCCCTCTGACCCTCCTCCATCTCATGCTCTCTCTCTCTCTCATTCTCCCTCAAATAAATAAAATCTTTTAAAAAATGGATCGTGCATAACAAATAACCAGAGACCACATCTTTAACTAAGTACCTATGACATGTATGACATGATATTCATTACTTATATATACACGTATACTCTCTAAGCAATAATTAAGTTCAAATCAGTTTTGACATATATAACTTGTACTTTCAAATACATTCTTTGTTAAAAGACAATAGCATCAATAAAAAGACCATTGATCAGAAAATAAATACAGATTTTATTTTTTTTAGTGTCTTGAACATGTACCTCAACTGTTAACACGTTTAACGGTAATTCTCATGTGTCCTTATTCATTTTCTTCCACATCAGATAGGGTATAATTGAGATAAAGACATGGACTTCTTTGGGGACAGAAAAAACTTCAACTGAGAATATGACGACAATGCCTTAAAGCAGCATTGACTTTGAAGAGTTATGTAGAAGGCAGTTTATTTCCTAATCCTGAAAGATAAAGCTATTTCAGTGAGATATACACCTAGGAAACAAAAGATGCCCTCTTTTCCATATCCTGAAAGTATATATATTTAAATACCATAAAGCCTCATTTAGTTTTAGTGGAGATCTAAACATTGGAGAAGTTCTTTAAGGGTCCAGGAAACGAAGTTGGAGATGTTACGCAGTGTGGACTAAGAAAGTTGAGAATGTACAAAGACTGTCAGCCTTGTCCATTTGATGTCCTTGTGAGAGGCGGCCAGAAGGTGTGATGTTTGGACAGGAAGCAGCCGCTGACAATGGACATGACTCCACACAAGGGCTTTAAGCTGAGAGACTGCAGGAGGCTGTGGAAGGAGCTATGATTCTGGATTCTGAGATACCTAGGTTAAGATCAGAAGCCCACCACTTACTATCTACATGAGCTTGTTCAAGTATACTATTTAACCTGCCTGTGCACCAGTTTGCTCATTCAGGATTGTTGTGAGGAATGGGCCTGGCATAGATCTGATGCATAGTCCCAACCTTCAGTAACCTCTCACCTCTGGTGTACCTCCCTTGCAACAGAGGGTTCCACATCTCATACACAGAGAGATGTTCCCAGGACTGAAAAAAAATACATTGGAAAAGGCCAAAAGCTCATCTGACAAGTTCTCTGTATCTACATTTTTATACTCATAGTCCAGGCCACTATTGTCCCTTTCCTAGACTGTAATAGCCTCCTATTTTCTCACCTGTCTCTCTCTCTCTCTCTTTTTTTTAAGATTTTATTTATTTATTTTACACACAGAGAGAGATCACAAGTAGGCAGAGAGGCAGGCAAGGGGGGCGGGAGGCAGGCTCCCTGCTGAGCAGAGAGCCTGATGCGGGACTCGATCCCACGACCCTGAGATCACAACCCGAGCCGAAGGCAGAGGTTTCACCCACTGAGCCACCCAGGCACCCTCTCCTGTCTCTTTTGATCAAATTTTCTCTTCCTTACCATTCTGACGGCCAGAATAATCCTTTCAAAGTACAACTCATAGGATATCACCGCTTTGCTTAAAATACTATAATTTATAATTAAATCGAACATACCAGGACCTACCAAACACTTTGAGTTTAGGCTCTGCCGGCTTTTCTGACCATGCTCCCTCCATCCTCCCCTTCACTAACTGGGCCTCAGCCTCATCTTTCTGTCTCTCAATCACACTGAGTTCATTTCCTTCTCATGGCCTTGGCACATGCTGTTCCCTGTCGTGCTGGGTTGTGCTATACCAACTTGGTTAACCTGGGAACTCTGTTTCCCAGAATCTCCTTCCCTGTGTGGTTCTAAGTCAGAATTAACCCAAGAGGCACTTCTGTGAGATTTGGAAGCCAGGAGGGAGGGAGTGGCTATTACTCTTGATTAGATAAAATGACAGACTTGTCATTGTGATTAACAACCGGCCAACAGCCTCCACTGGATACTTGGAAGTGCACCCACAGAGGCCGTAGTCACACGGAAGCAACCGCTCCCCATAGGCCACTAGCCGTCACTGTGGCACTGGATGGGTTAAGGCCTCTTGGATTTTCGTACAAGATCGGATTTGTCCAGCTGTCCTAGTGCTTCTGAAGGGTTGATCGGTGAACCTTTCTCCAATTCCCTGAATATGCTCCCAGACTTTTACTTCCAAAGGTCCTTCCTCATTGCATAAGATCTGATTCCTACAGTAAACCCTTTATTCCCATAATACTCAGATAGCCTCTGCTTCCCTGATACGCCTGTGCCTTCTTCTTTGAATGATTGTTCCTGCCTCATCATTTGAGTATCAGCTCAAATATCACGTCCCAGAGTCTCTGTCCCTTCTCAAGCTTAATGAAATAGCCATCATGTCCCCAAACCCTCTCTACTGTCGTGCTTTCCAAAGTCAGGCATGTGCACCCTCTAGAACAGATGAAATGAGAATATTTATAACATTTTTCCTTAAAAATTTTTTTATAAAGAAAAAGCTGAGGATTTTCTCTAAATCTGATCACAGCTTCACTCAATGCATTTGTCAGGTGGTCATATCTTGTCGAGCTTTCCTGAGCAAAAAGTGAGACACCCACAACTGGAAGACATTGACACACGCCCCCATCCGGTCACTTCCAGACATTGCAACGATGGATTGCCACTTACATGGGCATAGCCTTCTCTGGCTACCTCTAAACGAGAACTGGGATTACAAGGATTATAAAATAGAGTGCTAACAGAGCCATCCTTCACAAAACGGGCCAGCAGCTTTAAAAGATTCCTACTAAGAAATTCATATGGGAGATAATATTAAGAATGCCAACATAAACTAACCATAGAATAAGACACACATGCAGAGGATGCCTATTATAATTTTATCTAGAAGGACACACAATTTTGAAGATCTGGAAACTATAATGTTTCATTCTCCTTTATCACAATCTGATAAATCAATCAAACTTCATCACAATCTGAAATTTTAAATACATTTATATATTTTATATATTTTAAATATTTTAAGAATACTTTTGTGATAATTGCCAGTCTCCCACCCCACCACAAACGCTAATTTAAGTTTCCTGATGCAGAAAACGTCATCCTCTTCATCCCTGCATCCACAGTGCCTAGACCAGAGCCTGGCAATTTGGAAGGACTTAATATGTATTTTTTTACTTAAATGACGTATGCTTCACCACAAATTTTCTTCTAGGCCTTTCCCAAATCACTCGCAACTACTCTCACCGCTATTATTTAAACTTTCCACGCTCACTTCTGCCTTCAGCTTTGCTAATTCTCTTTTATTCATTTGTTCCCCTCACCCCTCATCCCAATCTGACGACCACCCAATTCATGATTCAAATCTGGCTTTCCCATCTCACCCAGGACTCCATCCCAGAATGCTCCTGGAAACACTGAAATCCTCCCCCTATGACTACCCTGTCATAAACTTTAAGAATCGTTCCCTGATTTAAAATTTAAATTATTTTGCTCTACCAGAAAGCAGTTTGTATCTGAACAAAGTTTTTGTATTAGAACAGCTGGTAAAGAAATCAGTAAAATATTTAGTCAGTAAACTGTGCTTGTGACTTTAAACGTCAGTGATCTCTAGGTCAGTTCATTGGGAAAGCTATTTGAGATATCTTTATCCGTCCTGGGAAAACAGAAAGTTGCTTTCTCCAAATAAAGGAGGATACAGGGGGAGGTTGCAATTACAGATGCTTTCTTTTTTGGCCTGTATAGAGAGAAGATGAAATTAAGTGATGGGGGGGGGAAAGCAACCTTCCCTGCTGATAAGGAGTTAATGAGGTTCTTGGTAGTCACTAAGCCAAGATCACTTGAGGCATTTTGATACGAAGTTATTTAAAAGTTCCTAGGAGGATTTTTGACTCTACATTTTAAGGAAGTAATTAAATTACAAAGAGCCTTAAATCTAAGTCTGTGAATAACATTATGAACTGGACCAAACTGATACAAGATTAGAGGGAAAGATGTCAAATTCTCCATAACTATTTGCTCTCTTTAAAAGCTTGCTATATGAGGGGCGCCTGGGTGGCCCAGTGAGTTAAGCCTCAGGCTCTTGATTTTAGTTCAGGATGGTGGGATTGTGGGATCGAGCCCTGTGTCAGGCTCCGCACTCAGAGGGGAGTGTGGAGAGCAGGGAGTGCTTCTCTCTCTCTCCCTCTCTCTCTCTCTCTCTCTCTCTCTCTCCTTCTCCCTCTGCTCCTCCCCCTACTCATGCTCTCTCTCTCTCTCTAAAATAAATAAATCTTTTTTAAAAAGCTTGCTATATGAATAAAGAAATTTCATTCTTTAAATATAGTATTTTATTATACTGTTTCAAGTTGACTGTTTTCATAAAGAATTCACTTTGCTTTAGAAAGGATGGGGGTTGCTGGTATTTCCATCTAGAGGGGACAAAGCCTGGCCTCTGCCTTCTGTGTAGAGCTCAGGACAGATTGGGCTCAGCCTTTCTTAACCATCACACACACTGAAATTCCTCCAGAGGAGGAACTGAACACCAAAATCTGTAATTATGAGAGAAATGTCAAAAATAAACCATATAACAGGAAATAAGTTTTGTTACTTAAAATTGTGATCAATCATTTCTATAAATTACTAGCAGCAGAATTGACCTCAAGGCAGATCGATATCTCTGGCCTGGAGCCTTAGATTAGGACCAGATTGCCAGAGGAGTTTTGGGGAATGGAAATTAAAGCAAGAGTGAGCTCAATTTCTCTGAAAAATAAAGAAACAGGAATTCTCTCTGGCAGCTGGGGAGGGTTTTGGGGATCCTGGAACAGCTAAAAGAGAGGCAGGAGGGGGAGATGGGAAGGGCACAGCAAGCTGGAGTAAAGGTAGAGAGGGGCGGCGGGAGATTCCCTGGGTCGCGATGACCTGCTCTAAAACATCGCTGTGCAACGTTCCATTTTGAATGTGAGCCTTCCTGGGACTCTGGAAATACCGGGAAAGCTTTTGGATTTCCCATTGGTGGATAGAGGCTTTCATCACCCTACGTGGATGCTGAAGGTGACTCCAGAAGGCTAGAGCACTTTGGGGCCACTTGGGTTATGTGGCGGCCACGGAGGCGTGCCGCTCAGAGCAACAAAGACCCTGCCATTCAGCGGCCCGCAGGCGCGTTAGCCGCAGCCTGGCTCCCGACCGGTTTCGGGCCGTGTTCTCACTGGGCAGCTTCCAGCCAACGACTGAGTACAGAAAGAGCACTAGGGCCTGGCCGTGTTTGCCAAATGCAGGATTCCCCTTCTGGGCCGTCTTTACCGGGGAGCTCCCCACCGGGTCAACTAAGACTGTGTTAGATCGGCCTCACAGTCTGAGGCTATCTCTGCCCAGTTCTGCTGCCTCCCTGTTTCATTTTTGTGAGGGTTACCTCCCGTAAACCTCTGGTACGTCCGATTCTATCTCCATGCCTGCTTCCCAGAGAACCCAAATGACACAGGTTACACACACTTTTCATTTTGATCACTAAGTGTTAGCTGCATTATCTTTATTATTCTCTCCTACATCCCCAAACACAGACTTTTAACACTGGGAAGAAGCTTACAGATGAAAGTACAATGAAGATTCTGGAAATGAAGTGATATTACCTGTCTGCCACACACCGGCCAAGCAGTTCTGGCAAGTCTCCTGGCCTCTCTGAGTAGCAGTTTAATCATCTGTGAACTAAAGCATGAGGGACTAGGACCTCTAAAGTGTCTTGCAAAGCATTCAGTGTTCACTCTTCTTTCCAGTACACCATGGTTTTGACTTAATGGCTACCTGATGGCTTCAGCTGGCCACATTTTACAATGATGCTCCCAGTGCTCTTTAACTATGTTTATATTCAAAAATAAACTGCTGTAGGGAACTAATCTAGGACTGCCAAAATGCGAGAAGACTACTTCTCTGGTCTTAGGTTATTTTAGGTTATTTTGACAGCAATGAGATAGAAATTAGAAAAGAATTTCTAAGAATTTCATTATTTCTTAATTTCCTATCAAATACAATGCTAAGTAATGTCCAGGTTCTTTCTACATTGTTCCATTCCTCTGCCTGAAAGTGAGAGTTTCCAACCGTCCAGTGACTTTCTGTGGGTCTCTTGGGTCGAGGAGGGGGTCAGACAACAGAGGGGATGCTATTCCTTTTGTAACTAAGAAGAACATTCTGCGGAAGGTATAGGTTCACAGCTCTCCCTAGAGCATCCTTGGTGTAATCTGAGACCAGCCCCCTGAGACCAGCCCCCTTCACGCAGAAGTCAGGGAGAGACCAATGCATGAGGCAGGCTACTGCAGGTTGGTAGGTAGCAGTTTCAGTAAATAAAGGGAACTTACACACTAGGTTTGTCTTGGGCAGCAGCAGGATGAATGGATCCCCACTAGCCCACCAAATCCTAAAAGTTTATAAAGAGGCCTTGACTGAGTTCAGTCCCATATACTGTGCCGGTGTTCTCAACATCACACCATTATCTCAAGGCTACGTCCTTGGAGCAGCCTCTGGGAGCTGGAAAAGCAAGCGAAACCCACATCGGAATGTGGAGAGGGGGTGAGGAGCCTCCGATCTCCCAGGTCCAGCTCCCAGGTCCACTGGCAGTCTCATCTTACAATGACCTTCCTCAATAGGAAAGGAGAAAAGTGTTCTCATCACTTTGATTTATTTCCTAAAATAAATGTGATCCTTGAGGTTGCAGATCCTTGAGAATATCTCACCACAACCTTCATATCATTTGGGCCACAGAGAGATTTGTTTTTTCCTAATATTGAGAGAAAGAAAAAAAAAAAAAAAAGCAAGGATAATTTATCAGCAAAGGAAGAGAATTTATACGTAGGACATCTTCTCTCCCCTTCTAGCAACTTGTCTTCTTGAATGGGACCCCAAAATGTTTGTATACTTTGCTAAAACAAAACAAACAAAAAATTAGCCATAGTCTATTTTATTTCTCATGTTGCACTCACTTGGGCAGCACATATATTTTATTTCTCATGCGATAGAAGAATTATATAGTGGTATTAGAATATCTTGGGTCCAAGATGGGAATTTTCCTAATGGGTTCCTCTGACAGTGAAAAGACTCAACCACATTAATAGTATTTACATTTTCCAAATTAATCCAGCAGTAACAGCAGATCTTACAGAATAAGGCAATGAACCGCACTGGTTTTATCTGGCACACCCAAGATATCTGGCCAAAGGATAAGAGCCAGCTTCTGCTTCTGTACCCTTTATGAGATTAAATATTGATATAATGCGCTGCAGTTTTATCTTCAAAGGAGCTATTCCCCACTATCACAAAATCACTATCTTCCAAATCCAACTAAAATGTTATCACCCTTTGAAGTCTGAAGTATAAAGACATAAAAAGGAAAGTCACTAGACCGATCTTGAGGAATATTTTGACATGAGAACTTGGCTGTGGTTGTTTCAGAGAAAAAAAATTATATTAACCTTGAAAAGAAATTTGCCGTCACCACATTTGCCTGTGGTCATTTGGCAAATGATAAAATTTTCCTGTTTAAAAAAAAGCATGAGCTCCCTCCAGTGGCTAATCTAATAGTTCTTAAAAACAAGATATTTTCATTAGAAAAGGACTAAATACATGCCTGGCTTTTCTAAACATGATCGCTATTACTGGTTTCTAAAAGAGAGACAATAATTAGAATTCACGGTTTAGGGACGCCTGGGTGGCTCAGTTGGTTAAGCAGCTGCCTTCGGCTCAGGTCATGATCCCAGCGTCCTGGGATCGAGTCCCACATCGGGCTCCTTGCTCGGCAGGGAGCCTGCTTCTCCCTCTCCCTCTGCCTGCCACTCTGTCTGCCTGTGCTCGCTCTCTCTCCCTCTCTCTCTCTGACAAATAAATAAATAAATAAATAAATCTAAAAAAAAAAAAAAAAAGAAGAATTCACGGTTTAGTCACTTACTGATCTTGAAGTAAATTTTGCCTGCGGATGTCTAAGATATTTTAAGTTGTTACTTTAGTAAATCAAATCACTCAACTAAAGAGGCGGAAGACACAAGAGACCATGTATTTTTTCATTCAACAAATATTAAGTGATGACCTACTACGTGCCACATATTGCCCTGAGTGTGGAGGATCGAACAGTGAACAAAACAAAGTCACCGTCATCATAGTCTAGTGGCAGACAGTGAGACAACAACGGAGCTAGTGAATACACACTAGGCCAGGGGCTTACAAGAGCGATGGAGAACAACAGAGCAGAAGAAGGAAGTGTGGAGTGGCAGGCAGGGTAGAAAATCAGGGAAGGCCTTGCCAACAAGGTGTCTCTTGAGCAGACATGAGAGGAAACCGAGGGAGCAAGGGTTGGGGTGCTTATGTCAGAGGAGGCACTTGTGATGAGCACTGGGTGTGAGACTAAGTGAGGAATCACTGAATTCTATACCTGAGACCAGTATTACACTATATATTACCTAACTAGAATTTAAATAAAAACTTGAAATTATAAATTAATTAATTAATTAAATAAAGCAAATGTATTTCTAACAGAATTTTTTAAAAATCTCTTTAAAAATAAATTTAAAGAATCTTTTTAAAAAGCTGGGGGGTGCGCCTGGATGGCTCAGTTGGTTGAACATCTGACTCTTGATTTCTTGGTTTCAGCTCAGGTCATGATCTCAGGGTCATTAAGCCCTGTGTTGGGCTCCACGCTCAGCAGGGAGTCTGCTTGAAATTCTCTCTCTCTCTCCCTACCTATGCCCCACCCATCATGTGCTCACTCTCTCTCTCTCTCTCTCAAAATAAATAAATCTTCAAGAAAAAAAAAAAAAGGAAACAGCAAGTAGAAAGGCCCTGAGGCTTGACGCATTGAAGACAGGAAGCTATTATGTCTGGACAGAGTGGGCAAAGGGGAGTGTGATGGGAGAGAAGAGAGGAAGTGTGGGGTCAGATTATGTATGCCTTTCTATGCCACTCAGGACATTAGCTTTAAATCTGAGTGAGGGGGCACCTGGGTGGCTCAGTGGGTTAAGCCTCTGCCTTCAGCTCAGGTCATGATCTCAGGGTCTTAGGATCGAGCCCTGCATCGGGCTCTCTGCTCAGCAGGGAGCCTGCTTCCCCCTCTCTCTGCCTGCCTCTCTGCCTACTTGTGATCTCTCTCTCTCAAATAAACAAATAAAATCTTAAAAAAAAAAAAATCTGAGTGAGAACAGAAGTTGGAGGGGTAAAAGGGTCCCTCCGACCACCGCTATAAGGACACATATAATGGGGGGCAAAGGAAGAAGCAGAGAGACCAGTTAAAGGCCAGTTACCAAACATGTTTCCAGGAGGGAGAGACCAACTGTATCCAATGCTGCAGATAAGATAAAAGGATGAAAATTGACCATTGAATTTAGCAACATCAGGGTGACTGGTGATCTTGATGAAAACAGTTTTAGTGGAATGGTGGAAGCAAAGGACTGGTTCGCAGTTTCTTAAAAAGTTAAATAAAACCTATCATATGATCCAACCATCCACTCCTAGGCATTCACCAAGAGAAATGCAAATGTACGCCTGCATAAAGACTTTAACACAAGTATTGATTGCCAGAATCTGGGAATAATTCAGTCAACAGGTAAATGGGCAAACAAATTGCATTATACACATATGATAGAATATTACTAAAGAATTAAAGGAATGACTATTGATATACATACACAGCACAGATGCATTTCAAAATTATTATGCTAGGCTCACCTGAGTGGCTCAGTCGGTTAAGGGTCTGCCTTCAGCTCTGGTCATGATCCCAGGGTCTTGAGATTGAGCACCATGTCCAACTCCCTGCTCAGCAGGGAGTCTGCTTCTCAGTCTCCCTCTGTCTGCCACTCCCCCTACTTGTGCTCATTGTCTCTCTCAAGTAAATAAATAAAATCTAAAAAAAAACCCCCAAAAACCTCTCATTAAAAAAAATTATCATACTAAATGAAAGAAGTCCAACACACAAGAATAATGTATGGGGAGCCTTGGTGGCTCAGTCAGTTAAGCATCTGCCTTTGGCTTAGGTCGTGATCCCAGAGAGCCCCGTGTAGGGCTCCCTGCTCAGTGGGGAGTCCACTTCTCACTCTGCTCCTCTCCCCCGCTCCTTTTCGCTCTCTCTTTCTCTCCCTGTCTCAAATAAATAAATAAAATCTTAAAAAAAAGAGAGAGAAATGTATGATTCCATTCATATAACATTTCTACAAATGCAATCTTTTTTTTTTTTTTTTTTTTTTTTTTTAAAGATTTCATTTATTCATTTGTCAGAGAGAGAGAGGGAGAGAGAGCAAGCACAGGCAGACAGAATGGCAGGCACAGGCAGAGGAAGAAGCAGGCTCCCTGATGAGCAAGGAGCCCAATGTGGGACTCGATCCCAGGACGCCGGGATCATGACCTGAGCCGAAGGCAGCTGCTTAACCAACTGAGCCACCCAGGCGTCCCTACAAATGCAATCTTATCTGTGGTGACAGAAAGCAAATTGCATGTTTGGGGACAATGGAGCACAAGGAAACTTGGGGATAATGGATATATTCATTATCTTGATGGTGATAATGATTTTTTTAAAAGATTTTATTTATTTATTTGAAGGAGAGAGAGATCACAAGTAGGCAGAGAGGCAGACAGAGAGAGAGGGGGAAGCAGGCTCCCCGCTGAGCAGGGAGCCTGATGCGGGGGCGATCCCAGGACCCTGAGATCATGACCTGAGCTGAAGGCAGAGGCTTTAACCCACTGAACCACCCAGGCACCCTGGTGATAATGATTTTGTGGGTGCATACACATATCAAAACTCATCAAGTTGTACACTTTATGGCCAATATCTCACGCACTAATTACCTCTTAATAAATCTGTAAAACAAATACATGTTCATAAAAAAACAAAGGGTAGGATCCCCTGTGGAAGCAGAGGTGTTGGCCTTAGATGGGCTCAAAAAATACCACATCAAAACAATAGCACATCAAACCCATCATTCCCAGGTATTATTGTTTTATGTAAGGTTGAATAAGTAAAGAGAATATATTTAGCATCAGTTTAATGGAAAATTTCCATGGATCATCATATAGATCGTACCTCCAGTTATGAAGTTGGCATGAGAACTGGGTTTGTTCAACATTCTCCTTTTACAAAGAAGGAAATATTCCCTAAGGAGCCTCATGAAGTTCTCTTACACAGATGATGCTAATAAACTCTCGGGAGGTTACTGCCTGTCTCAATCAAGTTATTATTTGTCATCTATGTATCCCTCCCCCATAACAAAACTACACGCTTTCAAGACCCAACTGTATACCCATCTTCATGAAACCTTTCCTTATCCTTCAAAACAAACACAATCTCTCCTTCCTTTAGCCAAAGCTTCATTGTACCGGGCCAAAACACCCCTTGGTAGGACTATCCGTCTCGCAAAGTTCTGACCAAGGAGATAAATGCATTAGTGTTGCATTGTTCGGAACTCTTTTATAAGGCTAGTTCAGCTGGGAGCTGCACCCTTTCGCCTTCCCACATCTTCCTTCTTCCTACTGCTTGTAAGAAAGATTTAATGGCTCAAGGCTGGCATTCAAGGTGCTGTCTGGAATATATTCCTGCAAAAGGCACCCCAAATAAAGATATGAGAAGAGGGTACTTCTTATGCAATCAAAATTTAAACTAGCCCCTAGGCTGGGCACCTGTAATACTGAGATTTTTACTCCAGTTGAACCCAGATGATTGGATCCATATTATAATTATTATAGGGTCTCTTTTGCAAAGGTAGAAAGGGGATTTTCTTTCCTAGAATAACTCATTTCAGGTCAAAGTTATTTAGGGATCAGGAAAAGATGGAAAGTTCCTTTGCCAATTCAATATATATATTTCTATAGGTATTTCTAAATATAGAAATGAATATGGAGTTCTCTTGGTGTTGATCTGGCTCATATACTTAAACATGGGGGCGCCTGGGTGGCTCAGTCAAGCAGCTGCTCGGCTCTTGATCCGGGGTCCTGGGATGGAGCCCCTCATCGGGCTCCCTGCTGAGTGGGAAGCCTGCTTTTCCCTCTCCTGCTCCCCCTGCTTGTGCACACTCTCTCTTTCTCTCTCTTTTTCTCTCTGTCAAATAAATTTTTTTAAAAATATGTATTCAGTTAGTCACTCTCAGCCTTCGTTTTCTCTTGAGCAGACTTATACGCCCTCCTTTTTTTTTTTTTTTTTAAGATTTTTATTTATTTATTTGACAGAGAGAGATCACAAGTAGACAGTGAGGCAGGCAGAGAGAGAGAGAGGGAAGCAGGTTCCCCGCTGAACAGAGAGCCCGATGTGGGACTCGATCCCAGGACCCTGAGATCATGACCTGAGCCGAAGGCAGCGGCTTAACCCACTGAGCCACCCAGGCGCCCCTTATATGCCCTCCTTAGATGAGCACAAAAACCCTCCCATCAGTAAGACTCCATAACCTCCCCTGACTCATTTTTCTCAGCTCCTTCCAGACTGCACATCCCCCTCCCAACATTTAGTCACACCAAACCTCTGGCCATCCCTTAAATCCACCAGACTTTTTCAAGCCTTTGTACCTCTATACAGGCTTTTTTCTTTGTGTGGAAAGCCTTTCTTCCCCTCCTCCAGAAAAGCTCCTCTTCTTTCAGGATTTCAATCAAGTAGTACCATAACTACCGGACATTCTGGTTCCTCTAGGCTGCGTTGTTCTTTCCATGGCTTCCACTGCTCTACTGTAAGAACATTTTTATTCATTTTAAAAGTGCTTTTCTGTTTGTCTCCCTTTTCAGTCTGTGAGTTCCCCAAGGGCAAATGCCCATGCCTCATTTATTTTTAGATTCCTAGCACCTACCCTAGTTCCTGACATACAGGTGGCAAATAAAAGTTTGTGATATGGCCTGAGTGTTTTATTCATGTCATAGTTTTGCGATGGAAGAGTCATAGTACATAAGCTTGTGATTTTGACAGGAATTCTATTAAATAATTTCAAAAAGTTTTTTAATATATTTCATTTTGAGGATACTTTTTTCCTAATACAACCTATAAACTTATTTTTAATTTAAATCTATGAGTTGGGTTTTTTTTATTTTTTTAAAAATTTATTTACTCATGTAAATAATATCTACACCTAGCTTGGGCCTTGAACTCATGACCCGGAGACCAAGAATCGCAGGCTCTACAGACTGAGCCAGCGAGATGCCCTTCTGAATAGGCTTTAAAAAATATATATATTTACTGCCTACATTTACTTCTTAATAACATCACAAGAACCTGACTCAACAATTAATAAACAGAACAGCCATTTTCCAAACCTAGTTGAGAAATTAATGGTGGTTTGCACACAGTCTTGATTTTGTCTGTGCTCAGGTGTGATTACAGTTATCTTGTTTTGGGCTCATTCTATCCAGTTCTGTGATGACCTGAAGTGAAATGAAGTTGCTGTTTTGTGAAATTGATGTTGTTGTTGTTGTTTTAATTTATTTATTTTAGTAATCTCTACCGAAAACGTGGGGCTTGAACTGACAACCCTGAGATCAAGTGTGGCATGCTCTGGCCTACTAAGGCAGCCGGGTGCACCTGAAATTGTTTCCTTAAGCAAGAGGATACCACTGTCCCTCTACTAACGCCGGATCGGTTACTAGGTGACGGCTGTGAGGCTCCTTTTTTCTTTCTCATCTAGTTCCAGCCGAAACTGGACTGAAATCTTCAGCTCCCACACCAGTATGTATGACTTTGGGCAGTCAGTTTGACCGAGCCTGCTTCCTCCTCTGTGCAGCGCAGATAATTACAGAACCTAATTTAGAGGGCTTTTCCGAGGATTAAATGAGTAATGCAAGCGAAGTGCCTGAACGTTGCCTGGCACAGAGTGAGCGATCACGCGTATTTTTGCATGAACAATACCCTAAGTCGTTAATGGATTCATTCATCACACTTGTTTTTGCACACCGTGAAACTGCAGAAACGTATTCTCTCCGAATTACCAGCAACCTATGCCCGAAGAGTCCCTATAAAGCTTATAACAAAGGCGGTCCTTTACATACAAATTAATTTGCATTTTTAAAATCAATCAGCACGACTACATTTTATCCAGGCCACACCCCTTTTCCCTTGGGTGACCTCCGGTGGGTTGAAACAACCAAAAACTAAACAAAAACGATTTAAAGTTACAGCAAAAGAGCATCACGCAACTCATCGCTCTTCCCGCCTCCCCCCCAAAATGGGATAGATAGTGCTCTCTACTCCCAGAGGAAAAAGCTTCTGTCCTTAGGCTGTGGGATTTAAAAAACGATTAATTCTTATCTATTTGTTTCATAGGAGTGTCAGAATGGCGATATAAACTAATGTTTCTGGGGGGGGGAATCAAAACCTCGTGTAAACCCCTAATAAGCAGTTCGGCCGTGGGAGTAAATTTGACACTCCGAGGCTCCCGTAGGCTCTCCGGTTTCTGCCTTTTTTTTTGTTTTTTTTTTTCGGAGAGTATTAAGAGCCAATATGGCGCCGCCTACCGGGCGTCCCTTGTGCTGTTTCCGGTCATTCTCGGAAGCAGGAGTCCCCCACGCGGCAGACACTGTTAGCGGTTGCCGGCGTTGTGGAGTTTCTTGAAACTATTCGTTTCGGAGCCGGTCAGCAGCCGACATGTCTAGCAGAAACAATAACAAGCTGCCCAGCAACCTGCCGCAGCTGCAGAATCTGATAAAGCGGGATCCGCCAGCCTACGTGGAGGAGGTGGGGGTGCGGCGCAGCGCCTGGGCCTGGGCAGGGGGGAAGGCGTGGAAGGGAGCTGGGTCCTGGCTCGCCCCAACTTCTTCGGTTAGGTCCAGGGATCCCCCGGGAGAAGACAGGAGGTTGAGGAGGGGACATGTCTCTGGTTTCATTCCCCACGTCGTGGAAATTGCTGCCCGTCACTATTCTGTAGTCCCTGCTGCCAAGGGAACACCCTTAGAGATGATGATGATGATGATGATGATGATGATTATTTTGCTTTAAGGTTTCTCTCCCGATCTCATAGAGATGGAGGAACAAATGCCCCCTCCCCATCTCCAACTTCCACGTAGGTTTTCAGCCTTTTGCTTTCAGAGACCCCTAAGTTGAGTATGTCGGTGCCCCGGGATGAGCCGTGTGTCGCAAAGCCTGCCAGCGGACGTCTGTGCACCTCCAGACGCAAGATTCAAAGCTGGCCGTGGGGACAGTTAAGGAGCAGGAAGGGGTCCCAGTCTGGAGGGATGTCACTGCTCTAGAAGCAGCACCGACGAACAAAGAGGACACTTGCTGAGCGGAAGAAAACGGGGCCGCAGTGTGTCCCCCGGAGAGAAGCAGTTTTCCATGGAGCGCGGGAATGGCTGGGATGCTTTAAAAAGTATTATGTCCCGGCCGCTCCCAAGAGTCCTTAACTCCTCTGGTCTGGGGATTAGAGAGAGGGGAATAAGGGATGGCCTGGGAGTCCTGGACCTTTGTGGTGACCGATGAACGTTAAGGGGCGTGATGATACCAGTTCTTAACAATCTCAAGGCAGAGAGTGGCGGCTGGACTATGGCTACGAGGGGGGAAAAGTGAGATAAGGATCTTGCCGGGAGCACATGGACTTCTGGGGCCCTCTCCTCACTCCTGTCAGTGGTGATGCGGAGTCAGGAGAGCACAGTCCTATCTGAAGCATGTAGGGGCTGTAGGTCTTTTTCTTGACTCCTGGTCTTGGAGAAAGCGGAGGCCTAAGAGTTTTGTTGGGGGAAATCAGGAGTTTTGTTTTTTGACCATGCTAGTTTAAGATGGCTATTAACACAGATGCCAGCCAATTGGAGATAATGAATACGGAGTGCACGGGGGCCCCTTGGGGCTGCTAATACAAGTAGTCATTCTCAGGGTACCTGGGTGTCTTAGTTAGCACCTGACTCTTGATTTGGGCTCAGGTCATGATCTCGGTGTCCTGGGATAGAGCTCTGTCATGGGCTCCCGTCTCAGTAGGGAGTCGGCCACTCCCCCCACTCATGCTCTCTGTCTTTTTTTTTTTTTTTTTTAATAAGATTTTATTTATTTGACAGAGTGAGATCACAAGCAGAGAGGCAGGCAGAGAAGGGGGTGAGGGAGCAGACTCCCTGCTGAGCAGAGAGCCCAGATGCGGGGCTAGATCCCAGGACTCTGAGATCATGACCTGAGCCGGAGGCAGAGGCTTTAACCCACTAAGCCACCCAGGCGCCCCATCTCTGTCTCTTTCTAAAAATAAATAAATAAATAAATCTTTAAAAAAAATACTCATTCTCACAGTGTCTCTCATACACTCACACAATTTAAAACTGTGCTCTGGGGCTGGAGAGTAGATATAGGGCATGAAACTGAGGCCTGGTGAGTTCCAACATTAGATTGCTGGGTTGTTAGAATTAAATATAATTAAATGAGATAATGTACATAATGACTTGGCATATAGCAAGTGTTGAATAAGTGGAAGCTGTTATTATTTTTGTGTATTGCTTTTGCTGTTGACACATCCTATCTAGAACTCCAGGATAAAATCTTAATCATTATTTGAAGGAAGATGGGGATTTTGACTGGAGAATTTTATATAATTGCGATAAAATTTACTTTTTCTGACCTATATTTTTCTGCTGCTGTGAGTGTTCTACATATTGAATATGAGTTTTTGATTCTTGCTTTAATGTGCTTTACACCACATCACCTACGTTTCTAATGATAAAGGAAAGGGTCTTTAGATTACCTATGATGTGCTCACATTTTTCAAAACTTATTTTGAAGAATGCGGGTAAGGAAAAGATGTTCCTGCACACTTTTGCCATACCTTTTTCTCCATGCCACTGTCAGAGATGTCTACTAAGTAATTTCTCATTCTTTTCTGAGAAAGCCATATAATAGAAGGTGACCAACTTAAATTTTATTTTCCTACAGTTTCTACAGCAGTATAATCACTACAAATCCAATGTGGAGATTTTCAAATTACAACCAAATAAACCTAGCAAAGAACTGGCAGAGCTGGTGATGTTTATGGCACAGGTAAGATAATTTCTGAGTAAAACAGAGACCAGTTGTTTTATACAGTTTGCAGAACATTTTTCCAGTAATACCCAACCTTATTCCAGTCAAGAATGGAAATTTAATTAAAAATTTTTTTTTTTAAGTTTCCCTTTTTGCAAATTTTATTTTCTCCCTAAGCTGAATTAGAAGATTTTGCTGGAGCGTTTCGCAGAACCAACCAAAGCAAAACTTTGAGGCTGTTTGGTTTTTTTTTTTGTCAAATTCATCATAAGAGCAGATTCTAATTCGTGTCACACATGTTTTACTAAGATTAGAAGAAATATGAAAGAAGTCAGGAAATTGGCATGTAGAATAGAAAAATGATTTGAAACCATCTACTTCTGTGAAACAGCCTTTTACTCTCCTTTTGCAGAGCATCATGTGTATGTGCATATGAATTATAGGAGAGAAAGAAACTTCAGAAGAACCTTTGCTTTGTTACAGATTGGTCACTGCTATCCAGAACATTTAAGTAATTTTCCTCAAGAGCTGAAAGATCTTCTCTCCTACAATCACACTGTCTTGGACCCAGATCTTCGAATGGTAGGTCCAGTATTTGGATTGATCTATTGTGCTGTGTTTACGTGTGCAAATAATATGTGTTTAAATGAGGACAGCCTCAGCTAAACATCTTCTTAAAATGTAAATCAGAATGTGTCCCCTGTTCCTTAAAATCTTTCTGTGGCTTCTCATCTATACTCAGAGTAAAACTCAAAATTACTAACATTGCCTGTAAGTCCCTATATGATCTGCTTCTTGCCAATGTTTTGGTTTTGTTTGTTTGTTTGTTTTTTGGTTTTTTTTTTTTCTTTTAAGATTTTATTTATGTATTTGACAGAGATCACAAGTAGGCAGAGAGGCAGGCAGAGAGAGAGGGGGAAGCAGGCTCCCCGCTGAGCAGAGAGTCCGATGTGGGGCTCGATCCCAGGACCCTGGGATCATGACGTGGGCAGAAGGCAGAGGCTTTAACCCACTGAGCCACCCAGGTGCCCTTTGGGGTTTTTTTAAAAAAGATTTTATTTTTCATCTTTAAAGATTTTATTTATTATCAGAGAGAGAGAGCACGCGCGCACAAGCAGGCAGAGGCGGAGAGAGAAGCAGGCTCCGTGCTGAGCAAGGAGCCTGATGCGGGACTCAATCCCAGGACCGTGGGATCATGACCTGAGCCCAAAGGCAGCAAGCAGCTTAACCGACTGAGTCACCCAGGCGTCCCAAGATTTTATTTTTAAGTAATCTCTGTACCCGGTGTGGGGTCCAAACTCACAGCCCTGAGATCAAGAGTTGGATGCTCTACTGACTGAGCCAGCCAGGGGCGCCTACTGGTATTTTTGAGCTCATCTCCTTTTTTGCTACACTCCTCTCTGTCTGATCTTTCTGTTCTTCCAGCATGCTAACCCTGCCAGGATGTTCCTTTGAATACGTGATTCCTTCTAGTCACTCAAATCTCTTGTGCGTTAAGAACCCTAATTATAATTTACAGTGCTTTATGTATTCATTTATTTTTAAATTTTAAGAGTTTGGGGGTGCCTGGGTGGCTCAGTGGGTTAAAGCCTCTGCCTTTGGCTCAGGTCGTGTTCCCAGGGTCCTGGGATCGAGCCCTGCATCGGGCTCTCTGCTCTGCAAGGAGGCTGCTTCCTCCTCTCTCTCTGCCTGCCTCTCTGCCTACTTGTGATCTCTGTGTGTCAAATAAATATAGAAATAAATCTTTAAAATATAAATAAATAAATAAATTTTAAGAGTTTGAATAAAATTCAGTTCAAATTGGGCAGTGCCAAACGAGAATTGATTAGGAGTACTCCTATAATGCTTGATTTTGTAAATTTCTTCATTAACTGGCCAGTTTGAGCATTTAAATATTGTCGCTTTAGTGGTTGATATTTAGTCCTGGCTGAGATCCCCTTTACCAGCCTCGTGCTCCTGTCTCCCTCACCTGTGGTGAATGTTGGCTGTTACTGGCCCCCAGCTATCCTTTCTCCTGTGCCTTGTCTCTGGCTAAGTGACAGCTCTAGCATCTGAGAGATTGCCCTCTCAGCCTGTCGCTGGTACCTGGCTATCCCAGAGGTACAAAAGCCCAGCCTCTTCTCTCAGTGTGGGTCCAACTTTGTGTTACAGTTTGTGCTCCAAGGCTTCTGTGTGACTGGACTAAAGCTGGTCTCCAGCCGAGGACGTATCCTTGCTCGGCTTTTCTTTGGTCTGCCCTACCCTGCTTCCTTTACTTCTCTTCTAGAAGAGACCACCCCTCCACAAATCACTGTAATGAATCGGCCTCTGCTTCTTGGGAACGCAGCCTAAGGCATTTTCAGATTTCATACATCTGCTTTTCAGACACCCTTACAGCAGGTAGAACGGACACAAATACTATGATCACAAACATGTTAATATCTTCTGCCAAAACTTATACTACCTATGTAGATTCAGTTTTGTTTCTTTCTCTTACATTTTCCCAGACTTTTTATAATTCTACTGTTTTTATACTTCTTTAGGATTTTATTAATTTGATTAGGCCCTAAAGAAGAGATATCATCAGACAAGCCAGAGTTTGAAGGTCTGGGTTGTAAACTGAATGACTTTCAGTTGGGATGTGGGACCTGGCAGCACAGCCAAAGAGACTTTAGACTGTTAGTCAAAGGACGTCTACTTACGTCATAAAACTTCAAGTCCCTATAGGTCATACAGATTGGGATTTTGAGTATGAGACTTACTGTCTTCCCAAGGAATTAGGTTTCCTTTAAGTTTTGTGTGTCTCATAGTACCCAACCAAACCGGTCTGCAGGCATTGTTAAATAAGTAAATGTGTGTGTTTCTTTATAGTTTTTTATCATGATTAATAGGTCTTTAAAAAATAATTAATGGAGATTTCCTTTCCTCGGAAACAAGGGATTGAGTCTGTGTAATTAACATTCCTCTTTAAAGGATTCTTTTTTTTTTTTTTTAAAGATTTTATTTATTTATTTGACAGACAGAGATCACAAGGAGGCAGAGAGGCAGGCGGAGAGAGAGGGGGAAGCAGGCTCTCCACTGAGCAGAGAGCCCGATGTGGGGCTCGATCCCAGGACCCTGAGATCATGACCCGAGCCGAAGGCAGAGGCTTAACCCACTGAGCCACCCAGGCGCCCCTAAAGGATTCATTTTAAAAAGCTGGTGGATCCTCCTTTTTTTTTTTTTTTTCCCCTTTTAAGATTTTATTTATTTATTTATTTATTTATTTGACACACAGAGCGAGCACAAGCAGGGGGAACAGCAGGCAGGGGGAGAGGGAGAAGCAGGCTCCCCGCTGAGCAGGGAACCTGATGCGGTGCCCCATCCCAGGACCCGGGGATCCAGACCTGAGCAGACACGATACTGACTGAGCCACCTGGGCATCCCTAAAACAAACCTGTGGCTCCTCTTTCTAATAGCTGATTGTGATGACCGCCGGTCCTTAGCAGCTGCTGGACTTTCTGCCTAGTGTTTTGTTATTTTCCCAGGACTTTTGAATTATTCCCAAGTTTTTGTTCACTTTTCCTACTTAATACAGATCGAACAGACTTTGTTTCTTAATGGAAGGAAGAAAATACCCATGTAGTTTGTGGTGCTGAGGAGAGTACAGAGGGGAGAGACATAGGGAAAGGGAAGGAGAGACTCTAAGCAGACTCGATGCTGAGCTTGGAGCCCACCACAGGGCGATCTCCTGACCCTGAGATCATGACCTGACCTGAAACCAAGAGTCAGACACTTAACCAGCATTAACCAAAGATGCCCCTTGTATTCATTTCTTTTTTTAAGCGTTATTTATTTTTTTGTTCAAATTATTATCACCTGGCCAGTGGGAGCTTCTCAGTCCTTTTGACTAAGCTCCTTTTTTTTTTTTTTGTATTTTATTTATTTACTTGACACAGAGAGAGAGGGGGAAGCAGACTTCCCACTGAGCAGAGAGCCCGATGCGGGGGCTCAATCCTAGGACCCCGGGATCATGACCTGAGCCGAAGGCAGAGGCTTAACCCACTGAGCCACCCAGGCGCCCCTAAGCCCTTGTTATTTTTGAAAGCATCCTTACATTCTGGCAGAAATAATTCTAAAACCTTTTTTACTGCTTTTTCTGCTACAAGACTCGGAATCAACTACTCTCCAAGGATTACTTGTTCCATTAATGCAGAACGATAGTAGAAGCCAAACCTTGGGCGATAAGGGTACTTGTGAAAGTTGGTGGTAAGCGGGAGGCTGTAAGTGCTGTTGGCTGATTCTTCGTGCTAACAGTACGTCCAAGGACTGTCTTGGAAGGTCACAAATTCAGATTGATGATTCCAGTTTGTTCTGTTCTTGTTACCCCACCTTTCTTATCTTTGTGCATTCATGGGTCACTAGGGGGTGTCATTTTTTTTTTAAGATTTTATTTATTTGAGACAGAGTACAAGCAGGGAAGAGTCAGAGGGAGAGGGAGAAGCAGATTTCCCCACTGAACAGGGAGCCCAATGTGGCACTTGATCCCAGGACCCTGAGATCATGACTTGAGCCGAAGGCAGACACCTAAACAACTGAGCCACCCAGGCACCCCGGGTTTGTCCTATCTTGACATTTCCTTGACCTCCATGTGTAAAGCAGCCCCCCCACAGTCACTGTATCAGTGATATTACCGTTCTTCATGGCACATGTCACTGTCTGAGATACACCTGTTTATGTGCTTCCTTGCTCCTCTGTCTGCTCTTCTGCCCACTCCCAGTGGAAGGTCCGTGAGGGCAGAGACTGTTCTGTTCTAATGCCCAGAATAGTTTCTAATTAGTAGAAGGTAGCATGTTCTTTTGGGACATACATGCTCCCTTTTCTCATCTTTATTTCATCATTATCACATGGTATGTTTTCCTTCCTTAGACGTTTTGCAAAGCTTTGATCTTGCTGAGAAATAAGAATCTCATCAACCCATCGAGTTTACTGGAACTCTTCTTTGAACTTCTGCGTTGCCATGATAAGCTTCTGCGAAAGGTGAGCAGCAAAAGTGCTTTATTCCCCCCTTATATTTTCAGTTTTCCTTGCAGTGACGTTAAAACTTACAGATTGAATTCTTTTTTTCTTTTTTTAAAGATTTATTTATATATTTATTTGATACACAGAGATACAAGTAGGCAGAGAGGCAGGCAGACAGAGAGAGGAGGAAGCAGGCTCCCTGCTGAGCAGAGAGCCCGATGCGGGGCTCGATCCCAGGAACTGAGCATGACCCAAGTCGAAGGAAGAGGCTTTAACCCACTGAGCCACCCAGGCGCCCCTAAAACTTACAGATTAAATTCTTAATACTTCATGTTGTTGGATGCAGTTAAGAATAATTTTAATAGGAAAAAAATCAGTGCTTCTGTGCATACAACGTGGTGCTAATAGCTAACATTTATTGAGTGCTTGGTTTTTCCCGGCTACCATTCAGAGCTTTTTAAATGTTTGTTTACTCACAACATGAGATCCAGTTTATTATTACTGTTATTTTACAAATGAAAAGGCGGAGGCACGAGGAGGTAGAGTAAGATGCCCAGAGTCACGGGCCATGTTAGTGGGGAGGCAGGAATATAAACCTGGGCAGTATGGCCCTGGAACCCGTGCCTTTTTCAACTGTACTTCACCAGCGAGCTAAATCAGAGCATGGACTGGACACCGCTAACTCTAACAGCCCCCACCTTATCTCCCAAACACTTCTTTTGTTATTAAGATTTCCCTGTGACTTCGTATTTGCTTGTGTAAGTAATACTAGGGCTGAAGGTTTGTAAAAGAAATTGAAAAAGAAAAATTTAAGTTTGCATTTATTAAAAAACTTTTTTTCCGAGTATTAGAGACTGCCACCATTTGATTTTAGCAATTGTATTTCTGGGCCTAACTGTGACATAAAAGTTGTCTATGGGAGCATATTTTGGGTACCTGTGGTATTGGTATACTGGTTAGGGGCTAAGTAAATGGAGCAATTTTCCTTTATAAAAATAACTTTATTGTGATATAATTCACATATGATTCATCTATTGGAAATGTACAGTTCAGTGGTTTTTAGTATATTCACAGAGTTTGCAACCATCACTACAGTCGATTTTGGAGAATTTTTATCCCCCTCAGAAACCCCATTCCCATTAGCATTCACTCCCCATTTCCCCATCTTTCTCAGGCCTGAGTAACCACTAATCAACTTTTGGTCTCTATAGATTTGTCTGTCCCGGGTATCTCATACAAATGGAATCACCCAACACGTAGTATTTGTGTCTGGCTTCTTTCACTTAGCATCTTGCTTTAAGAGTTCCTCTGTGTTGTTGAATGTGTCAGTACGCCCTTCCTTTTTGTTGCCAGGTAATACTCCGTCGTATAGGTGTACCACATTTTGTTTGTCTTTTCATCAGTTAGTGGACAGTTGGGTTGTTTCCACTTTTTGGCTATTATGGATAATGCTGCTGTGAATGTTTGTGTAAAAATATATTTCATTTTTCTTGGATTTGTTGGGTTATATGGTAACTCCTTGTTCAACCTTTTTAGGGCAACTTCCCTTTTGCATTTTTGCTGCTGCTTTGTGTTTTATTTATGGTGCTTATATAATGAAAAGTAGGTAAAATTAAATTCTCCCATGCATTTGTACTTTTCTCCAAACTGAGCAACATTAGAAATATTAGTTAAATGTGTATGTTTTTGTTTCCTTTCCTTAGACTTTATACACACATATTGTCACCGATATCAAGAATATCAATGCAAAACACAAGAACAATAAAGTGAACATAGTAAGTACCTTTTGTTTCCCATGTTCACAGTATGTACCAGCAGTGTACAGGTTATACATATTATACATTGTACATGTTATACATATAATACAGTGTTATATTAAGTCTTCTTTCTCCTCTTTTTCTTAAGGTGTTGCAGAATTTCATGTACACCATGCTAAGAGACAGCAATGCAACTGCAGCTAAGATATCTTTGGATGTGATGATTGAGCTCTACAGAAGAAACATCTGGTAACGTATATGTGTTTCTTGAGAAGGAGACTCTCATTCATTTATAATTACTACAAAGCATATAGACAAATATTTTTCTTGATCTCTGTTACAGATTAAATTGGAAATTTTTTAAAAACAGCAATCCAAATAACTAATAACATCAGCAACCATTTCTTGAGCCGCCTACGCCTCATATGATCTCTTTCAACCTCTAGAACAACATAATGCAGCTTATCTGGCATTATCCCCATTTTATAGGTGACAAAACTAAAGTTCATGGAGTGTAAGCTTAGTAGTTAGGCAAGGGCAGAGCTGAACTTCAAACCCAGATGTCAGACTGTGAAATCTGTGCTCTTTCTACTCTGCCACTCTGAGGATTTTCAAGTTTGTTAATCCCATGTATGTGAAGTATCAGGCTCTGTAAACTTTGGTTTATTGGTACATTGCTCCCAATTCATGTCTTTTTTACTATAAAAGTAATATTCATTGCAACAAAAAATTAGGAGAAGCTAGAAAGGTTTTTCAATTTTTTTTTTTGATAGTTTTACCACCCAGAGGTGATCACTGATAATAGTTTATGATATTTTCTCCTATTTTTTTCTTTAATGTGATCTTTCTTTAATGTAATTTTTTTTTTAAGATTTATTTATTTATGGGGCTCCTTGGTGGCTCAGTCGTTAAATGGCAGCTCCGGTCATGATCCCAAGGTCGTTGGATCGAGCCCAGCATCGGGCTCCCTACTAGGCAGAAAGTCTGCTTCTCCCTCTCCTACTCCCCTTGTTTGTGTTTCCTCTCTCGCTTTGTCTCTCTCTGTCAAATAAATAAATAAAATCTTCAAAAAATAAAAGATTTATTTATTGTATAAAATAAAAGATTTATTTATTGTATCACAGGGTGTGCACACACAAGCAGGGGGAGGTGCAGAGGAGAGGGAGAGAAATCCTCAAGCAGACTCCTGTTGAATGTAGAGCCCCACGTGGGGCTAGATTCCAGACCGTAAGGTCACGACCTGCTGAAATCAAGAGCCGGCCTCTTAGCCAGTTGAGCCACCCAGACGCCCCCTTTAACATACGAATTTTTAGGTATGGTTGGATTTTGCAGTACTATTAAGTTTTTATTCATTTTTTTTTGTTTTCTCTTATCTTGACTATGTTCCTGTGTCATTAAAAATTCTTCAAAACAACCCATACTAAATGGCTGCAAAGTTTTCTGACATAAGACTGGGCTAAAGTTTAATTAAATGTTTACCTATGGTTGACAATTTAGCAATCCATCACTTTTTTTTTCCTATTACTATTTATTTTTTGCAACCCACAACTTTATTTTTTAATTTTTATTTTATTTTATTTTATCTTTTTAAAGATTTTATTTATTTATTTGACAGACAGAGATCACAGGTAGGCAGAGAAGCAGGCAGAGAGAGAGGAGGAAACAGGCTCCCACTAAGCAGAGAGCCCGATGCAGGGCTCGATCCCAGAACCCTGGGATCATGACCTGAGCTGAAGGCAGAGACTCTAACCCACTGAGCCACCCAGGCGCCCCAACCCACAACTTTTTAAACTGTGGAGTCTAACATGCAGAAATATATATTGTCTGTTTTGTGCCATTGTCAATGCTTTGAAATGCAAGAGAATGAAAATTTACTTGGAAAACACTCATCTGTCCTACCCCAGGAATGATGCCAAAACGGTCAATGTGATCACAACTGCGTGTTTCTCCAAGGTCACCAAGGTGAGCGTCTGCAGGGCTGTGTGGAGGCCGCGAGTAGCAAGGAGACAGGCATGGGAGGCAGAGGTGCCCGTATGGGCTCGCAGTTCACGTTTGGTCGTGCTGCTCCCTTTGTGTTTAGGCTGGGTCCCTGGTCATCTGTGCTTTAGAGGAGGCAAACGAAGTTAGGAGTTTTTTAAATGCTTTGTAGTCAACGATAGCCTTAGTGTTTGTTTTCTCCTGTGATTCTTGACTGTTCCTTTGGGCCCCGGGCACAGCTGAAAGAAATTTAAGAATATGTTTGACTTTTTGTTAGAAAGGCTACAATGTCACTTTTTGGGGTAGGGGCAGGGATGTAGAAATTCCTGGTAGTCTACTTAAAGGGTAACTGCGTAGAGCCTGGCTGTTCTTATCTAAATATATCTTTTTTTTTTTTTTTTTAATTTTGTTTATTTATTTGACAGACAGAGATCACAAGTAGGCAGAGAGGCAGGCAGAGAGAGAGAGGAGGAAGCAGGCTCCCCACTGAGCAGGGAGCCCAATGCGGGGCTCGATCCCAGGACCCTGGGATCATGACCTGAGCTGAAGGCAGAGGCTTTAACCCACTGAGCCACCCAGGGGCCCCTAAATATATCTTTTTAAAATTATATATACTTTTGGGACAAATAATGTTACAACATTATGTTTTAATTGAGAAAAATGGGCCCAAATCCCATCAGTCTGATTTTGTTCCTTCAGATCCTAGTTCTGTGCGAGAATAATGCATAAACAGAAGTATTTATTCTTTGTTGTAAGCTGGGGTGAGTAATTGACTTCGTTCTGATTGGTCTTTAGATATTGGTTGCTGCTTTGACATTTTTCCTTGGGAAAGATGAAGAGGAGAAACAGGACAGCGACTCAGAATCTGAGGTTATACGTTCAACCATAGATGCTTCTGAACTTGACCGTAGTCTATCAGATTTCATTGTTGCTCCCAGTACAGATTGTAAAATCCATGACTGCTCAAGTTAGAAAGACACTTACATATTACCTTTATCTTCGATTGTGTTCTGCCATGCTGAGATTTTATTCTATTTAGAATTTGTCACTTACATTCACTAAAATTGGGTAAAGAACTAATTGGATTCATTTAGCCTTGTTCTTAGTTCGAAAGCTGTACCCTCTAACTCATTATACACACTTAGAATGAAGATTGCTGCCCGTGTAATTTCTGAGATGGTATCCGTATCACAGGGTGTGCAGAGAAGGAGAGGAGTAATATCGTGGCATCTTTTTAAAAGGCAAAATGAAGATATATGTCATGAAATTTTCTTTATTAAAAATTATTTTTTAGTAAAATCAAAAAATTCTAAGAAAAAATATCCCTTCTCATATTAGCATTGTGGTAACAGTACGAGACAATGTAATAAGCTCTTTTAATTCATTTTGTCATTAAATAATGTGTGAATAATATATTCTTATTGTAAAAAAATTACAGATACTATAGGTAAAAGTTTTCTTGATCCTGTCTTATTCCCACTTCCCTGTTTCATCTTCACAGATAACCATTTTATTTCCCATGCATTTATGTGTATGTGTTCTATGTATATTAGATCTTTGAAATATATATAAATAATATGTGCCTTAGTCTGCAACCTGCTTTCTTTGTGTTGTATGTATAGATATACCAATGCATTTAGTACATACAGATCTACCTCCTTTTAACCTCCATATATTCCAGAATATGAATGTTTTATAGCTTAAGCATTTTCCTAATGATAGTGTTTCCAGTTTCTTTTTTCAAATAAAAACGAAGTTGTATTTTATACTTGCATAAGAATTAAAAGCAGAATATAAAAACAAAAATCAGTGCTGCAGTGACAGTCTTTATATGTACCTGTTTGTACACATAGGCAAATCTTTTTTATTGAATTTTAAGTCGTGCTCATTTTTGATAGCAGTTGCAGAGTATAAATGCAAAGAAGTCTCTGAAAGCCTTACCATTTGCTTCTATGCAGATTTTCCTTGTTTACAAAGTAGTTTCTTCTTCAGGATGAAGGACCAACAGCAAGAGACCTGCTAGTGCAATATGCCACAGGGAAGAAAAGCTCCAAACACAAGAAAAGGTTGGAAAAGGCTATGAAAGTACTCAAGGTGAGACTTGTACCTGGCAAATGAGGTAGGAATCATTAGACTGTGGAATATGGGGTTTTTAGCAAAAGCTTTTAAGAATTTGAAATAAATAGAATTTTTGAAAAACTTAGAAATGTGTGATGAATTTTTAAGTACTGGTTTTTTAGATGATGAAATGTTTTCAGCTCTAGCAAAGTCTGTGACTTGAATAAATTTGATTAAACTCACTTTTCACTTGTGATCAAGATGGCCTATAATAGGGTGTTTTTGCTGGATTCATCTTCTCAGAAGAGTATACCAATGAAATACATTTTGTATTTTGTAATGGTTAGTCTGAAACCTCATTAATTTAGCCCTTCTTTGTCTTTAAATGTCTATATTTCTAAATTCTTTTAAGTCTCACGGGTGCTATTTGCTGGAACATTTCCGAGGTTTAATGTAAAAAGACAAAAACCACCTTTAGTTCTAGTTGAAAGAAAGTTTTTGAAAGAAATTTGTTGTAGGTTCCCCTCCTGCAATAGTGTGGTATAATGTGAATGTTTTTCTTCTCATTTTATTTCAGAAACAAAAAAAGAAGAAAAAACCAGAGGTGTTTAACTTTTCAGCTATTCATTTGATTCATGATCCCCAAGGTATTATAATTATGACTTGCCAAGTTCCTTTCTGGCTTTTTCTCTGGCTGTTACCAAGGAATATAAGCTCCTTGGCATTTAATAAACAGTAATTGTTGTTACTAGTTGGTTGTAGCTTGGGGAATTGTATTCTAAAGTTGTAATTCCCAGTCCACAGCAAAATAAGAATGTGGAAGAAGAGTTCTTTATGTCTTTAATGAACAGTCGTGGTAGGACATTGTGCTTGACTAAATGAAAACTTGATAATCTCTTAATCGGGGCAGATTCTGATTTAGTAGGTCTAGGGTGGGGCCTGAGATACTGTATCTCTAACAAGCTACCAGGTAGACCAGCTGCCGATGGTCTGTGGACCCCACTTTGGGAAGCAAGGCTCTGAGAACTGTTAAGTGGGGCTCTTATCAAACAGTCAAGATGTGGATGCTCAAAACTTTAGGGATCCTTCAGACTTAACTTTGGGCACCAGTGAAAGTCCATTCCCCTGTGTGTGAATCTTTTCACCTTCTGTGTTGCTGCTGTTCGTAACTGTCCTGGTTCAGCAGAGTGATTCAGGCACAGTCAGTGATCTAACGACTGTCTCTCTCTACACCTGTCAGATAATGCTGTACAGACCGTGGACTCACAGTATACTTCTCTGATCTTCTGCTTTCCAGATTTTGCAGAAAAACTGCTAAAGCAGCTAGAGAGCTCTACGGAGAGGTTTGAGGTGAAAATGATGCTCATGAACCTCGTCTCCAGATTGGTGGGAATTCACGAGGTTCGAATTACATTATGTTTCTCATTTTGGTGAGAATATTAGAAATAGAATTATTCCTGGTGAAAGGAAAGCCACTAAGGTAGAACAGTGGCTTAATTTTATCCCTCAAAACCATTTAAACCCATACAATTTAGAGAAGAATAAAATCTTCCACTCCGAAAATAGCAATTTTTATCACTTTGTTTTCTTATCAGTAAATATGGATCTTAAATTCTACACGTATTTTTATGGACAGACTATTTTGTGTTCTGATTTTCTACTTTATTTGATCGACATGTACATTTTTCTGAGCCATCATAACCCATGTATTTTTATCAACTATTACTCCATCCTGCAGTTTCTTTATCCCTTTATAGCTTTACTGACTTTCAGACCACTCTGGTGGGAGATTTTCAGTGTTTGCAAACCTGAATTCTCTGGTCATTTATTTCATGTTGAATTAAATTGTAGGAGCTCCTTGGTGGTATTTTGTATACATACATACGCGTATCTGTATAGTGCATACATATGGAAACTTCACACATACTCACAGACCAACTGCTATTGTAGAAAATGAGATTTCTAGAAAGTTAGGCCGTGAAGAAATGGCATTGAGGTTGTTCCCTATCATTTCACGCTTGAGATTTGCTGCTGTGTACATACATCATTGAATGTGTTCCCTTCTTCGGAAAGTTTAAAAAAAAAAAAAAAAGTTTATTTTTTAAAGCTCTTAAAATTTACGTATGTATTATGTATGTATGTATGTATGTATGTATTTATTTTTATGTAATCACACCCAACATGGGGCTTGAACTCGTGACCCTGAGATCAGGAGTTGCATACTCTTGCAAATGAGACAGCCAGGCACCCCCTTCAAAAAGTTTATTCAAAGAAGAAAAGTAAAACAGCCTTATTTATTAAAAATCTAGCAGTGTCAACATGTATCCAGTTAAAATTTAAAGTACATGTGAGTGAAAGCACTTGTTCCCTTTTTCTAAGAAAAACTTAACATCTTAATGAATAAAATGCCTTTTCTCCATGGGCTCTAGTCCTACAGCAGGATTACCAGATGAATTTATGTTATATTTGTGCAGAAATTTCATGTCAGGCCTGAATTTGAGCTTCATAGGAAAGCAGAAGTGATGTGTAATTTAAGCATGGTTTGATGGAAGTGATACTAGAGTTTCACAACTGACTACAGTTGAGCATCCATCTTTATACTGAATCTACATCTTCCTTATTACTGGTATGGTCCTGGTTTTGCTTTGGGGCTAACTAGAAAAAACTAATTTATTCTGACACGGTGAACTTTGCGTAAGACAAGTCCATGTGCAAAGTTTCTCTCCTTGTAGTTAAAGATTACAGCTGCTTTGGTGAACATTTTGTAATGTATGGTAATGTCAAATCACGATGCTGGGCTCCTGAAACTAATACGATACTGTATGTCAACTACCGTTTTTAAACTACGGTTGCTTTAGTAACTAGACTCTGTCACCTTTATTTAGGTAGACTCCAGACTGCTAGTGTGTTCTCTGTAAAATACAGAGCTCAGAGTAGTGTTGAGCTAAATAGTGAGCTTCCTGCAGTGTGATTAGACTGGTATCCAGTAATAAAGTGAGAACTGTGGGGGTTTGGGTGATTAAATTATACCAGGTACTATTCAGGCTGGAGTTAACTATTTTATCCCTTGCTTTGGAGCCTTAATATCATTGCTGTTCCTTCCTATAATCCTCTTTATCTTTGAAGACTTAAAAAAGTTAGTTCTGCAGCCACACCGATTTTAAAAGTAGAAGAATGTTACATTTTGGTTGCCTTTTTCCCTCCTAGTTTATTGTGCATATACTTCTTCCTTGACATAATGAGGATGGCAGCAGCATGCCCTCCCTTTCCTTGGGTAACACAGTACATTGGATCATGAATACTTGTTGAGAAAAAACAAAAATAAAAAATGATCCCTAGTTAGTTGAGCATGGTGAGAAAATTGCGTTAGGGAAAAATAAAACTCTAGAGCATCAGTTACGTAAGTATTAAAGATTATGCTTCTTTCCACAGCTTTTTCTCTTCAATTTCTACCCCTTTCTGCAAAGATTTCTGCAGCCCCACCAAAGAGGTAAGCTTCCCACTTGCCACGTTCCTTTGCTGACCTTGGGTTGGAATAACTACCCATGCCTTTTGTTTTGGAATTATTAAAGGCAAGAGTAAAGAGTAAAGTGTGCTCTGTTTAAGAAGAGGGGAGGGAAACCCTTTTGTTTTCTTTACCCCAGTCTGTCATGGGTTAATTATTCCGCTTATCAACTTTAAGAAACAGTTATTTTTAGAAGACAAAAGACTGGATTCTCAAAGCAAGTCTTTTTGTAACATTTTAAACAGGTAGAAAGTTCTAAACAAGAAATCTGACCTACTGTAACTGAGAGATACCAGAATTTTATGTTACGTTATCATTGTCCTCACATGTGTTCTCAGTTAAAAACAACATAAGGGCAGGAAAGAAGAGATGGTCGCTTTTGCCTTTGACCTTGAACCAAGATAGGAAGGAAGCCAGCATTTATTGAACTTCTAACACGAGCCAGGTGCTGTGCTAAGTGCTTTACATAATCATCTCATCAGATCCTCGCTTCAGTCCTGTGAGGTGTAGAAATAAAAAGACCAGGGTCCCTCGGCAAATAAATGGCAAATTGGGATTCACCTCACTTCTTCCTTTGGCCGGAGGTCTTGTTCCTAATATACGCTGCCCCTTTGAAGGGAGAGCATGCGTATATATTTATGTTTTTAGTTATTTATTTAGTGATTTCTAGGCTGGACACTGAGTTAGTCGCTAAGAATTCCACAGAGAACATAAAGGATGTCCTCACCTTCGTGAAGCTTACAGTCTGGAGGGAGGTCCGGAGAGTGCTGTGTATAAAATGTCTATGTGAAGATAAGTATTTTGAGGAAAAGGGAAGAATAAAGACAATACAGAGTGCTGGGGCAGGTTCTAGGTTAGAATATATCAGGAAAGGCATTTTGAAAAGGCAGCGACTGAGCAGGGACCTGAGGGAAGTGAGACGTGAGCCATGCAGGGCTCTGGGGCTGGGGGTTCCAGGTGGAGTTAAGCAGCAGTAGCGTCTAAGGCGAGAACGTGCTTGCCGTGTTTAATAGTAGTCCTGAGAGGCAGAGCAGTGAACCGACTGTGATCTTTCTGCTCTCTTACATTTTTAGAAGTAACAAAGATCCTTCTGTATGCTGCCCAAGCATCTCATCACTTAGTACCCCCCGAGGTGAGAACTCTTACCCCTTACTTCTGTCTCCTAGCAGTGCCACTACAAACTATATCATGGTGGCTTTTCCTGCAGGGCCGGTTTTTCTTCAAAATGAGAAGAGACACTAACTCTTAAAGAGATGGACATACAAGTTTAGTTATAGAAACTGAAAAAAAATTTTTTTCTATAGAAAAGTAAAGTTCATTTTAGAAAAGTTGTTGAGAATTCTGACTTTAATTGCTAAATCTTTTGTCAGAGAAGTCAAGAATATCAGTAAATTTAAAAAGAGTACCAGTAAACTTATTTATAGTAATTATTTTTCAACGCTGATAATTCCTTTCTTTGATTAAAATAGCATTAGAGGGGCACCTAGGTGGCTCAGTTGGTTAAACATCCAACTCTTGATCTCAGGAGGCTCAGGTCTTGATCTCAGGGTCATGAGTTCAAACCCTGTTTTGGGCTCCATGCTGGGTGTAGGGCCTACTTAAAAATAAATAAAATAGAATAAAATAAAGCAAAATCATCGGGTTGTCCTTAGTCAAAGCAATTGTTTAAATCCAACTTGAAAAATAATACTAAAAGAGAGCAGAATTTAAGCTAAGGATAACCAGGAAGACTGCTACCCGCAGTATTTTTATCTGTCTTTCTCAGTCTTGAGTCCTTCCAACTCCCAGACTGAGGATGGAAGAGTTTTACGTGAACGGTCTGTTGTCCCTTCGTCCTCACATGTTTGAGTAGATAGAGGCATTTTATCAGCACTCACCTCTTTTCTTTTATTCCCAATTCAGATCATTCAGTCAGTGCTCATGACTGTGGCCAACAATTTTGTCACCGACAAGAACTCTGGGGAGGTCATGACAGTAGGGTATGTAGAATGTACCTGGAGGCAGAGGATATGTTTTTAATGGACTGCTGACCCTGGAAGTCCCCAATTTATATACCTTTTGATTTAGTCTTTTTAGGAAGCCTTAGATTAAACCATCTGAGATTGATGTTTGGGCTTTTTAAATTCATTTTCCTTTTCTAGAATCAATGCTATAAAAGAGATAACAGCTCGATGTCCTCTAGCCATGACTGAAGAACTTCTCCAAGACCTGGCTCAGTATAAAACACACAGAGATAAGAGTAAGATGCCTGTTTTTCTCCGTAGATCAAAGAATATCAAGTGACTCTTTTTTATCAATAGACTCTTTGCTCTGGAGTTCCTAATTAAAGGTGTTATTTTACAGATGTGATGATGTCTGCTAGAACTTTGATTCAGCTCTTCCGAACACTGAATCCTAAGATGTTGCAGAAGAAATTCCGGGTGAGTGAGACATGCATATGTTGATCAAAGGTTACACTCTCAGAAGGTGAGACTAGCTTCCTATAGTGTGAGTTTCAGTGTTTTTGAAGCTTCCACTATGAGTACTGGTAATTTTATTCTCAGAACACAATTGAATTAAATCTCGTCGCTTTAACTGTTCTGTAGTCGGCACACTCTCTTTAATGCTGACTGAGTCTTACAGACCCATCAAGCTATTTCTTCTTGAAAGCTTGTGACATCATTAACAGATGAGAATTCCAGAGATCAGTCAGTCACTGATGCCAGTATTGAACAGGCTGTTCCCCAGCCAGCTAGGACCTCTTGGGAAGCGGGAAGGAAGAGAAATGTGTGTGTGGAACAGAAAGAGAGCTGGCGGTCTCAAGACTTGAGAATTGGAGTAGTTGTTCTCTACTCACTGCCAGTTTCCGGATCATATCAGAGGAGAGCAAGGAAGTAGGAGGCAGAGTCCTGGCTGAGGGATTTACTTTTCCCCAAGGCATAAGTCGACAGTTCTGTCGTTTGATTACTTCCATTGTTCATGATTCTCCGTTCTACATTCATCATCTTAGAGAGTCCTTTCTTTTGGAGGCTTAAACTCCCGACCCTAAGTTTTATACCTGAGCTGGGATCAAGAGTGTATGCCTCACTGACGGAGCTACCCAGGTGCCTTAAGAATCCTTTTCGTGAATAATGCCGTCTAAGAAGCTTATTAAAAACCTTATTTAAAAAACAAACAAACAAACAAACCCTTAATTTAGGGGGTGGAGGAGGTGACTGAGGGCTCAGTCAGTTAAGCATCCAACTCTTGATGCTCATGCTTGGGCTCCGTGCCCCTCAGGGAATCTGCTTGACGTTGTCTCCCTCTGCCTCTACCCCCACGAGCACGAGCACCCGTGCGTACTCTGTCTCTCTCTCAAATAAATAAATCTTCAAATCAATGTTCTTTCCTTTAGGGGAAGCCTACAGAGGCCTCCCTAGAAGCAAGAGTGCAAGAATATGGAGAATTGGATGCTAAAGATTACATTCCAGGAGCAGAAGTTCTAGAAGTTGAAAAAGAAGAGGATGCTGAAAACGATGAAGGTTCGTTTTCATTTCACCATTATTGGAGATAAAATCACTCCTATACTGTATTGACCTTGAAATCTTTATGCTGACTGAACATTCATTGAACAGATACTTACTGAGCAAGGACTGTGTGCCAAGCACTGTTAACAGGCACTGGGGATCAAAATGAGCATGGTTCCTGCTCTTAGGAAACTTGCACTGTAGTGTAGAGGTCATGTCCTCAGGACGGCTGCCCCTTATATAGAGCATGCAGGGCATTCGGGAAAAATAATTGTTTTTTTGGTGCCTAGAAAAAATGATGAGGATTAGTCCTGAGCATTCCCCCAACAAGCAGTCCCCTTGTTGAAGGAGAACACTTGTTGAACGTTATTGAATGCTTGAGAAGACTCCGTTCTGATTTCCAGGATTAGCCTTTATTTCTTGATTACTAGAGTCCTGTCTTCTTCATATTAATTCATTAATTGTATCAGCAAAACTTTGTAAAGCATTACCTGTGAGCTAGCCACTGTTCAGTGTAAAGATGAATGGTGTCCTGTTCTTGAAGACCTTTCTTTTTTTCTTTTTTTAAAGATTTATTTATTTACTTATTCATTCATTTAACAGACAGAGATCACAAGTAGGCAGAGAGGCAGGCAGAGAGAGAGGAGGAAGCAGGCTCCCTGCAGAGCAGAGAGTCCGATGCGGGGCTCGATCCCAGGACCCCGAGATCATGACCTGAGCTGAAGGCAGAGGCTCCAACCGCTGAGCCACCCAGGCACCCCTTGAAGACCTTTCTTAAATAGCTCAACAATAAAGTGTTACCAGGATTTATGATTGAAATGGGGCCTAAGGGCAAGAGAGAAGTCAGGTCTACCTCAGAAGTTCAAAAAATGTCTCAAAGAGGGGCATCTGGGTGTCTCAATGAGTTAAGCATCTGACTCTTGGTTTTAGCTAAGGTCATGATCTCAGGGTCCTGGCATTGAGCCCTGTGTCAGGCTTCCCAGTCAGCAGAGAGTCTCCTTGAATCCCTGTCTGCCTCTACACCTGCTCGAGTGGCCTGTGTGCTATCTCAAATAAATACATCTTAAAAAAAAAAAAACCTCAAAGATGCTGACCCATGAGCTATATCTTGACTAATAAGCGTGGAATGGTAGAATAGTGGAGATTTTCCAGGCAAACTGAGCAAAGCCCTGAAGGATATAAGAAACTGTTACAGTGGGGGCACCTGGGTGGCTCAGTGGGTTAAGCCTCTGCCTTCAGCTCAGGTCATGATCTCAGGGTCCTGGGATCGAGCCCCACATCGGGCTCCCTCCTCAGCGGGGAGCCTGCTTCCCTCTCTCTCTGCCTGCCTCTCTGCCTCCTTGTGATCTCTCTCTCTGTGTCAAATAAATAAATAAAATCTTCTAAAAAAAAAAAAAAAGAAAAAAGAAACCATTACAGTGTAGGACACAGGATGGAACGTAGCAAGTGACCAGACTAGCGCTAGAGCTGAGGTCTCCGCAGGGGTGGTTGTGTATATGCCATACCAGAAAGATGAACCACTTCCTTGTGGGGAACAACTGAAAAATTGCAAGTATCTGTGATTTCGAAAGCTTACTGTGCCGTGACTCCAGTAAGAACTAATTCTTCCTCATTGAGGTATCTACAAGGTCCTTCCACATCCAGAATCTTCCTCTTCCGTTCTCTGAATGTTTCTAACGAGTTTCTAAAAACATGTATAAATGCGCTTAGACAAGTTGTCAGACCCTAGCTGTGTGGCCAAGAGAAATGTCCGGTTGCTGTTTTGGTGGAAAGAACATTGGCTCTGGATTCAGACATGATTTTTATGATTTCACCGTACAGCCACATTTTCTAGCAACGTGGCTTGGGGTAGGTATCTTAACTTACAGGGTCTCTTCCTCTTCTTTTGAGTCATGAGAGTTAATTTAAAAAAAAGTGATTATAAGGTTTTAGCATATGGTAGATACATGGTCAGTGCTTATTTCCCGTTCTATAAATTAGTTAAATTGATGTGGTTTATTTAACAATAAACATTGTCCAATTCTTGGTCAGTAGAGTTCCATTGACTTTTACCTTACTTTTGCTGAATTTATTTAAACTTATCGTGAGTACAACATAAAGTGACAGCACTAACAATGTCTTGTGTGTCACACAGACGGATGGGAAAGTACCAGTCTCAGTGAGGAGGCAGATGCCGACGGGGAGTGGGTTGATGTGCTCCACTCTTCTGACGAAGAACAGCAAGAAATAGTAAGTCCTGGAATGTCCTCGTACAGGGCCTCACTCCGATGTTTCTTAAGACCTAATTCGTGCTGGGTGGGGACGTGGGGATGACTTCGCTCTCCCTTGAGCTAGTGGCTCTTTAAACCTCTCTCGTGTGCTTTTAAGTCACAGAAACTCAACAGCATGCCCGTGGAGGAGCGCAAAGCCAAAGCTGCAGCCGTTAGCACGAGCCGCGTGTTAACTCAGGAAGACTTCCAGAAAATCCGCATGGCCCAAATGAGGAAGGAACTCGATGCTGCCCCGGGGAAAGCCCAAAAGAGGAAATACGTTGAAATTGATAGTGATGAGGAGTCCAGGTAAAACGACCCATCCCCGGCGCTGCTCCCGCCCGCTCCTGTGGTGGAGCCTATCGGGAGAAGGGCCTCCGCCCTGGTTTCAGACGATACTTGTCCTTCACCGCAGGGGCGAGCTGCTTTCTCTTCGGGACATTGAACGCCTTCATAAGAAACCAAAGTCTGACAAGGAGACACGGCTAGCAACGGCCATGGTAAGTGAAGTACCATTTCAGTCCCTGGTTCTTCAAACAAAAAGCAAATAAGGTGAAAAATGAACTAAAATGAAGAGCAGTATTTTATTCTGATGTTCTAAATAAAGGTATAAATAGCGTAGAAGAAAATGCACAGGCGTTAGTTCTGTTAGAGGAGTTTTAACAAATGGCCAGGAAACCACCAACCCAAAACCAGATGTGGAACACAGAAAGGGCCTCCACCTGTGCTGGTATCTGGGCGGCTCAGTGCATTTATCCAAGCTATTAGGAAAGCAGGGGGATGTTTATAGTCATTAAAGAAAAGCCTCTGGCAGGTGCTGTGGCCGTATCTGGTTGCACATCTCCAGCCTCTCCAGCCTCCTGTCTTGCCAGCTCCGGCGTCTACACCCTATTTGTTTTGCGCACCATCCCATACTGGTTCCACATCACCCTCTGTATTCCATTGGTACTGGAACCTGTTCAGACGAGTTTAAAAATCCATGTTCTCCTTCTCCACCTTCTCATTCTCTGTCCGTACTTCCTGAAAGTCTCTACCCTCCCCCTCCTTTCTCCCACCGTGCATGCCTTCATCCTGCCAAAAACACTCATTCCTTTCTAGGAAGCTCCTCTGATCTGACTGGCTGAATTATGCCCTTTTCTTCCACTGAGCTCCCTTGCCCCATTTCAATGTACCATGGTCATTTCTCCCCTCGAGTGAGTTACTGGGGAACAAGGACTGAGTTCCATCCTCCTTTTGTCCTTGGCTTCCAGTAGAGTGCCCGGCAGAGCGGAGATGCATCTGTGGGGGAGGTAACCCTTGAAATGTTCTTGTGTGTGTGCTAATAGGCCGGAAAGACAGACCGAAAAGAATTTGTGAGGAAGAAAACCAAAATGAACCCATTTTCCAGTTCCACAAATAAAGAGAAGAAAAAACAGAAGAATTTTATGATGATGCGATACAGCCATAACGTCCGGTCAAAAAACAAGCGTTCCTTCCGAGAAAAGCAGGTGAGTTCAGTGAAGCTTGATTGGTTAGAGCGCTGTTTTCGTTTTAAGACTTCTTTACTCTTGAGGCAGTTGTGCCTTTAGGACCCTGTGTTACGTGTGTCTTAGGATTAATGGGGAGCATTATTGGAGAGCATGGACAGGGGAAAGTGGTCAGGACATGTAAAACCTACACCTGACTGGGCTGAGTTCACCTGTGTGACCAAAGGGGAGTCCATTTTCTTCCTCTCTAATCAAAGGAGGGGAGGCTAGAAGGTCTGTAAGGTCAGCCCTATGCTAACGGTCTCGACACTGCATCTGTGAAATACAATACGATCCTTCCTTATGTGCCCTTTTGCAAAGCTTTTATGTTTACAGGTTTTAGGGATTTCATTTTATCCATGTACAGGCTTTGCTGTGTAGTCCTGTGCTGCCCAGCTGGCTGGCTTATTTAGTAATTCATTATAATAATAAAACAGATTCATGTTTTCTTACCTTTCTCCACGGGGAATGTACCAGAGCATTCTAAATGTATTCTGAAGGATCGCCAGGAAACCAAGTCAAGAGCAAACCAGTGTTCTTAGATTGCTAGCCCAGGATGAGCCTGCCAGGCCCGAAAGTTAATGGCCCGATTTCCAGGGCAGTGTTCCATCTGTGGGGGCACCAAGGGAGTCTTAACTAAATTAAGGTGCCATTTAAAATGTACCTGAGGCTTCTGGGTGGCTCAGCCGGTTAAGTGTCTGCCTTTGGCCCAGGTCATGATCCCAGTATCCTAGGATCAAGCCCTGTGTCTGGCTCCCTGCTCAGTGGGGAGCCTGCTTGTCCCTCTCCTTCTGCTGCTCCTCCTGCTTAGGCTCTATCTGTCAAATAAATAAAATACTTAAAAAATAAAATCTATCTGCTTACTTCATTTTTCTGGTTCTAAACTATCCTGGTTCTAAACATCATGTAAATAATACAGTGACAGCATTTTGAAGAGAGGTTGGTAAAATTGAGATGTAAAGAAAGGTACCCTTTCAGATTTTAAATACCTGAGTTGTGGGGTGCGGGGGGGCTCAGTCAGTTAGGCCTCTGACTCTGGATCTCAAGGTCATGAGATTGAGCTCACATGCTCAGCAGGAAGTCTGCTTGGATTCTCTTCTCTCTGCCCCTTCCTCTTGCTCTCACTGTCCCTCTAAGTAAACAAATCTTAATAAATAAATATCTGGACTTTGCCAATTCAATTTAAGTTCATAGTTGAATTGATTCAGTCTGTTAACTTGTCCTGCAGCAGACCTTTGTAGGATGGTAGGGTTGAAGAACAGTAACCACTGAGTTTTAGCATGGTTTGTTCCTTCCTTTATTATGAAGTTTTTGTGACGGAGGATGTTCCCCGACTCCCTGCTTCTCTGTTGTTTCAGCAAGATTTTTTCTGGCATGATATGGAAGCCTAGCTTCGTTCCTGGCCAGCACCTCTTGAGTCGTGAGGTGAAAGGATTTTTTATTTAAAAGTAAGAGTTCGTGGGACATCGGACTTGTTGGTTCAAGAATGTCTTTCCTTTGTTCTCCAGTTTCTTTGTCATTTAGAACCTTAAGAGTAGAATTTCTGTTTATGGATCCTTGCCCCATATTTTCTTCAAGGTCTCTTCATTACAAAATTTGACTCTGGGTTCCTGATTTTCTCTTACTCTCTTCTTCACTCTAGACCAGCCCTTCCCAATAGAAATTCTATACAAATTGCATGAATAATTTTAAAATAAATAAAAAGAAAGAGGTAAAATTAATTTTAGTATATAAATATATCTTATTTAACCCAATATGTCCAAAATAGTATCATTTCAATATGTGATCAGTATAAAAGTTTTAGATACTGTACCTTCTTGTTTTTGAAGTAACTGAAAGCCAGTGTGTTTTACCCTTGTGGCACATCTCAGCTTGGACTAACCATTTTTCCAATGTCTAATTGCCGCATGTAACTGGTGGCTACTGGATCGGCCATGCAACTTCAGAGTATCCCCCAAACGGACGCGTGATCTAAAATAGAAGAACCCATTTCAGTCTACCTTTTGTGTATATCTTTTGCTCCTCACACATTACACGTCTGACATTTATGGTCACCCAGCGTGTGAATGTTTTGTCCCTACGCGAGCAATTTTCTATAATACTGGCAAGGTGTCCTACAATTCAGTGCTGACATTGTTTTCCTGGAGGTAGTGTTAGATCCCACAGATTCATTGATCCCACAAGCTCAGTGTCATGAGACTGCACCTGCCACCTTCCCCAGCTCCCCTCCCTGAAAACACACACACACACACACACACACACACACACACACACACACTTCAGAAAGCAGTCACAAGCCCAGGTGATAACCTGTGTTTCTGACCAGTTACCCACTCTTTCGGTTTGATTAATTTGCTGCAGTTGCTTACGGGACTCAGGGCAATGGTTACTTAAGTTTACCAGTTTATTAAAGGGTACAGATGAACAGCCAGGTGAAGAGAAACATATGGCAAGGTCTGGGAGGGTCCTGAATGCAGAACCTTCTGTCCCTGTGGACAGACGTGGGATACATCACCCTCCCAGTGCAGATGTGTTCACTAACCTAGAAGCTCTCAGAGCCTCACACTAAAGGGATTTTTTTTTTTTTTTTTTTAAATTTATTTGACACAGAGACAGACACAGCGAGAGAGGGAACACAAGCAGGGGGAATGGGACAGGGAGAAACAGGTTTCCCGCAGCACAGAGAGCCTGATGTGGGGCCCTATCCCAGGACGCTAGGATCATGACCCAAGCCGAAGGCAGACGCTTAACAACCGAGCCACCCAGACACCCCTAGAGGGATTTTTTGAAGGCTTTATCACATAGGCATAATCAATTATTAATTCCATTTCCAGCCTCTTTCCCCTCTCTGGAAAATCATGTGTGTTCAGGGTGGAGGGTGCCAAAAATTCAAAAGTCTTTCTTAGACCAGCCCATTTCCAGGAATCCATCTGGTTGCCTCAGTACAAAAGATGCTCCTAGTGCTCTTATCACAGGGAATTTACAAGGCTTTGGGGAGCCTTGTGTCAGGGACAGGGTCAAAGACAAATATTAACAGGAGATGCCCTTATCACTTAGGAAATTACCAGTTTTAGGAGCTCTGTGCCAGGATCCAGGGCTAGAGACCAGTGTATATTTTCTATTATTTCACACACCCAAAGCACCCTCTGGAAAAATCACATTTCATACCCCTTCTACTCCTCCATGATATTTTGTTGTTTTAAATAAAAGGGTCTTCCATGGCTTGACAAGTGTACATGAGGTCTTTTTTTTTTTTTTAAGATTTTTTTATTTATTTATTTGGCAGACCGAGATCACAAGTAGGCAGAGAGGCAGGCAGAGAGAGAGAAAGGGGGAAGCAGGCTCCCTGCCAAGTGGTGAGCCTGATGTGGGGCTTGATCCCAGGACCCTGGGGTTATGACCTGAGCCGAAAGCAGAGGCTTTAACCCACTGAGCCACCCAGACACCCGGCATGAGGTCTTCTTATACATTTTTGGAGTATACTCACAGAATATGTGAAAAGGTGGGGCATCTAGGTGGCTCAGTCAGTTAAGTGTCTGCCTTTGGCTCAGGTCATGATCCCAGGGTCCTGGGATTGAGCCTAACATTGGGCTCCCTGCTCCTGGGGGAGCCTGCTTCTCCCTCTCCCTCTGCCTGCCCTTCCCCCTGCTTGTGTGTGTGTGCTCTCTCTCTCTTTCTCTTTCTCTTTCTCTCTCTGTTAAATAAATAAATAAATAATCTTAATTTTAAAAAGAAGAATACGTAAAAAGGTGAGACTAGGAAAGGAAGGTAAAGCTTATGGCAGAGAGAGGAGGATCTTGCAGTGCAGCCTTAAGAAAGGTAAAGGAAGAGGAAGGAGAATATACAGGTTCCTTGTGTTCAAATGGTGGCGGTTGAAGGGGGAAGGGAACTGAGATGTTTATTACAAAGTTTAATGAGCAGAATTAAACCTATGTAACCTTGGGTTATAACATCATTCTCTAACATACAGTTCTTACCCTGTGCCTTGACTTTTCTAAAGCTTTCCATTTTTTAACTAACTCAATCAGTATCCAACAATATGAGTAGGTACTGTGATTCTATATTTTACAGATGAGAAATTAAGACATGGATGAGTCGGAGAAATGCCTCCTCAGCCATACAAATTAGGTTAAAATGAACTTAATTTTTCTACCTTAAGTGTCTACCCTTAGCTATTCTGCCTGTCTACAAAGACATACCAAGACCCGGATATGAATAAAGGCAAGGAATCAATAACTTAAAAATCATAAAATCCAAAAAATTTGAACATTTAGATAGAAAGTCAGGCCAATTCCACCCCCCAAAATTCTTCAAAGTAAACAAATAAAACCACGTATCTATATTGTTAAAATTCAAAAGCTAGGGGTCTTAAAAAATTTCTAGGAATCAAAGAACAGTGCTTGGGAATTCGTGGAATAGCATCCGTCACACAGCTAAGACACACACACACCTCAGGATGATGTGTTGATTTAGTGATTCCGTTCTGCTACACTGCTGTATAACCAAATTAGTATAACGGGGTACCTAAGACTCCCACGTTTAAATAATTTTTCTTATGTTCCAGCTGGCACTACGAGATGCACTTTTGAAAAAGAGAAAAAGAATGAAGTAACTTCCAAGCAAATTTTCCATCCCAAGAAGAATGCTACATTTGTATCATTATTTTGAAAATTAATCAAGGTTGTCTGTTTACATTAAAGAATCCTAAAGTTCTTTATTGTGAAAAACACAGTAAACTTGGTAGCAGTTTAGTGTTTCTGTTTTGGAGATGGGTAGTAGTGGGAATGCGTGAAATGTCACTGGTAGTGGTGGTGTAAAATCATTTTCACTTCGCATTCATGCAAAGAAGAAAAATGTTGGGTGCCTGCTGATTGGCACTGTGGATACAAGAACGAGTGAGCCATGACGCTCCCAGAAGGCATTCGCAGCCTGTTTGGGAAATGCGAGGGGGCAGAGGTGTGTCGGATGTGTATCTGGAGTGCAGTGTAAATAGTTCTTTAGTAGAGGTAGGTCTGTGCTTCGCTGGGGTCATAGAGGCCTCTGCAGGGCATGGGAGTTCAAGATTTTCTCTTTAAACGGGACAATGTTACAAGAGTAAGAGGTTCTTACTTGTATATAGGCTTACCTGCTCAGAACAGGTCCCTGCTGTACAGGTTTCTCATAGCCAATTAAGCTCTTTTAGTCCATCCAAAAACTGTTAAGTATTTTTTTGAATGCCAGGTATAGGCTTTTTGGTTACGACCTTGCTTTTTTAATTGCCTTAAGTATAAATAGTAATCGTGGAGTGTCTTTAGTTCATCATTTGGACCACCATAGAGGAAAAAGAAGTCGGATTGGTCTCCCCAGCCTGCCTTCATGCTGTGGTATTTTCAGCCCACTGTGTGCTTTGTCTCAATAAAAGGTTCCTAATCTCAGATAGGTCCTGTTGTGTGTCTTGACTGCTGTGCTGGTCTCCCTTCCCTTGGCGTGGCTGAGTAGACTTCAGGGGACACAGGGCCATGGTCAGCCTCTGTTTGCAAGTCATTGATTTGGAAATAGCGGGTGCCTTTGCCTCCGATTTCCTGGGTCATATTGTGGTAGATGAGAAAAGTGTTCTCTGTTACTTTAGAGTAAAAGGCAGTTTTCTGCCCACCAGAATTAGAAAGTAGCTTCTAAAACTTCTCTTGTTCACTCTCTGTGTTCACTTTTGGTTTTACGTGAAACTTTGGGACCTTCCGCAAAGATGCCTCAGATCACTGGACCTTCGTTGTGAAAACCTTGAAGTTCAGGGATTGAGTCGCCCTGGCCCGGTGAGAGGAGTTCTCAGAGTCAACTTCAGCGGCTTCAGGGTTAAACAGGAAGTGTCCGATGCAAATTTGATATTTCAGACCTGAAACTTCTCTCTCTCTCTCTCTCTCTTTTTTTGTTTGTACTCTTGAACTGGGTGTCTCCTTGAGAGAGGTAAATAAAATTAGAAATGGCATAGCCCCTAGGGTTCACAGCTTTGCCGCATGACTTCTGATGGTTCCTGGAAGTCTCCCCCTTCCTTCCTCAGGACATTCGGACCCCACTTAGAGGCCTGGAGGCCAAAGACCGTACTGTGCTCGGACTCCTGTTCTACTGTGACTTCACCCTGCTCTTAACTGAGGTTTATATGCAAGATAGAAAAATAGCTAGTTGAAAGGTGAAAGTCTTAACTCTTATTTCTTTAATCACATAGTATCTTAATTCTGCCAGATGCCTTTTATTGTATAAATCTTCCCTTGAGAATATATTCTGTAAACCTGAAGATCAGATTCTCACAAAGTTGGATGCTGTCAGCAAAGGCAGAGTGATCTTTCACGGTCAAAGAAGGTAAAAATACCTAGAAGAGGTCATCAGGGTCTGAGCTTCAACTTTTCAGTCTCTGCTTTTCTGTCAGTCCGGAGTATGGATCCATTTCAGGGACGAACACCCATTTCCAAGCTCAGAATGATTACAAAGTGATGTATGAACCTGGAATTCTGGCCCATTTTGTATGTGACCCCAGCAGGTTCCACAGAAGGCAGAGTCTGTTCCCTGCCGTATCACTAGTGCTGGTTCAGTGCCCAGGAAGTTAAGGGCTTAGCAAGTATTTGAATACATGATTTATTCCGTTCTCTCTCTGTAAATATAATACCACCTACCTCGTTGATTGTTTTGAAAATTTTGAGAATGTTCTAAGCACTTACCATGGTATTTGCCACAAAGTGAGCATTCAGTAAATTTCTCATCAACGATTAGATACCTGCTTTTATTTTATTTTTGTTTCATCTTTGTGAAATGAAACAATGATTATAGTTGTAACAATTATTTGTTTTACCCCTCCTCCATTTGGGGGGGATTAGTTTGAAATACAAAAATGTATATGGAATGCTTAGCGTGTCACAGTGTTTGTGCCATATGACACAATGAAGGAGGTAGACTTACAGAATGACTGTACAACACAAGGCTGCTTATGGAGCTATCAGAAAAGGCATAACATAGGGCTGAGAGCATCCTAAAAAGGGGGAAGTTCAGCCGGCCAGAGAGTAAAACGGCTGTTTGCTAACAAACTGATGCTTTCGATAAGCAGGAACGCAGTAGGAAATATTCCTGAATCATAAAAGTTATGGTTTAAAAGTGGTAGAATTTCTTAAAAGTTAGGTATAAATTGTGTTTTTAATGAAAACATTAAATAAATGTTTATAACCTCATATTCTAATTCTTTGAAAATTTATAATCCGTTGTGTCACATGACAACTCAGCATTAAATCAGAATGTTTAATTAGAATATTCTATTCTTCAAACTATCGTAGATAAATACATTTTAAACTGTGTTACCAAGAATAGTACAGTTCTACCAAATGACAGCCTTTTACTGTATAAAAATTAAAACTAAAAATTAACTTTATTTTTTAATGTATTTTATGAAATTTTAAAAAGATCTGGAAAATTAATAGAAAAGCAAAGCACTGACATGGTGCTTTTTCTCTTTTATAAGGAAATAAGCTTTTCTCTCCTGGTATAGTCTTTAGTTGGTACTTACTTAAAAATGCAGGTAAGAACAGAGCACAGCTAATTCCGTACTGCTTAAACACCGGGTTTGTATGCCTTCATTGTTCCGTCGATCCAACTGTCCATCCAACCTCACTGTGGAAATGGTTAAGTTATGATTTATCCACATGATGGAAGATTTTGAAGCCATAAAAATGTTTACAATAGGAAATGTTTATTATAAATGAAAAGAACAAACTAAAGTATTTATAGCATAATCAAACTGTATGTTTAAAAAATGAATAATAAAGGCCCAAGAGGAAATACTCTGTCGTTTATTAAAGATACTGTTTTAACTTGAATTTCAGTGATTACTAGAGAGATGGAGGTCATTTCACATAGATTTTTGCCATTTCGTTCTTTTTTTATAGCTTTTTTTTAAAGTGTTGATTTGTAGGAGATTTTTATATATTCTGGATACCAATTCTTAGTCAGTAACTTATGTTACACATATCTCCACAGATCAGCAGTGCCATCTTTGACAAGTTCCCATATATACTTTTGTCCGGGAATTTTCAAAACCAGTCCTGGATCCTTTTTTAAAAATGAACTTTTTTTTTTTTTAATTTTTAAGATTTATTTCTTATTTTAGAGAGAAAGAGCGGGGGTGGGGTGGGCAGAGGGGGAGCGAATCCTGAAGCAGGCTCCCCCTGAGTGCAGTGCCCAATGCACGGTTCTATCCCAGGACCATGGGATCATGACCTGAGCCAAAACCAAGCGTGGACTGCTCAACCGACTGAGCCACCCTGGTGCCTCTGAATAGACTATTTTTTTTTTTTTTTTAAGAGCAGTTTTAGGATCACAGCAAAGCTAAATGCACCAGAGGGATCCATTTGTTGCAGTTAATGAACCTACATCAGTATCACGACAAGTCATAGTTTACATGAGAGTTCACTCTTAGTTTTGTATATTCTATAGGTTTAGACGAGTGTATAATGATGATTATCCACAATTACAGTATACAGGGTAGTTCCACTACCCCTAAAATCCTCCATGCTCTGCCTGTTCACCCCTTTTTACCCCCAACCCCTGGCAACCACTGATCTTTTAGTAGAGTTTTGCCTATTGCCAAATGTCACAGAGTTGGAGTCATGACACTATCTACCATTTTCCTACCATTTTTTTTTCACTTAGTAGTATGTATTTATGTTTCCTCCATGTTTTTTCATGGTTTGGATAGTTCATTTCTTTTTAGTGCTATTTAAATAACTTTCCATTCTTTGGATATGCCATGGTGTGTTTATCCCCTACTGAAGGACATCTCGGTTGCTTCTAGGTTTTGGCAATTATGAATAAAGCTGTTATAAGCATCTATGTGCAGGTATGGACATACATTTTCACCTCTTTGGATTAATACAAAGGAGAGCAGTTGCCGCTCTCTATGAGGAGTATTCTAGTTTTGTAAGAAACTGCCAAACTCTGTTCCAAAGTGGCTGTACCCCACTTTGCAGGAGGCTTTACGGCTGTCCTCAGTTTCTCTCACATTTTACTATAAGCAGCAAAAAGAATGTGGTAACAATTCAACATTTTGACTGGAAATCTAGCTCGGTCATTCAGTTCTTTCATTACATTTTCTACCTTCCCCATTCCTGTGGGTGACAATGTTGTTAAATGTCCTGCCACTAAGTAACAACCGATTCACTCCAGTCGCCAATAACTTGTTCCTTGCTTCCCCTGAAGTCACTACTGGCGGTCTCCTTAGGGGCCGTCAGACTTCTCGTGGTCTAGTCCAGGAACTGGAGGCTTTCACTAATACTGCTCGAAGCCCTTCCAGCTTCCACCCACTGCTCAGTTCCAAAGCCGTGCCTATAGCTCGAGGTGTTAGGACGGTAACACTCATGGTACCATGTCTTTATTAGTTATCTACTGCTGCACAACAATTTACCAAAGTTTAGAGGCTAAAACGATGAATGCTGTTCTGTAGTTTCTGGGGATCAGTAATTTGGGGGTGGCCTAGCTGGGCTTAAAGGAGCCACTTCCAAGACAGTTCATTCCTCTGGCTATTAGCAAGAAGACTCTGTTCCTCTTTCCCTCTTGCTAAAAGGTCTCCGTTCCTTAAGACAGGAACTTTTTCACACGGCGTTTTTAGTGTCCTTAGGGCCTGACAGCTGGCTTCCTGCAGAGTGAGCAATCCAAGAGCGCCAGGAGGAGGCTGCAACGTGTTTTGTGATCTTGTCTTGCAAGTCAGATGCCATCACTAAAGCAGTATTCTGTTCACTAGAAGCAAGTCATCGAGTACGGCTCACAGTCTCGGAGGGGAAATGGGCTCCACCATTGCATGGATGGAGTGTTGGAGGATATGTGGCATTTTTTTTGAAACTACCACACTGCTTTGAAACTGAGCAAAATGAGAGAGGAGAGTCCAACATGGCAGAGGAGTAGGAGACCTGAATTTCGTCGGGTCGCAGGAACTCCTCTAGACCGCTACCAGATCTTTCTGAACACCCGCACTCAACAGGAGATCGAAGGAAAGAACAGCTGCAACTCTACGAATAGAAAGGTCACGGCTTTGTGCAAGGCGGGGTGTACAGAGAAGTGAATCCAAGGCGACATATGGGTTAGAGCATGGGGGAGGGGCCCTCCGTCAGCCAGCTCCGGGCAAGTAACAGAGCCAGGCGGCACGAAACCAGCACTGTCAGAAGTCAGCTCTGGTGAGGGACATCCCCCGGGTGGCTAAGTGGGCGGTGGTCAGGACCCTCGGGGTCACATAAAGCCCCGGGATGTCTGAGTGCAGCAGAGCTCCCCGGTGCTGGAGCAGGAAAGCTGCTGCAAAGAGTGAGCTGAGGAGTGGGCTCTCGGCCTGGCCTTGCCATAGACCTTGATCCGGGCCAGTCGGGCCACCGCTCTTCCTCCCCAGGAGGAGCGGCTCAGGAGTGCACCACAGGAGTCTGCAGGGTTTGGAGACTCCAAACGGGGTCCTGCGTCAGACATAGAAGCGTTGGTGAGCAGAGTGCAGCAGGAGACGGGTGACTGACTGCTTTTCCCCGAGGGCTCACCGAGGAGTGGGGCCAGGGATTGGAGGCCGCCATTGTCATTCTCATCCTCTAAAGCTGCACAGAAATCCTTCAGGGAACGAAAGCCGCACAGAGCAAACCCGAGCAGATTACTTAGCCTGGCCCCTCGCCAGGGCAGTGCAAGTCCACCTGGGGCAGAGACATTTGAGAATCACTGTGACAGGTCCCCACCCCCTGCAGAAGATCGGCAAGAACATCCGGCCAAGACCAAGTTTACCAGTCCACGAGGACTGCAAAATGCCCACCCTAGGGGAATACAGCACACAGAACTCGTGGCTTTTTTCTCATGATTCTTTAATCTTTCAAAGATAATTTTTAAAATTTTCATTATTTTTAAAAATTTTTTCTTGTTTTTCAATTTCTTATCAACTCCTTTTAAATTTTTTTAATTTTCATTTTTATAGTTGCATTCTATCCCTTCATTGTATTTAACCATATATATATAAAAGTTTTTCTTTCTTTAAAATACTGGGATGCGGTTTCTTCTAACAGACCAAAGTATACCCAAAATCTAGTGTGTGGCTCTGTTCTATCCACCTGTCTGATCATATTCTCTCTTTTTTTCCCCTTCCTCTTCTTCCTTTTTTGTTTTTTTGTTTTGTTAAACTTTCAAAATTACAGTTATATTCTATCCCTTCAATGTATTTAATTTTATTTTTGACCACATAAGTTTTTCTTTCTTTACAATTTTGAGATGTAGTTTCCTCTAGCAAACTGACCAAAATGCACTCAGGAGGTTGTGTATTACTCTGTTCTGCTCACCTGTCTGTTTATATCCCTTCCCTTTTTGTTGTTCTTGTTGTTGTTGTTTTCTTTCTCTTTTGTTTTTTTCTTGTCTTTTAAATTCCATTTTTACAAACACATTCTACCCTTTCATTGTGTTCAATTTTATTTTTATTCATTTATAAGTTTTTTTCCTTTATAATTTTAGAATCTAGTTTTCTAAAAAAAAAAAAACAGACCAAAATGCACACAGAATTCAGTGTATTGCCCTATTCTGCTCACTTGTCTGATTATATCCTCCTTCACCACCCACCCCAGGTTTTAGATCTCTTCTGATTTGTTTAGTGTATGTTTCTCTGGCATCGCTGTTGCCATTTTAGTATTTTGTTCTGTTTTGTTCTCTTATTTATCTGTTCTTCTCTGGACAGAATGACAAAATGGAAAAACTCACCTCAAAAAAGAGAACAAGATGCAGTACTGATTGCCAGGGACCTAATCGTTATGGGTATAAGTAAGATGTCAGAGCTAGAGTTCAGGGTAACAATTATAAAGATACTTGCTGGGCTTGAAAAAAGCATAGTAGACACTAGAGAATCCTTTTATGGAGGAAATAAAAGAATTAGAATCTAACCAAGTTGAGATTTAAAAAGGCTATTAATGAGATGCAATAAAAAATGGAGGCTCTAGCTGCTAGGATAAATGAGGCAGAAGAGAGAATTAGTGATATAGAAGATCAAATGATGGAGAATAAAGAAGATAAGAAAAAGAGATAAACAACTACTGGATCACAAGGGGAGAATTTAAGAGATAAGTGATACCATAAAGCAGAACAGTATTAGAATAATTGGGATTTTTAGAAGAAAAGGAAAGAGAGAGGGGGCAGAAGGTATACTGGAGCAAATCATAGTGGAGAACGTCCCTAATCTGGGAAAGGAAACAGGCATCAAAAAGATGGAGGCACAGAGAACCCTCCTCAAAATCAATAAAAACAGGTCAATATCCCAACATAATACTGAAACTTACAAATCTCACAGACAAAGAGAAAATCCTGAAAGACTGTTGGGACAAGAGGTAACCTACAAGGGTAGAATCATTAAACTGGCAGCAGACCTATTCATGGAGACCTGGCAGGCCAGAACGAATTGGCATGATATATTCAGGGTGCTAAATGAGAAAAAATATGCAGCCAAGAATACTTTATCCAGCTAGGATGTCATTCAAATTAGAAGGAGTAATAAAAATCTACCAGGACAAGCAGAAACTACAAGAATTTTTGATTACCAAACCAGCCTTATAAGAAATATTAAAAGGCATCCTTTAAGCAAAGAGAGAGCCCAAAAGTAACATAAACCAGAAAGAAACAGACAATATACAGTAACACTCACTTTACAGACAATACAGTGGTACTAAATTCATATTTTTCAATAGTTACTCTGAATATAAATGGGCTAAATGCCCCTATCAAAAGACACAGTGTATCAGATTGGATAAAAAAGCAAGGCTCATTGATATGCTGTCTGCAAGAGACACATTTTCCCTGCATATTTTCAGACCACAATGCTTTGAAACTGGAACTCAATCACAAGAGAAAAGTTGGAAAGAACTCAAATACACAGAGGCTAAAGAGAATCTTACTAAAGAATGAACATGTCTACCAGGAAATTAAAGAAGAATAAAACAAATTCATGGAAACAAATGAAAATGAAAGCACAACTATTCAAAACCTTTGGGATTCAGCAAAAGAGGTCCTAAGAGGGAAGTATATAGCAGTACAGGCTTTCTCAAGAAATAAGAAAGGTCTCAAATACACAACCTAATCTTACACCAAAAGAAGCTGGAGAGAGAACAGCAAAGAAAGCCTAAACCCAGCAGGAGAAGAGAAATAATAAAGATCAGAGCAGAAATCAATGAAATAGAAACAACAACAACAACAACAAACAGTAGAACAAATCAACGAAACTAGGAGCTGGTTCTTTGGAAGAATTAATAAGATTTATAACCCTCTGGCCAGACTTACCAAAAGAAAAGAAAAAGGACCCAAATAAATAAAACCATGAATGAAAAAGGAGAGATCACAATCAGCACTAAAAAAATAAAATTATAAGAACATATTATATGTTCTTATATGTTGACAAATTTGACAATCTGGAAGAAATGGATGCATTCCTAGAGTGTATAAACTACAAAAACTGAACCAGGAAGAAATAGAAAACCTGAACAGACCCATAGCCAGCAAGGAGATTGAAGCAGTCATCAAAAATCTCCCAATAAATAAGAGTCCAGAGCTAGATGGCCTCCCAGGGGAATTCTCCCAACATTTAAGGAAGAATTAATACCTATTCTTCTTTTAAAAATTTTTTTTCCTAAAGACATTATTTATTTTCATGAGAAAGAGTGAGCGTGATTGGAGGGGGAGGGGCAGAGCAAGAAACGACTCCCCACAGAGTGGGGAGCCTGATGCAGGACTTGATCCCAGGACCTAAGACCATGACTTGAGCCAAAGGCAGACACCTACCTAATGGACTGAGCCACCCAGGCACCCAACACCTATTCTCAAGCTGTTTCAAAATCAAAATGGAAGGAAAACTCGCAAACTGTTTCTATGAGACCAGCATTACCTTGATCTCCAAACCAGACAAAGACCCCACCAAAAAGGAGCATTACAGACCAATATCCATGATGAACATGGATGCAAAAATTCTCACCAAAATACCAGCCAACAGGATCCAACAGTACATTAAAAGGATTATTCACCATGACCAAGTGGGATTTATTCCTGGTCTACAAGGTTGGTTCAACACCTGCAAATCAACGTGATACAATACATTAATAAAAGAAAGAACAAAAACCATATGATACTCTCAACAGGTGCAGAAAAAGCATTTGACAAAGTACAGCATCGTTTCTTGATCAAAACTCTTCATAGTGTAGGGATAGAAGGCACATATCTCAATATCATCAAAACCATCTATGAAAACCCCACAGCAAATATCATTTTCAATGGGGAAAAACTGAGCGCTTTTCCCCTAAGGTCAGGAACATGACAGGGCTGTCCACTATCACCACTGCTGCTCAATATAGTGCTAGAAGTCCTAGCCTCAGCAGTCAGACAACAACAACAACAAAAAGTCATCTGAATTGGCAAAGAAGAAGTCAAACTCACTCCTTGCAGATGACATGATACTCTATGTGGAAAACAAAAGACTCTACCCCCAGACTGATAGAACTCATACAGCAATTCAGCAAAGTGGCAGGATAAAAAACCAATGCACAGAAATCAGTGGCATTTCTATACACCAACAGTATAGACAGAAGAAAAAGAAATTAAGGAGTCAATCCTATTTATTTATTTATCTATTTATTTATTTTAAAGATTTTATTTATCTGCCAGAGTGAGAGAGAGAGAGAGAGAGAGAGCAAGAGCAAATAAGCAGGGGGAGAGGCAGGCAGAAGGAGAGGGAGAAGCAGGCTCCCCACTAAGCAAGGAGTGCAGTGCGGGACTCAGTTACCAGGACCACAGGATCATGACCTGAGCTGAAGGCAGACGCTGAACTGACTGAGCCTCCCAGGCATCCCAGGAGTCAATCCCATTTACAATTGCTCCCAAACCATAAGATACCTGGGAATAAACCTAACCAAAGAGGCAAAGAATCTGTAATCAGATAATTATAGAACCCTCATGAAAGAAATTGAGGAAGACACAAAGAAATGGAAAAACATTCCATGCCATGGATTGGAAGAAAAAATACTGTTAAAATGTCTATGCTACCCAGAGCAATATTTATATTCAATGCAATCCCTTCCTATCAAAATGCCATTGACATTTTTCACAGAACTAGAACAAATAATCCTAAAATTTGGATGGAACCAGAAAAGACCCTGAATAGCCAAAGGAATGTTGAAAAAGAAAAACAAAGTAGGTGGCATCAAAACACCAGACTTCAAGCTCTATTACAAAGCTGAAGTCATCAAGACACTATGGTACTGGCACAAAAAAAGACACATAGGTCAATGCAACAGAATAGAGAGCCCAGAAATGAACCTTCAACTCTACAGTCAACTAATCTTCGACAAAGCAGGAAGGAATATGCAATGGAAAAAAGACAGCCTCTTCAACAAATGGTGTTGGGAAAATTGGACAGCCACATGCAAAAAAATGAAACTGAACCATTTTCTTACACCACACCTAAATGTGAGACAGGAATCCATCAAAATCCTAGAGAAGAACACGGCAGCAACCTCTTCAGCCTCGGCAGCAGCAACTTCTTTCTAGACACATCTCCAAGGGCAAGAGAAACAAAGGCTAAAATGAACTATTGGGACTTCATCAAGATCAAAGCTTTTGCACAAAGGAAACAGTTGACAAAACCAAAAGACAACCAACAGAATGGGAGAAGATATTTGCAAATGACATAGCAGATAAAGGGCTGGTATCCAAAATTTATAAAGAACTTATCAAACTCAACACCCAAAGAACAAACAATCCAGTCAAGAAATGTGCAGAGGACATGAACAGACATTTCTGCAAAGAAGACATCCAGATGGCCAACAGACACATGAAAAAGTGCTTAACATTACTTGACATCAGGGAAATATAAATCAAAATCACAGTGAGATACCACCTCACACCAGTCAGAATGGCTAAAATTAACCAGTCAGTAAACAACAGGTGTTGGCGAGGATGTGGAGAAAGGGGAACCCTCCTACACTGTTGGTGGGAATGCAAGCTGGTGCAGCCACTCTGGAAAACAGTAGGAGGTTCCTCAAAAAGTTGAAAATAGAGCTACACTACGACCCAGCAATTGTACTACTGGGTATTTACCCCAAAGCTACAAATGTAGTGATCCAAAAGGGCACCTGCATCTCTATGTTCATAGCAGCAATGTCAAACAAGAGCCAAACAATGGAAAGAGCCCAAATGTCCACTGACAGATGAATGGTTAAAGAAGATGTGGTATGTATATACAATGGAATATTACGCAGCGATCACAAAATTGAAATCTTTCCATTTGCAATGATGTGGGTGGAACTAGAGGGTATTATGCTAAGGGAAATAAGTCAATCAGAGAAAGACAATTATCATACGAAGAAACAAGGCAGAGGCTCGTAGGAGAAGAGAGGAAAAAAATGAAACAAGATGAAACCAGAGGAAAACAAATCATAAAAGACTCTAAATCATAGGAAACAAATTGACAAATTGAGGGTTGCCATAGGGACAGGGGATGGGAGGGATGGGGCCGCTGGGTGATGGACACTGGGGAATGTATGTATTGTGGTGAGCACTAGGCATTATATAAGACTGATGAATCATAGACCTGTACCCCTGAAACAAATAACATATTATATGTTAACTGAATTTAAATTTAGAAAGTTTAAGTGTTACCAAAACAAGAAAAAAAAATGAAAAAATAAACAACAAAATGAGATACAAGCTATAAAAACATTATATCTCGTGTTTCTGACACAGTATTTACCTTCATGCATTCTCCACCAAAGTGTTTCTTAAACTCTAGGTTCTGATCTGTAGATGAACCATGGAATCAAAATACACAATCTCTGACACCTGCCCAGCATGGAGAGGGTTAATAGTTTCTGTAATTTCAGATCTCCCTTTTAATGTTTGTTTTAAACTGTCCTATAACGTGTATAACCTCTTAATACTAGAATAACATAATAGAGAAAATTATGTGATCAGCTTAATTGTGAACCTTGACTGTTTAGCCACAATATTGATTTGTTCATCCAATACATTTTATCATGGTTGTCTTACAGATCTTTTTTAATCTTTTTAATATCAACCTTAAAGTGACAGAAAGTCGCTTTATTTATTTAAATGCAAATGCACCTCTTTTTAAAGGTATTTTTTAAAAGATTTTGTCAGAGAGAGACAGCGAGAGAGGGAATACAAGCAGGGGTAGTGGGAGAGGGAGAGGGAGAGGCAGGCTTTCCGCCCAGAGCAGAGAGCAGATGCGGGGCGAGATCCTAGGACCCTGGGATCATGACCTGAGCGGAAGGCACACGCTTAACCTACTGAGCCACCCAGGCGCCCCCAAATGCACCTCTTTAAACTCAAGTCATCTGTTTACTCTTTGATTCTCATGATGCACCTGTGGCTTAAGCACACAGGTGCGGTTGCAAATGAGCAAATTAAAACCAGGGTCTTTATTTAGATTTTATGCCAAACCAGGAAAGAGTGGAAGCAGAGGCTTGAAGCTGTAGCCCAGCGACATACAGTCCATAAAAATGGGGGCGGGGGGGATCAGAGGTACCAGGGGTGTATTCTGTTTGATGGGGGGAGAGCGCAAATTAGAAATAAACCTGGAAAAAGTGAACTTTCTAAATGTCCTCTACACATTTACTCTACTTACCCAAGCCCCCGTTAACCATTAACAACCCCCAGCCTCGCTGAGTCCGGTGACTTTCCTTAGACAAGTTTTCTGTCTCCCAGCGGGGAACGGAGAGGGGAAGTTCATGGTTATGAGGGTGGTGTTTGGGCTGTGACAGCCTGGCGTGGGGGCCAGCGCGCAGGCCACCAGCGGTGCGACATCCAGCGAATTATTTAGCCCCTCCAAGCCTCACGTCCCTCGTCAGGAAAACGGGCATGAGTTAGCAGAACCTACCTTTGTCTTGGTTTGACGGTTAAACGAGAGCGTCCGCAAAAACACCTGCACATAAATGTTAACTGACTCTTACGCTTTTTTTTTTTTCTTTTTAACTGAAAAGACGTGGGAGTGTTAAAATAATTCTCCTTGTAAAACCCAGATAAACTTTTGAAGGACTTAAATACAAGGAACGAGGCGGAGAGGGAGGGACGGACCCTTCCGACGACAGTAGGTTTCCCGCCACCTCTTCGCTACTGAAAATCGTCTTCACGCCCGTCCGGGCCGCGGCTTACAGCGTCTGGACCCGGGGCGGGGATGGGCGGGGAGCAGCGCGGGAGCTCGCAGCGTCCCCCGCAGCGTCCAGCGCCCCCGGGACTCGGGCCCACGGCCCCCGCGGGAGGGACGCGCCCGGAAGCGCCGGTGCGGGGCGGCGCTCGCCGCGGTCCTGCGGTTTGCGGTGGGAGAGACCGGGCGGGTCCGGCCGCGCCGCGGGCCCCGCCCCCAGCGCCTGGGGCTCCGCCTCCGCCAGCCCTGCCGGGAGCTCCGGGCCGCGCGGTGCCAGTCGCGGCCGCGGGAGTCCGAGCCATGCGCGCCGCGGGGCCGGGGGCGCGCGCGGGGCCGGCGCTGCTGCTGCTTTGGGCCGCGGCCGGTCTCTCCGCCGCGGCCTCGCCCCCAGCCCCGCCGCTCTTCAACGTGAGCCTGGACGCGGCGCCCGCGCTGCGCTGGCTGCCGGTGCTGCAGCGCTTCGACCTGGACTTCTTGCGCTCGGCGATGGCGCACATCCTCGGGTGAGCGCGGGCGCGCGGGCGCGGGGCCGAGCCCCGGGGCACCGCGGGCGGCCCGAGTCCGCGTGCGGGCGGCCCAGATGGTGCTGCCCGCCGGCTGTCCACGAGCCGCTTCTCCCGCCCCCGGGACCGTCCCGCCCTCCTCGACCCCAGCGTCCTGACCCGCGGCCTCGGGGGCGTGCGGGCTCGGCTTGTGCCGCCGCTCTGGGAAGCGCCGGGCTTGAGGCTGATCCAGCGGCTAGTTTGACTCCGGAGCTCCGTGTCCCCGGAGGCGCGCCCTTCCCGCAGACATTCTGGGTCAGGGCGGCGTGCAGGTTGTCACCCGCCCGCTCGGCGCGGAGTCGGGGACGCACCCCACACCCTCGTGGCAGGTCCGGCGAGTCTCGCGAGTCCGCCCCTTGGGGACCACAGTCGCTCGCCCCGCCTCCCTTTCCGAGTGTCCTTCTCTCCGGTCCGGGATGCTGCGGGTCGCGTGATGCGGGGCCTGGGCTGTCGGCCCTCTGGGAAGGGAGGAGCCCGGTACCCCCGAGGATACGAGCTCTAGGAGCCCCCCCCGCCACCCAGACACGCGGTCGCACCCCTTCAGCCCCCGCGCAGATCAGACACCCTCGCGGTTCTTTGTTTCTAGGAATAAGGTCCCCAAGTGGGTCCACGCGTGGGTCGGGAAGGTGGTGGAGGAGCTGGAGCCCTTCCTGCCGCAGCCCTTCGCCGACGAGATCCGCGGCCTGTGCGAGGTCCTCGACTACAGCCTGGCCGACTGTCTGCTGCTCAACCTGGTGTACGAGTCCACCGCGTGAGTGCCCCGCGCTGGCCGGCGTTAGTGCGTCGCCCGGGTTCACCCGGGCCTCCTGCCGCATCTGGCTCGGAGGGGACATACTTCCAGGGTGATTAAAACGGGGTGGAGACCGGGCTGCCCGGAAACCTCCCGCGCTTCCTCTTTGCCTCTCGGGGTAAATTTGAGCAGCAGATCATGAGCTTTGACAAGGAAAGCAGCTTCTCTGACCTCGGCCTTGAACTTTCCTCTACCCGAAGCCCTTCTTCCTCCCTCCACCTATTCCGGTAGTGTCCCACTTTCCAAACGCTAAACTCGACGCGTACTTGAACAGAAGTTTTTAGATCTCAGCCCACTTGTATGGACCGTCTAGGTATTCCGGGGACCCTGCACCCTTATAATGCAGGGGGTCATCCCCGGACTCATCTGTCCCCCTGCATTTATACCTCTGTGTCTGCATGGCCGGAGAGCCCGTCTTCCCTTTCAGAGCCTGTACCCTCTCGGGTTGGGGTCACAGGGAACGTGGTCCTGGCTGAGGCAGAGCCAGCATTTGGTAGGCAGGTGGGCAGGATAAAATGGCACACGGAAGTGAAAGCGGGAAACAGCGTGTAGTTGATCCCATGGAAAGTGCAGGGGAATCTTGTCTTATTGGCTCAGTAGTAGGTCCTGGAGGTAAGAGAGGTTTGACCTGGTTTCTACCTTCAGAACTTACTGTTTTGCCACCAGACCAGCCTTTTCTAATGACATACTTAATAGCTTTTGGCTGCCAGGACATTTTGGGGGGGAAAGGGGTTCTTGGGATAAGGCAGCTTTACTGCCCCCTGGTGTCTTGCCTGAACCCCTGGGCAGTTTAAGAAGCACAGAGTAGGGGCACCTGGGTGGCTCAGTGGGTTAAAGCCTCTGCCTTCAGCTCAGGTCATGATGCCAGGGTCCTGGGATCGAGCCCCACATCAGGCTCTCTGCTCAGCAGGGAGCCTGCTTCCTCCTCTCTCTCTGCCAGCCTCTGCCTACTTGTGATCTCTGTCTGTCAAATAAATAAATAATCTTTAAAAAAAAAAAAGCACTTTTCTCTTTAGGGAAATGTTTAAAGACACAGATAAGACACAAACTTGTTAAATGAACCAAGTTAGTTTTGCCATTCCTCTTCTCCTACCTCCATCTTCTTCATATTCTGACACGTGGCTTTCTCAAGTGACTTCTTCACTTGAGACTTCACAAGTGACTTTTTCACGTGACTTCCACTTTTGTTGTTGTTGTTAGAGTCTATGTATTCAAGCAGATTTAAGCAAAAGTTCTAGAAAAAACATTCTAGCTTTTGGATTTCATGCTAAAGTATGTGCTGAATTGCCTGACAACCAAAAGCTCCATCAGACACCGTTAAAATTCACAAAGGGGGTTGCCTGGGGGGCTCAGTCGGTTAAGCAGAGTGAAGCTTCTGCCTTTGGCCTGGGTCATGGTCCTGGGGTCCCGCGATCCCTGCATGGGCAGGGTCCCTGCTCCGCGGGGAGCCTGCTTGTCCCTCTCCTCTGCCGCTGGCACCTCTCTCGCTATCTCTGTCGCTATCTCTGTCTCTCAAATAAATAAAATCTTAAATAAAAAAGAATTAACAAAGGACATGTGTTCACATTTCCGATGTGAGGCTTTTTGAATCGGAATAATACCAGCTACCCTTACTGAGCCTGCTGGGCACAGGCACTGGAGACGGTTATGACCATTTGCGTGGAAAGCAGGCGTCAGAAGGGAAAACTCACTGAACGTCCGGGGCCTGGTGAGCGGTCAGAGCCGCTGCATTCAAAGCTCCCGTGTCTCCCCTGAAGGCCGCAGCTCCCCGCTTGTTCCTGTGCTTGTGGGTGCCTCACGCTAAAATGTTTGGCTTAAGGGGTACCTGGGGGGGCTCAGTCGGTCGGGTGTCTGACTCTTGATCACAGCTCCGGTCCTAATCTCAGGGTCGTGAGTTCAGGACCAGCATTGGGCTCCACGCTGGGCGTGCAGCCTACTTAAAACAAACAAACAAACGAACGAACAAACAAAAACTTGGCTTGACATGGAAATATTGTTGTCGTGCCGGTTTTGAAAAATTCTCTGGGAGAGATTTCCACACCCTTTACTTTAACCATTTCCAGGTTTTATCAGCCCCCTTTTGGACATCAACTCTTTGAGGATCCGAAATCTGGGAAAAAATTAAGAACTAACCAGACTTCCTTTTTTGAACAAACACAAAAATTAAATAACATTCATTTTCTCCTATGATAAAAGTAATACGTAGTCATTATAGGAAATTAGCAAATACAGAAAAGTAGAGAAAAATCAACCGCAATTCTTTGCTGGGAAACAACCAGCAGCCCTTCAGGATACTGCCTCTCCATTTGGCTTGCGCGACGGACATCTCTTTCCCCAGAACTGGGCATGCTGTGCATAGGTATTTTTCCACAGAACGTTACATATTCTCAGAAGAAACACTTAGATATCTTAACAAACCTCTTCCTCTTTTCCTCAAAATACTTCTCTCCAGCTGGGAGTTCTTTTTTTTTTTTTTTTTTGAGATTTTATTGATATATTTGAAAAATAGAGAGAGACAGAGCACGAGCAAGAGGGGAGAAGCAGGAGAGGGAGAAGCAGACTCCTTGCTGAGGACAGACCTGGATGGAACAGGACGGACCTGGGTGGAACGGGACAGACCCAGAAGCCCCTGGGGCTCGATTCAAGGACCCTGAGATCATGGCTTGAGCTGAAGGCAGATGCTTAACCCACTGAGCCACCCAGGTGCCCCAGCTGGGAGTTTTAAAAGATCTGTTTCTCTCATGAGCTCTATGTAGGGAGCCCTGATGGCGACAGGGAAAGTGCCAAGCCCCTAAGAGTTTACTGTTTTTCCTCAGAGGACCAACTGAAACATTTGGGGGACAGAATGATTTAGTGCCATTATATATGCTCTGAGAAATTCATAAAAGAGAAGTGAATTTGAACTAGCTTTGAATGGTATGTTCTATAGACTACATCCCGCCAAACAGAGGAATAAGCAAAGTTCTGAGGGCTAGCTGAGCTCAGAAGAGTCAGTTTCAGATTTATTTATTTATTTAAAGATTTAACTTATTTATTTGAGAGAGAGATAATAAGAGAAAGCATGAGAGGGGGCAGAGGGAGAGGGAGAAGCAGACTCCCCTCTGAGCAGAGAGCCCAATGCAGGGCTCGATCCCAGGACCCTGGGACCATGACCTGAGCCGAAGGCAGACGCTTAACTGACTGAGCCACCCAGGTGCCCCTCAGTTTTAGATTTAGGATGAAATTCTCTTTCCATACGTTTTCACCACCGTGTGTGCTGAGGGCAACATTCTGGTAACGCCAAATGAACCCTGATGAGGTGTGTCTGGTTGTGCTTTTCGCCTTGAATTGTGGCTCCATATGCTTGTGCAAGGATCACCTGTCATATGTATCCATTATAAGAATTGTTTTACTGTAAGGATTTATTTTTTAAATGAAACCTCATTTTCCTTTTTCTTATTTTTTCTCATTCATTCATATTGTACTTGTTTATTTTCTCAGATTCTGCACCAGTATTGTGGCTCAAGATTCCAGAGGTCACATTTACCACGGCCGGAATCTGGATTACCCTTTCGGAAATTTCTTACGCAAGTTGACCGTGGATGTGCAGTTCTTAAAAAACGGGCAGGTATGGTTCGCACGCTCTAAGCCTGAGCAGTCAGAGACTGGCCAAGCAAAGCTAGCAGTCGCTAGGACGGATGGTCTGCTGCCGAAGTGTGTTACTGGTTTAAGGTATAGAAAACATCAAAGTCCTGGAAAAGCAAAACCTTGGGTGGTTTATGTCCATTACACTCCTGGAAAGAAGGGTCATTTACAATTACGGAGCACCTACTCATTTCCTTATGGAAATCTCTCTCAGAATGTGACCAGTCATCCACGTCAGCTCTCCCTCTGCTTTCCTGTGCTGAGGAGGCTTCTGGAATAGGGAGGGGTGGCATGGTGTCCCGGCTGGAAACCGCCAACTTTGAGGTCCGACAGTCCTGGGTTTGAATTCTGCTTCTGTCGCTTGCTTCCTTTGAGAAGGTGGGAAATCCTTGAGACACGTTTTGCAGAATCCAGCTCAGAGAGGTTAATAATCGCCTTATGGAGGTAGTTGTAAAGGTTACGTGGAGTGATCTATGCAAAGCACGGAACCATGAACCACGATCAGTTGTGGCCACATAATGAACTGTCTTCACTCTGTAAAGTCTGATGGGCTCACAGCACTCTCTAAGTATGATCTTTAAAAAATCTTCCTTAGATCATTTTATTTTCATCATAGAAATATAACCTAATATGTACTGTTTTCACATTTCTGTGTAAACATCTGGAGATAGTCTTTTTTCTTTTAAAGATTTTATTTACTTATTTGACAGAGAGAGACACAGCGACAGAGGGAACACAAGTTCGGTGAGTGGGAGAGAGAGAAGCAGGCTGCCCGAGGAGCAGGGAGCCTGATGCGGGGCTTGATCTCAGGGCCCTGGGATCATGACCTGAGCCGAAGGCAGACGCTTAACAACTGTGCCACCCAGGCGCCCCAGGGACAGTCTTAATCAGTGTTCATTGAGTGCACAAAGCACGTTATTGCCAGGAAACAGTGTGCTAAAGCCAGATTTTGGTTTTGGTGGACACTGTTTAAGGACAAGGACTGTATTTCAACGTTCTTTGCATTTAGGAGTTGAGTCACAAATACTATAAACTCATTTATTAAAGACTCACTTGGTCATCCTGTTTTACAAACAAAAGTTTTTCTTATAAAAACTAAAATAATACATAAATACTTAAAGCAAACATTTCTCATTTTTCTGTTTCATTTCTTTACTTCACCACTGTTAACAATTTGGTTTATAGGGTGCCTGGGAGGCTCAGACAGTTGGGCGTCTGCCTTTGGCTCGGGTCGTGATCCCAGGGTCCTGGGATCAAGTCCCGCATTGGGCTCCCTGCTCCATCTGGACCCTGCTTCTCCCTCTGCCTCTCTCTCTCTCTCATGAATAAATAAATAAAATCATAAAATTTTTAAATTTAGTTTATAGTTGAAGAATTACTTCAAAAATGGTTTTAACTGGTAACAATGACAGAACATACATACCTACTAATTTCCGAAAGGAAATCTGCTAAAATGTTAGCAATTATTACTGGACAGTGGGACTATATAATTATTTTCACTGACTATGCTTTTCTGCATTCTCTACAATAAGCAAAAAATCTTCTAAGTGGACAGAGGAATAAATGCAGTAAAAATAAATTATTTCAACAGTTCTCTCTAGAACTCACCCTGTTTTGTTTTGTTTGTTTTGTTTTTTAAGGAATTTACTTATTAGAGAGAGAACAAGCAGTAGGGAGGGACAGAGGGAGAGAGAGAGAAGCAGACTTTCTGCTGAGCAGGAAGCCCGATACGGGGCTCGATCCCGGGACCTGGATATCATGACCTGAGCAGAAGGCAGGCGCTTAAGCCACTGAGCCACCCAGGCACCCCTACCCTCACCCAAACTGTTAATGCTTCATTTGTTCCTGTTGTCCTGGAGCACCCGTGAGAACTGGCCAGCAGGCACGGCTTGACTCCTAGTGCTCAGGTTATCATTAGGAAATCTAGCAGTGGACACCAGAGTATTGTCTTTCCGCTGAGGGCTCACAGCCAAGAAATTGTTGTGCTAAATTAAGAACAGGTGATCCACAAAATAATTCATCCCTTATTCTCGAATATTGTTCATAATTTTTAAAGGATTTTTGCATGTAATTCCTCCTTAGATGCTCACCGCAGCCACATTTGTGCCCTCTGAGTGGGCACAGATCGACAGTTTCATCCGCACTTTCCCCGTGAGAGGCAGAGACCTCACCCGGAGAACGTTGTCCCAGCTCCCGGGTAGGAGACCCACAGAGGCAGGACCAGAGCCAGGCCTCTGGCCTCCTAGTGGCTTTCTTCCCCCCAGACTCCGACCAGGCTGTGATTTAGAATCTCTTGCTGTAGCCGAGGGTCTGCTTGTGTTAACTGACTCAGCAGGGACAACAGAAACAGGACGTTTGGAAACAAAGACAGATTTTCAGGATAAAAGAGCTGGCAAATTATATCCCAGAATCATTTATAATTGGGTATGATCGAACCTCTTGGAAACTACAATATGATCCTGCCTTTGAAACCTTAATTTGCTCTTTCCTTCAGGAGTAACCCTGATATGAGTGTCAATGTGTCGTTCGAAGAAAGTGACGGTATAATTACTTTTTTCCTTCACATAATTACATTTTGTAAAGGCTTTAGCAGCGAGGTAGAATTATGCCTATTTTACTGCCATGAATGGAAGTGGGGAGAATTCAGAGAAAGCCCTCGAGGAGCTGGGTGAAGGTCACTCATAAAACTAGGGCCACTGCATTTTTTTCTTTGTAATTTAGCCACCTTAAATTATTTTTTACAACCAGATGAGGTAAAACTAAATGATCAAAAAGATTACAGACTTAAGATTCAGCTTTTTTTTTTCAAGACTTACTTATTTACTGGGGAGAGCATGAGTGGCAAGGAAGGGCAGAGAGAGAGAGAGAGAGAGAGAGAGAGACCACAAGCAACGGGGAGCAGCAGGCAGAGGGAGAAGCAGACTTCCTGCTGAGCGGGGAGCCCGGCGATGTGGGGCTCCATCCCAGGACTCTGGGACCATGACCCGAGCCAAAGGCTTAACCGACTAATCCAATCACCTGCCCCTGAAATTTAGCTTTTTCAAAGGAGAAATATTAACTCAGGCCCATTCGTTTCTCAAAATAAAAAGAACGGGCACATTCTCTCTTTAAATAATGAAATCTGGTATCTGCAGTAGCTGCTCCAATGTAATTTTTCTCCTCGTAGTCAGATGGTGGTCTCCTGCAATCATGGCGCTTGTTACCTTAGGTCACAGTGGAAGTGTTCCCTGTAACTCACGGGATAACCACGAGGATGACATTGGAGATACATGTAAAATATTTTTTTAATATTTAAAATTTAGGGGGGTCTGGGTGGCTCAGTTGGTTAAGTGCCTTCTGCTCAGGTCATGATCCCAGGGTCCTGGGATGGAGTCTCGCAATGGGCTCCCTGCTCAGTGGGGAGCCTGCTTCTCTCTCTGCCTGCAGCTTTCCCTGCTGTGCTCTCTCTTTCTGTGAAATAAATAAGTAAAATCTTTTTTAAAAATTTAAAATTTAAATATGATTATGACTGACAAACAGTCTCACTTATTTCCTCTTACCCCATAGAGCTTACAAGATACATGACTTAGGGGGCACCTGGGTGGCTCAGTGGGTTAAACCTCTGCCTTCGGCTCAGGTCATGATCCCAGGGTCCTGGGATCGAGCCCCACATCGGGCTCTCTGCTCAGCAGGGAGCCTGCTTCCTCCTCTCTCTCTGCGGGCCTCTCTGCCTACTTGTGATCTCCATCTGTCAAATAAATAAATAAAATCTTAAAAAAAAAGTTGCATGACTTATGATTAAGTCAACACAAGATTTTAGTCAGAGCCCATCTGCTATTTTGAGGATGGAGTTTCTTAATCTTTTGGGGTGCATGGTCCCCTTTGATGCAGCCGATGGTCCCATTTCAGAATGTTTTATAATACTTAAAATGCATGGATTACAAAGAAAATCAGTTATGTTGGAATACAGCCATTTCAATGTCATACTTTTTCTCAATACATTAAATAGTAAATTTTAGCTTTGCATCTAATAACTCCCATAATGACAATTATGAATGGTATTTCAGGACAAGTAATGATACGTTGTCAAGGTAGATATGATAGCATTATATATGTGAAACTATCTGCTACGTCTATGGCGGCAGAATCATGGGCACTGCTGTGACTACAGGATTTGTCAAGTGTGTCTGTAACGGAAGGAGTGACATTTCAGTTAGAAATGGGTGAAAATGATCCCATGCAAGATCAGAGACCTACTGATTTCTATCCATGGCACCCCCAGGTCAAACCTTTCAGAAGGCAATTTAGGAGTTTTTATTATGTTGGCACTTATAAGGAAAAAACTCAATGAGGGGGACGAAACAGACGACTTCAATGTGTGTTTGGCAGGAATGGCAAAGTGACGCCTGTCTCTTGGTTGCAGGTGGCATTCACAGGAACCACGTTCATTGGCTATGTAGGAGTGTGGACCGGTCAGAGTCCATACAAGTTTACAGTTTCTGGCGATGAACGAGGTAATCAGAGCAAACTCCTGAGCATTTTGGCTCCGTGCCTGGTCGGTTGCCCCCAGGTACTTCATCGGCTGCCCCCCTGAACATGCAGACGAATCCCAACTACACCACCAGCAGGGACTCCTGGCCTAGTGGGGGAGGTGGGTGGTGTGCTCCAAGCAGGGAAGATGATTTCAGGGGCGTGAGTGCTACAGAGAGTGCAAAACGGGGTGCCCGGGTGCTACAGTCGCTTGATTTCAGCTCAGATCACGGTCTCGGGGCAGTGAGATCAAGCCCTGCGCTGGGCTCCACACTCAGCGCGGAGCCCGCTTCAGACTCCCTCTCCCTCAGCCCCTCCATCGTGCTCTGTCTCTCCCTCTCAAAGAAACAAGTCTTTTAAAAAAGAGAGAGGGAGAGAAAGCAAAACAGGAAGATGTGATGGAGAATGAAGGAGGGGGTGGGGCAGGTACTGCAGGTCATGTGATCCAGGAGCCAGAAGCTGGGGGAATTCTAGAAACAGAGCATTCCTGGCCGATTCTAGAAACAAAAGATGGCGGTGTGGTTGTAGCACCGGGAACTGGTGTTAGAGGCGGAGAGGAAGGCCGAGGCTGTGGTGAGGGTCAGGATGGGGAGTTTGGATTTTCAGTGTGACGGTGGAATGGAAGCCCTAGGAGGGCTTTAGGCCTGGAAGCGAATCACGCGGTTCCCTAGAAATCGGTCGTGGGGGGTGACATGGAAGCAGAAGACGGTTAGGAAGCTGCTGCAGTCATGTAGAGGCTACATGATGGCATCCTCCAGGCAACAGCTATAAAGCCTTCCACAGCTTACTGGCACCTTCTGGTCATTTTTCTCAGGGGACCTTCATGACAGTCCTGTCAGACAGACTGGGCTGGTCGTATTGACCCTGCTGGGGAGGCAGAGGAGGAAGCGGAGGCTTGGCAGGGGGCGTGTGTGTGTGGCAGTTGGCCGGTGGAAAGGTGGTTCTCAAACTGGTCCCCCAGGTCTGGTGGTTATACAACTCCACCACCGGTCCCCAGGTCTCAGGGGACATCAGTCAGCTCCACAGAGCGTGGGAGACCCAGAGGTCCACAGACGCTGTCTCTGTCCTCAGGAACTGGCAGCTGAGCTAAGAAGAAAGTCATAAAGTTGAGTGTTGGTCATTGGATGAACACGACTGACGTCATGTGGCCTGTTCCTTTGGTTAAGTCTGCTCTTACCTTTCTACGCAAGGTTGACGGGAGGATGCTGGCTGAGGACGTGTCAGTGTCCGGTGCTCCGTTCTGCATCCTAATGGGTTCCTAAAGCATTTTCTCAAAGTCAGCAATGAGTGAGACTGATTTTCTCTTCTTTTTTGAAAAGATTTATTTCTTTTAGAGAGAGAGAGAGCAGAGGGCAGGGGCAGAGGGAGAGAGAGAATCCTCAAGCAGACTTCGTGCTGAGTAAGGAGCTGGACACAGGACTAGATCTCAAGACCCTGAGATCATGAGCTGAGCCGAAATCCAGAGTCGGCTGCGTCACCGACTGAGTCCCGTGGGTGCCCCATTGACTCTCAATCCATGGTGCTCAGACCACAGATGATACTTACTAAGGTTTCACACAGAATGTCTGTTAACAAGTGTGTGTTTCAGGCTGGGCTTTGTTTCCATCATTTTGTGACTCCAAGTGTTTAACAACGGATCAGTAGAACCTAAGGTACGAGCAGTCTAGAAATAACCGAGTTCTTCTGTGACGTGCACATTTAATGAAATACCGTCAGACCGCCTTTTTAATACTTATATTAGTGAAAACTAGTTCTATTTTAGTCTGCTGCGAGGGAGTTAAAATGCCTGAACCATAAGGTAGGATGTCTCTGCCAAGAGAGAGAAGATACTCAGCTGAGTTTCTGGATGTTATGGAGACGGCCAACAGCACCCCCCCCACCCCGGGAAGGGTAGGGCTGGGAGGAGGACCCACAAATGGCGTAGAGTCTGGGGAGGCGTAACCTACCACCTGGCAGGTAACATCTCAGCCTCGAGAGCCAGCCTGCCCGGGGTCTGCGTCGGGCTGTCACTCGTTGACTCAGCGACTGCCCCCAGGGTGCTTCAGTGTCCTCACCTGGAGAGCAAGGGAGGAGGTCGAGCTGCTTCATGGATGTGAAGGGGCCGTGGAGCACCCGCCTGTGTTGTCCGGCTCCAGCCTGGGAGCACCAGCTGCGGTCTCAGCCCCTCCACATCGATGGCTGCTGGTGGACGTGCCCCTGCGTGCTTCCACAGAGCTCTTGCCCTTCCCTTTTCCCCTCTTCTTCTTCTTCTTTTTCTTCTTCTTCTTTTGTAAATTTTATTTATTTTGCTCTTTCAGTGTTCCAAAATTCATTGTTTATGCACCACACCCAGTGCTCCATGCAATCCGTGCCCTCCTTAATACCCACCACCAGGCTCCCCCATCCCCCACCTCTTTCCCCTCTAAAACCCTCAGTTTGTTTCAGAGTCCACAGTCTCTCATGGTTCAACTCCCCCTCCGATTTCCCCCAACTTCCTTCTCCTCTCCATCTCCCTATGGCCTCCGTGTTATTGCTTATGCTCTACAAATAAGTGAAACCATATGATAATTGACTCTCTCTGCTTGACTTACTTCACTCAGCATAATCTCTTTCAGTCCGGTCCATGTTGATACAAAAGTTGGGGATTCATCCTTTCTGATGGAGGCATCATACTCCATAGTGTATATGGACCACATCTTCCTTATACATTCGTCCGTTGAAGGGCATCTTGGTTTTTTCCACAGTTTGGCGACCGTGGCCATTGCTGCTATGAACATTGGGGTACAGATGGCCCTTCTTTTCACTACATCTGTATTTTTGGGGTAAATAGCCAGTAGTGCAATGGCGGGGTCATAGGGAAGCTCTATTTTTAATTTCTTAAGGAATCTCCACACTGTTCTCCAAAGTGGCTGCACCAACTTGCATTCCCACCAACAGTGTAAGAGGGTTCCCCTTTCTCCACATCCCCTCCAACACATGTTGTTTCCTGTCTCGCTAATTTTGGCCATTCTAACTGGTGTAAGGTGGTATCTCAATGTGGTTTTGATTTGAATCTCCCTGATGGCTAGTAATGATGAACATTTTTTCATGAGTCTGATAGCCATTTGTATGTCTTCTTTGAGAAGTGTCTTTCATGTCTTCTGCCCATTTTTTGATACGATTATCTGTTTTGAGGAGTTCTTTATAGATCTTGTATATCAGCCCCTTGTCTGCAGTGTCATTTGCGAATATTTTCTCCCATTCCGTGGGTTTCCTCTTTGTTTTGTTGACTGTTTCCTTTGCCGTGCAGAAGCCTCTGATCTTGATGAAGTCCCCAAAGTTCATTTTTGCTTTTGTTTCCTTTGCCTTTGGAGACATATCTTGAAAGAAGTTGCTGTGGCCGATGTCAAAGAGGTTACTACCTATGTTCTCCTCTAGGATTCTGATGGATTCCTGTCTCACGTGGAGGTCTTTTATCCATTTTGAGTTTATCTTTGTGTATGGTGTAAGAGGATGGTTGAGTTTCATTCTTCTACACATAGCTGCCCAGTTTTCCCAGCACCATTTATTTAAGAGACAGTTTTTTCCACTGGATGTTTTTTCTTGCTTTGTCGAAGATTATTTGACCGTAGAGTTGAGAGTCCATATCTGGGATCTCTACTCTGTTCCACTGGTCTATGTGTCTGTTTGTGTGCCAGTACCATGCTGTCTTGGTGATCACAGCTGCGTAGTAAAGCTTGAAATCGAGCAACGTGATGCCCCCAGTTTTGTTTTTCTTTTTCAACATTTCTGTAGCAATTTGGGGTCTCTTCTGATTCCACACAAATTTTAGGATTGTTTGCTCCAGGTCTTTGAAAAATGCCGGTGGAATTTTGATCGGGATGGTATTGAAAGTATAGATTGCTTTAGGCAGTATAGACATTTTAACAATGTTTATTCTTCCGATCCAAGAGCATGGAGAGGTCTTCCATCTTTTTGTGTCTTCTTCAATTTCTTCTTTTTTTTCTTTTTAAAGATTTTATTTATTTGCCAGAGAGAGAGATAGAGCAAGTGAGTACACACAACCAGGCAGAGAGGCAGGCAGAGGCAGCGAGAGAAGCAGGTTCCCTGCCGAGCAAGGAGCCCGATGCGGGACTCGATCCCAGGACCCTGGGATCATGACCCAAGCCGAAGGCAGCGGCTTAACCCACTGAGCCACCCAGGCGTCCCTGTCTTCTTCAATTTCTTTCATGAGTGTTCTGTAGTTCCTTGAGTACAGATCTTTTACCTCTTTGGTTAGGTTTATTCCCAGGCATCTTATTTTTTTTTTAAGATTTTATTTATTTATTTAAGAGAGAGATCACAAGTAGGCAGAGAGTCAGGCAAAGAGAGAGGGGGAAGCAGGCTCTATGCTCAGCAGGGATGCTGAGGCAGATGCAGGGCTCGATCCCAGGACCCTGAGATCATGACCTGAGCCGAAGGCAGCAGCTTAATCCACTGAGCCACCCAGGCGCCCTCATCGTATGGTTCTTGGTGCTATAGTAAATGGAATCAATTCTCTAATGTCCCTTTCTATGTTTTCATGGATAGTGTATAAGAAAGCCACTGATTTCTGTATATTGATTTTGTATCCTGCCACATTACTGAATAGCTGTATGAGTTCTAGTAGTTTGGGGGTGGAGTCTTTTGGGTTTTCCATATAAAGAATCATGTCATCTGTGAAGGGAGAGAGTTGGACTTCTTCATTGCCAATTTGAGTACCTTTTATTTCTCTTTCTTGTCTGATTGCTGTTGCTAGGACTTCTCGCACGATGTTGAAGAACAGTTCCTTTTCCCCTCTTCTTGCCCTCACTCGGCCTCCACCCAAACCTGTTCCTCTCCAGGTTTTCTGTGTCTCAGGATATGATACTTCTTTCTGCTGCACTGATTGTACCAGGAGAATCTTTTGACCCCTCATTCCTGGGTCTTAGCGCCATTGCCCAAACTGGACTGTCTCTTCCAAGTCCCTGGAAATGTGTGTGTACATTTGTTTCTATGGCTGCCATGAAATTTGAGCTTTATCTTTGAAAACTGGATGCCAGTAAAAATCACTCTTCATCCACCAACTCTTCTCTCCCGTCAGCTCATACTCTGGGGAAGAAGTAAGATGGAAGGAGTTAAAATGTGGCACTTGGGCAACAGTTCGTACTTATACATATTGTTTCTTCCTCAACTCGGCAGACAAAGGCTGGTGGTGGGAGAATGTGATCGCTGCCCTCTTCCAGAGACACTATCCGGTCAGCTGGCTTATCCGCGCTGTGAGTACTTGTACTGCTGAGCCCCCCACCCTCACTCCATCTTCCGTGTGGTCATGTTGTAGTGCTCTACGTCATTTAACGACTTTCACATTGACATTCAACAACTTTTCCATAAACAACATTTACTTCAGGTAAGAAGTTCCTTGAAAGGATGGGCATCTACGGGTTTGCAGAATGCAGAGTGATAAGAAGTATCAAAGAAAACAGAGCTGGACACTAGTTAGAGTAGTTGTTATAAATTATAAATTTCCGGTTATAAACTAAGTCAAGGGCATGTCATGTACGGCATGGCGATTATAGTTAATAATACTGTATTGCGTAAGTGAAAGTTGTTAAGAGTAGATCTTAAAAGTTCTCATACAAGAAAAAAAATTTTGTAACTCCGAATGGGGACGGATGTTGACTATACTTATTGTGGTGATCATTTTGCAATATATGCGAATATTGAATCATTATATTGTATGTCTGAAATAATATAATGTTACGTGTCAGTTATACCTCAATAAAAAGAAAAGTCAGTGGTAGAGACAGATTTTAGTCGGTGCTGTGCTGTTGTAATTAGGAATAGTGCCCAGGTGGACAGAATCAACTTTGATTTGTACAGAGGTGACCGATGTTTTAAAGGGAGAATGTGGGAATAGAGAAGGATGTGAACAGGGGCCCAGTAGAGTTGGAGAAGTGAAAAATTACAGAAAGTGGAAAAGAGGGCTTGTACATGTAAAGCCTAGCTGGGGTGCTAACTTGTGCTCATCAAAGTTAGCCTCCTGCCCTCCTGCAGAGACTGGAAAACAGGAGCCCTATCTTTTGTTTTTTAATTTTAAACTTATATCTAAAAATATATTCATTGAACGAAATAAAATCAAATACGCATATAAAACTTTGTACTATCAGATGTACAAATATTTTGGGGATCAAAATAAATGTTTTATGAAAGTCACTTTAAAATGACAGGATTCTCTGATGAGTAGTTTTTCAAATGAAATACTTCACCATGCTTCATTTTATTTATTTTATTCATCCTGAGAAGTGTACTCCATAACCCCCATCATTTGTTTCACCCGTCACCTGTCCACCTCCGCTCTGGTGATCGTTACTTCTCTACAGTTAAGAGTCTGTTTCTTGTTCTCTCTCTCTCTTTCCCCTTTGCTCATTTGTTTTGTTGCTTAAATTCCACATGAGTGAGTGAGTTCATATGGTATGTGTCTTTCTCTGATTTCTTTTGTTCAGCATAAAACTCTCTAGCTCTATCCATGTTGTTGCAAATGGCAAGATTTCATTTTTGATGGCTGAGTAATATTCCTGTGTGTGTGTGTGTGTGTGTGCTGTGTGTACCACATCCTTATCCATTCATCCCTCAATCTGTCAAGGGACACGTGGGCTGCTTCCATAATTTGGTTATTGTAAATAATGCTGCAATAAACTTAAGGGTGCATAGATCTTTTCAAATTACTGCTTTTGTATTCAGTGGTGGAATTACTGGATAGTAGGGTAGTTCTATTTTTATTTTTTGAGGAAGCTTTATACCATTTTCCATGGTAGCTGCCCTGGTGTGCACTCCCACCAGCCCTGCCCTGGTGTGTATTCCCACCAGCACTGCAAAGTGGTTCCTTTTTCCCACTTCCTCGCCGATACTTGTTTGTTCTTGTATTTCTGACTTAACCTTTCTAATAGGTGTGAGGGGATACCTCACTAAGCGCTGGCTGGGACAAGCAGTCAATTCTTTGGGCAGCCTTATTTTCTCAGGCAGGGGCTAGAAGAGAGGCCAGGTCACTTTAGGTGATGTAGCCTGGAGCTATTAGAAACTGTTGTTTGTTCAAGTCATTATAGGCCAAGGTAAGGCCTTATCAAGCAAGACTGCTCAGAGGAGCCTAGCCAAAGTTTGGTCAAGGAGGGAATCTTTGTTAGAGGCTACAGTATTAGGCTACTATAGCCTCCTAATCTTGATAACTGATTGAGATAAGAGAGAACTGTAAACTTTTGGGCAGATAAAAATGTACCCTTCTTTTAGAATCTCCATTTGCAAAGATCAGAATTTAGCAAAACAAAGACATTAGAAAGTAGTTCTGCATACAACAAAAAGAAAGTTTGCTTTAGTGACCTCTTAGACAGCAGAGTTCAGGCCACATACAAATTGTAATTTGAGGACATTTTGCGCAAGGATCTGGCCCTCCCCAGCTTTAGCCTTTTTGGCTCCTCTTTGCCTTGCTTTAAATGATCTTTGTCCCTCTGGACCTGGAGGTCTCCTCAACTTCCTACCTGGGTGCTTCCTAAAGATGTTAACAAACTGTGTACCCTTCATACCTTTTTAAGACGACCTCTAAAACTTTTCATCATAAGATGGAAAGGCTGTAAAAACAATCCAGAGTATTGCAAATGTTGCCATTTAAAAATAAAACTAGAGTTTAAATCTAACCAGTAGAATCTAAACACCAAAAGGATTTTTAAATGTTTTAGATAAAATTTACCTACAGTGACATGCACAGATCTTATGGGCTTAGTTCCATGTCTTGACAGTTGTACACACTCATTTATCCACCCACATAGGCATCAATAAAACAAGACACAGAACATTTCCAAGTCCCTGGAAATTTCCCTCCAGTTCCCTTCTCACCAATGCCTCACCGCCTCTGACACCCTCCTCCAGTGAAACCACTCTGACCTCTGTCACCACAGACAAGTTTGCCTGTTCTAGAATATGTGTAAGAGAAATCCTAGAGTACAGACTCCCTCTCACACTCTGCCGGATACTTTTCTAATTCATCCATGTTCTTTGTATCCCTCGCTCATTCGTTTTTATTACTGAAGAATATTCAGTTGTACGGCTATGCCACAATTCATTCATTTTCCCATTGATAGACATTGGGTTGTCTCCAGTCTGGGGCTGTTGTGAATAAGCCTGCGATAGAATTCCCGGTACAAGGCTTCTAGTCAACATGCATGTCCACTTCAGTTGAGTCATTGCTTAAGAGCGGAATTGCTGTGTCATAAGGTCGGTGTATATATATAAATATTTTTTTAAAGATTTTGTCATTTATTTTTTGAGAGGGAGAGAGGGAGAGCACATGCACAAGCAGGGGGAGGAGCAGAGGGGGACAGAAGGAGAAGCAGACTCACCACTGAGCGAGGAGCCCAATGTGGGGCTCGATCCCAGGACTCTGGGATCATGATCTGAGCTGAAGGCAGTTGCTTAACCAAGTGAGCCACCCAGGCACCCCAGGGTCAGCGTTTTTGTAATTGAGGTATAAAGCTGTGCCATTCATGTGTCATACCATTCATCTATTTAAAGTGTACAACGCCCTGGTTTTTAGTATAGTCAGAGTGGTGCAACCATCTCTACAATCAATTTTAGAACATTTTTATTCCCCTGGAAAGAAATTCCGAACCCACGAGCAGTCGCGGCCCATTTCCATAATTTCCCCAGCCAGACAGATAAGGTGCTTGTCCCACCCTGACTCTGCCACCGGAAGGAAGCAAGTCACCGCCACCTTCGGGATTTCTTCCTCACGTTCTTTGGCTTTTTTCTCACCGGATTCTGGTGGAGACAGTGAATTCTTTGATAGCTGTCGTGGGATGGTGTTGGTGACATAAAACAGTGTTCCTGACTCCTCTTGCCTCCCTTTATAATTGTGCTGAGTTCAGAACAAACCACTTTAGCCCTACATACCTCACCCCTCACAGTCCTATGTGTACAGGAGGGGAAGGTCCCACAGTCCTATGTGTACCGGAGGGGAAGCCCCTTACCCACCCATGCCACAGCCCTTGGGAGGCCTTCACGATCCCCGGGGGTTTCTGAACCCCCTGCTCACTGCTCTGATGTAGCATGCTGTCTTCCATCTCCAACCTTTGCCAGACTATTCCACTGAGCCAGAACTGTCTTCCCCACCCCCACGCCCAGCCCCACAACCACGACTTGGACCAGCCTCACTTTCCTTTGTCCCTTTGGCCTCAGCTTGTGCAATACCTCCTGGGCTGCTTCCTAAATGCCCTGGGTGACGTTGGGTCCCCTGCTATGACTTTTCCAGCAACTGTTTCTCCCATGTTAACACCCCGTACCCTGTGTCACCACTGCCCATAGTCTTTCCTGTCACTCTTGGAAATCCGGAGTGAACAAGGTTAGGTCAGTCGTAGTCACTGTTCTGTCCCCACGCCGGCACAGTGCCCAGCACGTGGTAGGTATTTAGAAAGGACTTGTTGAAAGATCAAAGGACTGAGGACACGGGAGCAGTCCTGGGTGAAGGTGACCCGCCTAGAAAGCGTGTGGCACATAGTTGGTGAGCCGGGCCTAGAACTTGTCAACAGTTCTTTCCTTTCGTGAGAAAAGTCCCGCTGCTGTCGGCTCCCCATGGAGCCCTCATGACAGGAGGTTGAAGTCGAGCCATTTAAGGTGGTAGCCATGGCTGAATGCATCAGGAGAGCGGGCTCCGGCCCGTTTGTCCGTCAGCTGGCGGGGGTCGCTGCCAGGGGAGGCCGCGGGAGGTGAGGCTGATGCAGGCGCGTCTTCTCATTTAGACCCTGAGTGAGTCGGAAAACTTCGAAGAAGCTGTGATCAAACTGGCTAAGACACCCCTGATCGCTGATGTCTATTACATCGTCGGGGGCATGTCCCCCCGGGAGGGAGTAGTCATCACGAGGAACAGAAACGGCCCAGCAGACATTTGGCCTCTGGACCCTTTAAATGGAGCGTGAGTAGAATGAAGACCCTGGTCATTTTGTATCCATCATGTTTTTCAACCAGTGAAACTAGAAGTATTTTTTCGTTTTCGCAACTTTTTCTTCTTTGGCTGTGTGCCAAATGACCTTGGGTAAGACGAGGTGTTGCGCTGTGTTGTAGGTGGTTCCGGGTTGAGACAAATTACGACCACTGGAAGCCAGTACCCAAGGAGGACGATCGGAGGTAGGCCTCTGTACACTCTCCGGTTTCCAGTGTGTCCTCGGGGTCGGGAGAATGAGCCCTTTATAGGACGAGACCTGGAGAGGACTACAGGCGCGGCCCCTCCCAGAAAATGTACCTGGGTGCCCTCACCCATGGCTTGGCTGGAAGAGGGTGGGGAGGGCTTCTTGGCGGCTGCGTGTTGGAAGGGGAAGGTTGGCCCTGGCCTCAGGGTCAGAAGGCCTGGAGCCACCACTGGCTCTGCTAGTGACTCCCTGGGTGGCTCCTCGAGCCTCTGTTTACTAAGCTATAAAAGGAAAGGGTAGAACAAGAATCGAAGTTTTCCGTGTAAGACTTGTTTGGAAGGAAAACACTTAGTTTAAATAAATAAATAAATGAACAAACCAGTTAGGGGCTTTCTTTGGTCCTTCTAAAATTTTTTCTTTAAAGACTTTATTTATTTGACACACAGAGAGAGACAGAGAGAGCACAAGCAGGGGGTGCAGCACAGAGACAGGGGGAAGCAGGCTTCCCACAGAGCAGGGAGTCCGACACGGGGCTCGATCCCAGGACCCCAAGATCGTGACCTGAGCTGAAGGCAGACGCTTCACCGACTGAGCCCCCCAGGGACCCCTGGACCTTTTAATTTTAAACATTTTATAAATCTGTGCATCCCCAAACAAGAGGCAGTTAGGTATTTCCTCCCGGCTTAACTGCCCCATATGTTTAGTGGCAACTGTTGAACTTCGTAGCAATACATTTCACCTTCCCAGCTTCCCGGTGTGCCCACGGGCCTGACTGTTGAATCAAGTTTACCGCGGCGGTCTGAGGCTAGGCAAGGAGCGGGTTCGGGGCCGGGATCTGCTTTGCTGAAAGGGAGGAAAGGCGGCTGGGCCTCAGGATGAGAGCTGGTGGCCTGCAGGGTTTCCTGAAAGGCCCAGTAACCTTTGACCCTTCTCCTTACAGGACACCTGCCATCAAAGCCCTTAATGCCACGGGCCAGGCCAACCTCAGCCTGGAGAAGCTCTTCCAGGTAACTTACCAAGCCGTGATGTCCTCCTCTTACCCAGGATGTTTGCTGTCTTTGTTAACAGTGATTAAAAAAAAAAAAAAAGAAGAAGAAGAATGTGAAATCTCTGAAATCAAGCAAATGTGGTAGATGACAGTGTCGGGGTCAGAGTTTCACCTGGTTGAAAACTTTTTTAAGAGTTTATTTATTTAGACAGACAGCGGGAGAGGGAACACAAGCAAGGGGAACGGGAGAGGGAGAAGCTGGCTTCCCGCTGAGCAAGGAGTCTGATACGGGACTCGATCCCAGGATGCTGGCATCATGACCCGAGCTAAAGGCAGACGCCCAACGACCGAGCCACCCAGGCGCCCCATGAGAAACCTTTTAAAGCGTCCAATGACAATTTGGCATAAAAGATTTTTTTAAAGTTTGCCTTTTCTGACAAACGGAAATCTAAAATGAGAATTACCTTCTTTTTAGGGATTCTCAACTAATGACTTGATAATTATATTTGTTTTTATGTGGTCCACTTCGTTTAACTCATTAAAAATTAAAATTCTATTTATAGAATCCTTCAGACTTAACCTAAAAGGTCACCAGGACCCACAAGTTAGTGGGAAATGAAAGTTGAACAGAATGTATAACTAAATTTTTTTTTAAAAGTCCGATGACATTTTGTGAACTGGTTTCAGCGTAGGTCCAAGTATCCCTCTTCACCTCGGTTTTTCTGCCTGTTAGAGACACAGTTGGGTAGATGTTCACTGTTTAAAAGGGGAAAGGATTCAAAAGTCTGTAACTCTGTCACCCCAAGACCCGCAGGAGTGTTAGGTAGTTTTATGCTTCCCGTAGATTTACCTTTTAATATTTCTTCTACCTCTTAATAGTCTTTGTAATATGATTTTTTTCCTTTGCAGGTTTTGTCAGTGTTTCCGGTTTATAACAAGTAAGTGACATGTTCAACGCGTCTGTTCACACATCACCCCAGAAGGGGGGACTCGACTCCCATACTCTGGCTCAGCAGGGTTCTGGGTGCCTGTAGTTTGGGCTTTCTAGGTGCTGTGGGTACAGCAGTGAACCAGGCCGAGTCCCTGCACTCACGGGGCTAGCGTTCTGCTGGTGGGAGTAGGGAGGAGGCAGGGAGGGGCAGATAAACATATCATAAGTCAGGTGAGAAGCCCATGAAGAAAAACAAAGGTAGGAGGCTATAGTGATCCAGAAGGAGGAGGGCCGTGATGTGTCTGGCATGGGGGCCACCGGCCCTGGTTTTGAGCACCTTAATCCCACTGTTAAAACCAAACTTTAGACACCCTTGGCCTCCCTGTAACTTGCTGGGCCGTTCTGCTGGCCCCGTGCTCCGCGCACAGATGATTCAGCATCGAAGCTGCTGTTTGTTTTTTGGCCTGAACCCTTGACAGGAGCATTCTGTGGGCAGTGGCTTCTCAGGTGTACAGCCCTCATCGTCCTCTGAGGTGAAGCTCTTCATGAAACCTAAGTGGCAGCCACAAGACTTGGACAGGAAACTCTGAAGGTCTCTGTCACCAGAAGAGCCAGGCTGACTAGACCAGCAGCTCCTCCTTGTCCCCTCCAGGTGGTGCTTCATGGCCTTACAGGCACCTAGGGTTAGCTCCTTGGGGGTGCGGACACCTCTTGCTTAGTGAGTGGGGCTTGGTTTAATAAAATGAAAGAGGAAGCATCTGCAAGTCAAAGCCGTTTTATCTCCTCCTTTTACTCAGTAAATGCCCAAACCCAGCATTTCCTACCTCCTCGTTCTCACACCTGTTTTCTCCAAGGCACGAATACAAAATGGTCCCCTTCAGGAAAAAGCCTAATACCGACAAAATCTGTACAGCAATTTTTAGTTTCAAATACCCAGTTGATTTTTTTTTCTTTGAAATGATCGTCTCTTACACAAACACAACATAGTTTTCCTGATGGGCTCTGGAAAAACTTCCATATGTAAGTACTTTTAAGATTCCTTAGCTGTTACGACATTTTCAGAACTGGCGGTGGTCTTTCATGTTGTACTATAATAGGAATATATCTTCAAATTGTTCCTTTGAAAGTTTTTTCTGTAAGTATGGCCTGATAAAAAGATGAACACTAAAAAATTTATTCTATAAACAATATTCTAAGAGCCAATACAGAAAAACAAATCAATCAGTACTTTGCCGCTCCAACAAAGGAGCTGTGTGGGTAACGAATGATACCCAGTGCTCTGCGGGGTAGGAGGAACCTAAAACACAAATTAAAGACCCCCCTCAGTTGTAGCATTTATTGCCTTGCGTGTTGTAAACACTCCCAGCTGGGCCTATTTCAACCTCGTGACTGAGCGGTTTCTGCGCTTCCTGCATGTGTGACAGTCGGCTCTCCCCAGCCTGTGGCAGCCATCCGCACCACACAACGGACTCCATCCTTTCCAGTCGGGCACAGTTTTGCCCTTCTAATATTCGTTTTAAAGATAAGGGTGTTCTTTTCTGTGTGTTCTTATAGTTTAAAAATAATTTTTTAAATGATGATTATATCTTTTTTCTAAAAATTAGCATTAAAATTAAAGAGTTGTTATATTTTTTAAAGATTTCATGTATTTGAGAGAAAGAAAGCACGAGCAGAGGGAAGGGGCAGAGGGAGAGGGAGAAGCAGACTCCCCGTGGTGGAGCAGGGGGTCCACAGGGCTTGAGCCCAGGACCCTGAGATCATGACCTGAGCCAAAGACAGATGCTTGACTGACTAAGCCACCCAGATACCCCAATAGGTGTTATATTTTTCTTTTTTTTTTAAGATTTTATTTATTTATTTGACAGAGAGAGATCACAAGTAGGCAGAGAGGCAGGCAGAGAGAGAGGGAGAAACAGGCTCCCTGCTGAGCAGAGAGCCCGATGCGGGGCTCGATCCCAGGACTCCGGGATCATGACCTGAGCCAAAGGCAAAGGCTTAACCCACTGAGCCACCCAGGCACCCCTAGTTGTTTTATTTTTTAAAGCATTGCCTATGCTGTCAACAGCCCTTATAATTTTAAATAGGTACACCATGGCCAATGGGATATATTGTATAGAGTTAAGCATTCTCCAGTTGTTACTTTTTCCTCTATTAAAACTCTGAAATAAACATATTTGTACATCCCCCCCCCCACACACACACACAAGCGCCCTGCTTTTGGATTATTTTCCCTGGCTGAATTCCCAGAAGCAGAGTAACTGAGTTAAAGGCTATGACTGTTTAAATGGCATATGAAATGTTTTGTTGAAATAGAAATTATAAATAGTTAACCAAGTAATGTTTTTCTCCTTGTGTAATTGAAAACCCAGGAGGAGCTGCATTTATTTTTTTTTAAAGATTTATTTATTTATATTAGAGAGAAGAGTGCATGAGTGGTGGGGGGGGTGTTGCATAGGGAGAGGCAGAGAGGGGAAGCAGACTCCCCGCTGAGTGGGGCTGGACCCCAGGACCCTGGGATCTTGACCTGAGCTGAAGCCAGGAGCCCCCCCGCTCAACCGACTGAGGCACCTGTGTGTCCTGAGGAACCGCATTTAAAGGATGTTCACCACTGAGCCAGAATTAACACGGATTCCGGACTGTCGGGCCCTTTCCTTGCAAGAAGGCTGTTCGGGGTGTGAAGGTCACGGAAAGAAATCGCAACATAAACCGCTCAATGCTGCCCCCTTGTGTCGTGCTGTAAAATTACACCCACCTGCGGTGGAATTCCAACCTCTGCAGAGTCTCTAAGCGGAGAAAATACTAAAATAGCGACGGAGAATAGAATGATGGCCGAAGTAAACGAACAGCTGAAGTCCTTCTTCAGGGGATCTCCATTACCCTTGGGCGAGCTCTACGTGTACTTACAGAGCTGTCTTCAGCCCAGTGTACAATTTGGGCCCCTGTTTCTTCCTAATCCTGAACAACCCACCTCTCCCTCATTGCCACAGTGTGAAACTCTGAGGAGTCCGAGAATTTTAAATTTGAACGTGGCCTTCCCCAGTGTTGTCAAATTAGAAAGGAGGGACCCTGTGCAATCGCTCGAATTATAAATGTTAAACATTCTGACATACATAGGCTTCTGTTTGTGTTATTTTCTAGGTCCCAAGGGTTAGGTTGGTATTTTTTTTCCTCTTTGGAATATTAGAGACAATGGCTTGCACATAAAAATCTCTCTCTCTGTTCTCAGCTACACAGTTTATACGACAGTCATGAGCGCTGCCAGCCCAGAGAGGTACATGACGAGGATCAGAAACCTGGGTTAAATGTACGTAAGCGAAGAGCGGGTTCTACTGCGCCATGAAAGTTGTGCTCGTCTGTTGTGTGTTCATTTGGGCACGTCGGTGGGTGTGGGCTGGCGTTTCCCACAGAAGACGGGAACATCTTTAACATCGACACGTACAGAATATCTTCTGACACACATCTGGCAAACAGTTGTCCCTGGTATCAGGTTAATGTGACTATGAGGGACTTATCTTGAATGTGTTGGTATGAGAGCTCATCTCGTGCTAAGGGCCCTTCGTCCCTTATTCGGACCTGCTCTCAGGGCGAGGTGTTATGTCTTCACGGACACAGAAGGGGACATAATTGGGAAGACTTGCCTGTCCCCAGAATAATAGTGAGGCGGGCCCAGCACCTTTGCCACCTGAGAAGACGGACAACGAAGGCAGGGGACAGCTGTAGGATTGATTTCAGGCGTGGGTGAGCCCATCCATGAGGGAAGAGCATGAGGAAAAAGCAGGTGTCCTCTTTGCGGTGCCTGAAACCAAACCGAGGCGGTTTTCCCTAGTGCTGGGGTCTTCTGGAAAAGTGTGAACCCGGCTTGATGTTTGGGTCATTTGCTCATCATGATGGTGCTACAAATTGGTGTTTGAATTAAATCCATTCATTTTTCTACCCTTACAGATGATTTCTTAAAAATGAAGTTCTGGAAGAGCTGTGCTTTAAAAAACAAAACAAAGCGGGAGGATTGAATCATTTTAGGGACGACACAGGTTCCTTCTCATTAAGCTTTTCAGGCTTGGGAAGTGAGGGCGGGAGGACCACTGCCAGGCACGTGGGCGGCGGGACTCCTGCGTTCGCTTCCCTTCACCGCTTGCCTTGGCCCGCTCTAAGATCGGTCTCTACCGACTCGAACAACTCAAAGATAATTGGTCTCAGAGGTCAAGCCGCTTCTCCCCACAACATGTAGCAATGTTGTCTGACCTCAGCTGATGAAGAAATGAGCTGGCCAGTCTTCTTTGTTCATTACGCAGTGCTTCTGGAAGAGTCTGAGAGAAAAAGGTCCTTCTGAGAAGTGGAGAACTGTAGCTTAGATAGAGCCTGTCTGAGTGTCTGTTAGTCTGAGCTTTGCTCCTGTGTTTCCCTGGGGTGGGATTCTCACTTTCCAGAATGTGTCTAACGTTTCTTTATCAAAACCAATGGGCCTTGTTTTTCTAAATAGCTATTTTCTTACTGCTTTTTGAAAACAATGTAAGATGTCGGGAAGGTGAATAAACACTTTTCCAAGACATTTAACGTTGTGCTGCCTTCTTATTCCTGAAGTCGTGTGGCTCTGAGCAGCTGTCCCGCGGAACCAGCTCTCCTAGATGTTGTTCAAATGTCAAGACTCAGAGGAGGGCACAGCTGCGTTGTAGAATACAATTTTTTTTTCACATCTACAAGAAAGAAACTTCCGTGAGGATGAAGTGAGAAAAGGTTAAAATGCACAAACAGTGAATCGATGGGATGTTCTTAAATCTTGCTGGTGTACCAGCGAAAACGAAGGAAAATGGGATAAATGGAAGAAAGTGTCAGCCCGGCACCAGTCACCCCCGCCTCACCGTAGCCCACACCTCACTAGTGGCCCAGAATATTCGTGTTTCTTCCTGGACAGTGTTGGAGCCACATTGTTAAATTTCCATCATCCACTGTCCTTTTAAAAATCAAACATCAAGGGACGCCTGGGTGGCTCAGTCAAGTGTCTGCCTTCAGCTCAGGTCATGATCTCCAGGTCCTGGGATCGAATCCCACGTTGGGTTTCCTGCTCAGGAGGGTGTCTGCTTCTCCCTCTCCCTGCTTATTCTCTCTCTCTCTTTGGCAAATAAATAAAAATTTTAAAATAAAAAATAATAATAAAATCAAACACCAAGAGTAGTTTAACTCTTGCCGGATATGTTAAGCTGTGATGGAGACTAGAAATTTCTACCCCTTTGTCACTGCCGTTCTTGTTTTCTAGACTACAGACTGTGATCTCTGGATGAAATTTGGGGAGTAGCCTAATTTTAACCAGGCAGCAGGATGGCATTGGGGACTTTTCAGTAGGAGAGTGACTTAAGTAATCTAGATCTCTGGTTGTCTTTAAGACCCGTGTTCCTTGTGCCGTGTGGTTTCACTCTGATGTGTCCACATGTAGATTTCTTATTATTTAGCCTGCTTGGGGTTTGGTAAGCTCGCCAGACTTCAAATGTACTTCTCTTATTCAACTTTGGAACGCGCTCAGTCACTCTTCTCTTCTCTTGCTATTCTACGTTCTCTTGTGTCTTTTCTCCTGAACTCCCTAGTATGTGTGTTATCACACCTGTTCTGCTCTGTCTCAGCTCTCTGGGATTTGCAAGGGTGGGGGGGGCAGCGTGGGGACAGGACACGGAGAGTAGGGGTGTGGATTTCTCTTGCAATGACATATTCCAGGCCATGTCTTTATTTTTTTCTGCAAAATCATAAATATTTCTTTAGTGAATCTACTGAGTTCTTTGTAGCAAGGATAATAAATCTTTTTATTATTTTAAAAAAGATTTTATTTTTTAAATTTCTAAAAAGGTTTTATTTATTTATTTATTTGACAGAGAGAGAGAGAGAGAGAGAGAGTGAGCGGGCACAAGCAGGGGGGAGAGGGAGGGAGAGGGAGAAGCAGGCTCCCCACAAAGCAGGGAAAGCCCAATATGGGACTTGATCCCAGGACCCCAGGATCATGACCTGAGCCGAAGGCAGTGGCTTAACCCACTGAGTCACCCAGGCCCTCATATTTATTTATTTTAGAGAGCATGAGCCAGAGGGGTAGAGAGAGAGGGAGGGAGAATGTCAAGCAGACCCCCTGCTGAGCACAGTGCCCAATGCAGGGCTTGAGATCAGAACCTGAGCCAAAACCAAGGGTAGGACACTTAACCGAGTTACCCCACTGTGTCCCTCTTTATTTATTTTTTTAAAGATTTTATTTTTAAGTAATCTCTGCACCCTGCCTGGGGCTTAACCTTCGAACCCCAGATCAAGAGTTGCATGCTCTACTGACTGAGCCAGCCGACTGCCCCTTAAGGATAATATTTTATTTTCAATGGGCTATTTGCTACTTTTTCAAACTGCTAGGATCTTTATTGGATAGCATCTGTTTCTTGCTTTGGTTTTGTTGTTGTTGTTAAACTTCTTAACCCCTACTTATTTTATACTCTGCTTCTAAATATAATCATCAAACCTTCAGGTGTCTAACTTGGCTGTTTGTTTTCACTCACTATCCCTCATGGAAGTTTCTGTGGTGTTCCATACTTCTGGATTGTGTTCTCTTGGAAATCCTGAAGGCCAGGATGGACAGTACGCTGCCCAGAAAGGATGCGGGTCTGTTCATTTCTCAGTGTGTGATTTCTTAGAACATTCAGTATAAACTGAAGCCTCGGTTTACATTATGTGAGGGCAAGCCTGTGGGTCCACCTTCACAGAGGAGAGCCAGGCACTGTGCAGGCTTATGTTCTAACTCTATCTTCTGTGCATCTAAGGCCATGTCCCTTTATCCCCCACTTCCCGACGCAAATGTCGAAGAACCCAGGGGTCTAAGTTCCTGGGACCAGCAAACGTCCTTCGGGCCACCATGCCTCCCATGCCAGCTCCCCTCCCAAGCTTCTCTTTATTCCCATCCTCCCTATATTCCCTTCATCCCCTCTGATTGCTTGCTAGCTCAAACAAAAGTATTTGCTAGCTAAGTATTCGGCTTTTAGGAAAGATGCATGTTTATCATCTTTAGTTTTGTAGTGGGAATGTTTTTTCAGTGTATTTATCCCTCCAAGATACCCAGAAATCAAAGCACCGATGAGCGATTTTTTTTTTAAATTCATTCTGTGTAATTATGGAGAGTACCTTGTTGGGAGCGGATAATGGAAAAGTGAAAATCAGCTAGTGTGACATGTTAGTAGACCAGCTAAAAATTAAGATGGATTGCAAGATGGCAAACAACCTTAATGTTCATGGACAGACGGATGGATGAAGAAAACATGGGTATGTGCACATGATGAAATGTCATCCAGCCTTTACAAAGTAGGTGACAGCGCGCATGAACTTGAGGACATGATCTTGAGTGAAACGGGTGAGTCACAGAAGGATGAAGACTGCACATTCCACTTACTTGGGGTCGATGGGGCTCAGGACACACGACCCCCGGATATGGCACATTGGCACATTGAATATTTTAAGTGAAGAAATCTGGGAGAATAGCAGAAGCAGGAGGGCCGCTCTGACCTCCTCCCCCAGCCCTTCATCCTGCAAACAGGTCCTAGAACCCTCCTGCGGAGGTGTCCTCCCTGTACCCAGAGGAATAGAGCCTTCTTGTCTCTGAAGACAGTGGGACCCAAAAGAATCCTAACGAGCAGTCCTCACTGAGTTACTAAAATTACCTCATACTCCTTAGCCTACCACAAGCCTCCATGTCTGCCTCCTTGTCATCCAACGTCCCATAAAGATGCACAGACCCATCTCTTTGGGTCTTTGTTTCCTTATGAAGGCCCTCGCGTCATGTGAAACTTCTCTTGAATAATTTTGTATGTTTTTCTCCTATTAATCTGCCTTTGTCAGTTTAATTCTCAGACCCAGCTAGGGATCCCGAAAGGGTAGGAAAAAAGCTTTTTCCTCCTCTACAAAATATCTAAAACAGACTCAGAAGCTAGGTGCTAGGAAGAGGTTCGGCAGGTTAGGCAAGATGAATGAGTTCTAGAGACCAGATGTACAACATTGTACCTATCTACTCTATTATAGTCTACTTAACAATCCTGTATCTTACACCTAAAAATTCAGTAAGAGGGCTGAGCTCATGTTAAGTGTTCTTATCACAATAAAACATTTTTAAAAGCCAAAAATACGTTTAATAAAAAATGTTCCTTGGAAATGGACATGGCTTGGCCTACAGTGGTTGTATAGGAGATGGATAGAGTTGATTTTTAAAGTTTTTTTCTTTTTTTAAGTACACGAGGAACATATGCCTTTTATAAAAATAAATCAGGGCTGCCTCAGTGACTAGGTTAGTTGAGCCTCCCACTTGTGGTCTCAACTCAGGTCATGGTCTCAGGGGTGGGATGGAGCCCTGCCTCATCAGGCCTCATGCTCTGTGGGGAGACTACTTCCATTCTCCCATGCCCTCTGTCCCTCCCACCCGCTCACACACTCTCAAATAAATAAAATCCTTAAATGATAAGTAAATAAATCGGGGCACCTGGGTGACTCAGCTAGTTATGCATCCTCCTCTTGGTTTTGGCTCAGGTTCTGATCTCAGGGTCATGAGATCAAGCCCAGTGTAGGGCTCCACATTCAGCGCAGAGTCTGCTTGAGATTCTGTCCCCCTCTGCCCCTCCCTGCACTCATTCTCTCTCTTTCTCTCTCTAAAATTAAAAATAAAATCAATCAATCAATCAATCAATCAATCAAACAGTACATACTGGAAATCCTTTGCCTGTCTTCCCTGCTCACAGACTGCTCTCTCCCCGGTTGCATTCCCTAGAGATAACTGCCATCTGTGTTCATGAAGAGGTTTTTTTTAGTGCTTATGTGTTTTAAAATGTAGATTTTACTCAGCTCTGTGAGGCCAACAGATCAGGGGCCAGTTGCCATTAGAGGAAGGGGACAGAGCAGGTGCCTGCCGTACCACAGGAAAGAATACCAAGATTGGTCACAGGCAGACAGAGCAGAGAACTGGGTGTAAGTTAGAAATTCTTGTGGTTTTTGAGGGAAGGAATGTGCTGACACAGGTGAGCAGGCTGGACAGGTCTGCGATCGGCTGGTTTGAATAATTTCATCAGCTCCAGGGCATAGGAACTGTCCTAAGTTGTTGGATCGTGGCCCTGGGTAATGAGGGCAGGGAAACAGTGTCCTTGGGTGTAAAAGCTCCTACAGGCCCGGGTTGGGGGATGTAGACTCTGTATTAGGGGACCTGCATAAGAAAGGGTATTTGCAGTCCTTTGCCATAGGTAGGAATCAGCTAACCTTGGGAAGGGCATTACCTTGCTGGGGGACAGCAAGGCCCCAAGACGTCAAAGCATCCATACAGAAACTAGAAGACATGATTGGTAAAATAGAATATTTCTTCAAAATGAGGTTAGATTATATAATTCAGCAAGTTGTCTTGTTCACATAACAAAAAAATAGGAACCATCTTTCCATGACAGAGGATCTTGAGCTATATTTTCTTAATGACCTCATAGGACTCTTCTGTAGGTACAATAACTTGGTTAACTGTTCCGCAATTTATGAATTTTTAAGTTGTTTCTAATTTTTCATGATCATGAACAACACAGTAATGAAAATTCTTTTATATTTTTGTGGGGGGGTTGTATAGTTCTAGAAAATATTTAAAAGTCAAATTTCTAGATCAAAAGGTTTACATATTACAAATTTGTAACTGAATTGAAAGCGGCATTTTTCACAAAACTAGAATTCACAATACTAAAATTTTTATGAAACCACAGAAGGCCCCAAGCAGCCAAAGCAATCTTGAAAGAGAAGAACAAAGCTGGAGGTAATCACAACTCCAGACCTCAAGTTACATTACAAAGCTGTAGTAATCAAAAGCAGAATGGTACTGGCACAAAAACAGACACATAGATCAATGGAACAGAATAGAGAGCCCAGAAATGAATCCATACTTATTTGGTCAATTAATCTTTGACAATAGGCAAGAATATACAAAGGGGAAAAGACATTCTCTTCAATAAATGGTACTGGGAACACTGGACAGCTACATGCAAGAGAATGAAACTGACCTACTTACTTGAACCATACACAAAAATAAATTAAAAATGGGTTAAAGAACTAAATATGAGACCTGAGACCTTAAAGATCCTGTAAGAGACCATAGGCAGTAACTTCTTTGACATCAGCCATAGCAACTTTTTTCGAGATCTGTCTCTTGAAGCAAGACATACAAAAGCAAAAATAAACTGTTGGGACCACATCAAAATAGACACCTGCACAGCAAAGGAAACTATCAACAAAACAACAAAACCAACCACTGAATGGAAGAAGATATTTACATGTGATATATCCAATAAGGGATTCATATCCAAACTATATAAAGAACATTGTATTATATAAAAAGAACATGTATTATATAAAAAGTACAGTGCAACACCAAAATTACAATCCAATTAAAAAATGGGCAGAAGACCTGAACAGACATTTTTCCAAAAAAGACAGAGATGGGCAACACACACACGAAAAGATGCTCGAGATCACTAATCATCAGGAAAATGCCCAGTCAAAATGCAATGAGGTGTTACCTCATATCTATCTATCATAATGTCTAAAACCAAAAAGACAAGAAATAACAAGTGTTGGTGAGAATGTGAGAAAAAGGAACTCATGTACCCCATTGGTGGGAATGTAAATTGGTACAGCGACTGTGGAAAACAGTATGGAGTTACCTCAAAAGATTAAAAATAGAAATACCATACGATCCAGTAATCCAATAATTCCACTTAACCCCCAGGGCAAAATGAAAACACTAATTTGAAAAGATATATTCACTCCTGTGTTTATTGCAGCATTATTAACTATAGTCGAGAAATGGGAGGGAGCAACCTAAGTGCCTATGGACAGATGAATGGGGAAGGAAGATATGGTGTGTATATTTGATGGAATATCACACAGCCATAAAAAACGATAAGATTGTGCCTTTGAAGACAACATAGATGGACCTAGAGGGTATTATACTAAGTGAAACAAGTCATATTGAGGAAAACAAATTCCATATGATTTCATTCATATGTAAAAACAGAATGAATAAACAGCAGATTCAGACCCATAAATATAGAGAACAAACTAATGGTCACCAGAGAGGAAAGGGGTGGGAGGATGGACAAAATAGGTAAAGGGGAGTGGGAGATACAGGTTTCCAGTTATAGAATGAATAAGTCATGAGAAGAAAAGGCACAACACAGTCAATGATATTGTAATAGCGTTGTACGGTGACACATGGGAGCTACACTTGCGAGCACAGCGTAACATATAGAGCTGTTGAATCACTATGTTGTAAACATGAAACTAATGTAACATTGTGTATCAGCTCTATTAAAATAAAAAATATTTTAAAAAGAATGTAATGTTTCTCAGCTAAAAATAAGTACATAATTTAATAAATCACAATTAAAAGTTAATCTAGTTTAATTCCAACAAAGTGAAACAATTTACATTCCCATCAGCAGTGTATGGAGAGGCTCCTTTTCTCATACTCTCAATAACACAGGACTTTATTCGTCTTTTAACTTTTAGTGAATTAGGGGGGAAAATGTTAGTAGTCAACCACTAACAAAAGTGAGTCAATGTGAAAATATCAGTATCAGACAAAAGAGAATTCAAGCCAAAATGGATTTTGGCAGAGTGATATTTTATTTTGATAAATCACCCTCTACCAAGAAAAGCACCCATAAGCCTTCATGTATTACACATATATAATCATATAATGGCAATTTTATATGATTCAATATATATTTAATACAGAGCTACAAAACATAATGCAAAGATTCAGGAATCCAAGGGTAAATGGCTAAATCCATATTTAGAGAAATCTTCCAAACATTTTTTTCTGAGACAAACAGACAAGGAAAAATACATAAGGATCCAGAGGATTTGAATAACAAGCTTGACCTACTAAACAGAGGCAAATAAAGTGTAAATTTCTTTGCAGATTCACAGGGCACATTGGGTACCTACCAGCCCCGGCAAGCGCATCTTAGATGAATTGACAAAGTAAGTTATCTGGGAATAGTGATTAATATTTTAACGTATTAATCATTTAGGTGATGTCCAAAGAAAAGTAAACAAGAACTGTAGGAGAAGTCGGCAAGAAAAGGCAAGATGTTTCCATGACGTTTTGCGAACAGAGAAAAGCCAACGGCGGGGGAGGAGAGCTTGGGGTCCTGGGGCACGCAGGGAGGAGCCCGAGGCCAGACGAGGCCGGACGAGGCCGGCTCTGAGCCCCACACCCTGTGCGCTCATCCCTCTTCTATTTCTGGGTTAAGGAGCTCAGGCTGTGCCGACGTGGCTTGGGAAACACAGTCTCCTAATCCGGGGGAGTAAGAAGGCTTAGACCCCTGGCTAGGGTGGGAGAGGGCCGGGGAGACACTGTCTTCAGGAGTCGGGCCCAGGGGGGAGGGAGACACGCTGACTATGCAGTCTCCCCTTGTGAATCCCCCTCACAGGCCTGATCTGATCACGGTCAAGGGGGGCCTACTGCCGTGTGGTCGGGAGCCCTGACCGCCTGGCCGAGGCTGTGGATGTCCTGGCTGCCTCTGGGGGAAGGTATGCCCGCTTGGGCCGGCGCCTTCTGCACCTGCCGTGTAGGTCCGGAAGACACTGCACCAGCCCGGGGAGCCCTCAGCCAGCTCGGAAGCCAGGATGGAGGTCACACCTGTGTGTTAAAGAGGCTTCTGCCTCCTTTGTGTCCTAGTAAAGACTACAAAGAAGGTAAGAGCTTGCTTTCTAGCCTCAATACAGAAAAGAGGGCAACAGGCAGAGTTCTTACTCGGGAAGTAAGTACAGGCTTGGTTTGCGGGCGGAGGGCAGAGGAAGCCCCCGGTACCGACTCACCCGGGGAGGTCTTTGCTGTGTGTGTTTTGAGGTTCATTTAGTGGGAAGGTAAATAATGCCATTTTTTTCTTTTTGAAGATTTTGTTTATTTTAGAAAGAGCACAGGGGCACGCGGGCACACAGCAAGCCCAGGGATGGGGTGGCGGGTGGAGGGAGAGAATGCAAAGCAGACTCGGTGCTCAGTGCAGAGCCACGCAGGGCTGCATCTCAAGACCTGGAGGTCGTAACCTGAGCAGGAGCCAAGAGTCTGGTGCTCAGCGGTCTGAGCCACCCAGGCACCCGCCGACATTTTTTTTTTTTTTTTATGAAAATGTCAGATATGGATGATGCTAAGTCAAATCCTAGAAGGGCAGGGGTCTCACTTAGGTGGTGAAGATGTGCTATTTACCTGAAAAGATGGCTGGCTGGGGAATCACTAGCAGGAAAAGCGGTTAGTCATTATGGGAAGGTGTCGATTCAACTACCTGAGACTACAGCAGCCTCCTTTTCCACGTTTGGTTTTATGAACCTTTCACTTCTGCCCTTGAGAAGCGTTTTAGTTCTCCTTTCCATTCATTTTTCCTAGTGACTTCTAGAATGTTCTTTACAGATCTGTTGATGTACCAATTTCTTCTGTTAAGGCAACCATATGTGACACCTGTTTAGTCAGAACCTCTTCCTAATTCTTATATGGAAACATTTTTAGAAAATATGACTTACTGATTTTTAATTATCAAAGTTAAAATAAAACTGTGTAAGTTAAAAATGAAAGTTTGTCACATCAGCCCATACCAAACAGTTTGGTATGTGCTATTTGATTTTACATTTACTAACATATTTTTATATAGATGAGATCATAGTAAGCATAGTGATCTGCAATTTGCTTTTCTTCATGTAATGATTTATCTTGGGGATATTTTCCTACCATTACGTAGAGATTTGCCTTGTTCTTTGTCATGGCTGAATACTCTTCCATTCAACTTCTAATCTGCCATGATGCATTTTCTTAATTCTGTACTGATAAAATACTTAAGCTGGTTATTATTTTGGGAAGAGAGAGCATGAGCAGGAAGCAGGGGAGGGGCAGAGGGAGAGGGAGAATCCTGAGCACACTCCCCACTGGGCACAGAGCCCCCACTCAGGGCCTCATGTGGGGCTCGATCTCACGACCCCGAGTTCAGGACCTTATAAGGACACTTATCCCATCCTTTGATCACCACTCTCATGACTTCACCTAAACCTAATGACCTTCCAAAAGCCCCACTTCCAAATACCATCACATTGAGAGTTACGACTTTAATTTGTAAATTTATGGGGGACACATTCAGTTCGTAGCAGTGATGTGTTTAGATAGTGTGTCTTTTACTGCCCCCTAAATTTGAGCCAGGAATATGTTTTTGGCTATGATTTTTTTAAGATCTTATTTATTTATTTGACAGAGAGAGAGAGATCACAAGTAGGCATAGAGCGGGCAGAGAGAGAGAGGGAAACAGGCTTCCCGGTGAGCAGAGAGCCCGATGCAGGGCTCGATCCCAGGACCTTGAGATCATGACCTGAGCCGAAGGCAGACACTTTACCAAATGAGCCACACAGGCACCCCTGGCTACTGATACTTTAAAATAAATACATCAGATACAATCTAACAACATATTGATTCTACCATATACTAAGAACACTTTAAATATCTTATTTATTATTCTCAAATATATATATATAGAGAGAGAGTTTATGGGAGCTTAAGGGACCAAGGCCTAGTGGAAAGCTGAGCTGGATTTCTCACCTGCATCCGTGCACTCCCAAACCCCACCACTTTAGCACAAAACGTTGTCTCCACAGGCAAGTCACTGATTATCAAAACAAGTTGTAAGTGCGTTAGTGAGCTCAATCATTGCTGATGCTCCTCTCAGCTCTCAAATTGTTCAGGTATCTGGAGAAAGTTGGGTTGATTTGGTCACGATGGGTACTCATTTTGACCCATTACTCAGATTCTGGTTTCATGATTTCTCTTATATCTGGGAATCATTTTGCTTATCCATACAAAAGAGATCATAGTCTTTTTCTCTTTATTTAGTCAAAATAAGTTAACCAACATAAGCAAGGTGAGACTTTTCCTTGATTTTCAAGGGAAAACTTAATAACTCTTTGACAATCCCCATTACATTAACCTTTAAAAATAGAGGAAGTAGAGTGGGGTAGATGTGAGGGAGGGGGAAATAGAGAAGTGGAATCTGCTTTCGACATTAACTCAGTAGGTCTCACGTTGCTTCCTGAAAAGGAGCTAGAGAAGGATTGGTCTTTGTTGTGTAAAAATAAATGTGGTGATAAATAAATACGGTAAAAATTAAAAAAAGTTTATTCAATTAATATTTATTGAATTCCTGCCACATGTCAGACCCATGCTGATTTCTAGAGGTATAATGATGAATTTGCTCACACATAGTTTTTGCTCTCAAGGAAATGATAGTCTAATGGTAGAGAGATGCAAAATAGGAAACTATGTTATTGCCGAGATGGGGACGTGAATAGGATATTCAGGAGCTCACAGGAGGTGCCTGTCAAAGTGGCTTCCCTAAGGTGATGCCCAAAGTGAGCCTTAAGGAAATCAGTAAAGTTGGGGTGCCTGGGTGGCTCAGTGGGTTAAAGCCTCTGCCTTTGGCTCAGGTCATGATCTCAGGGTACTGGGATCGAGCCCTACATCAGGCTCTCTGCTCAGCAGGGAGCCTGCTTTGCCCTTTCCCTCTGCCTGCCTCTCTGCCTACTTGTGATCTCTCTCTCTCTGTAAAATAAATAAATAAATTTTTTTTAAAAAAAGGAATCAGTAAAGTTAGACAAGTTAACCAAGAAGGGTGGGATAGGAGGAATATTCCAAGTCAGAACAAAAACCATCGGTCATGGTGGTCAAAGAACAGAGTTTGAAGAAAAGGGAGAAGAGAGATGAGGCTGGCGGGGTAAGCTTTTAGGGAGATGAGTTCTGTTTGTGGTACATGGATTCTGAGGCAGCCTGGTGAAAGTTTAACAGGAAGGTGAGTATGTGGGGCTGACGGATATGGATTATCTGGGTTGGAGTTACAGATTTGAGAGGTGGGAAGTGGTAGTTGCATATTAATTCACTCATCCAGGGACCATGTTCCAAGTGAGGAGACCTGACATTTGAGGCTAGAGGACAAATAAAAATGGATATTTAAAAGACAGAGAAAAGTGAGCTCAAGAAGGAGAGAGATAGAGAGGTATAGCAAAGGCAAGGGTGTCCGGCATTGTGGAGACCCAAGGAATAGAGTTTTGATCAAGGTGGGGCTTGTGGAAACAGATGGTTTTGCTGTTTGGGCAAGGTAAGGACTGAGATGAAGATGAAGGCATTGGAGACAACAGCATGAAAGGTTTTGATCAACAGGTAAGATGAAAAAATGGTCTGGAGAGGATTTAAGGAGAAAATATGTAGTCTACTCATGAGAGAAGTCTGAATGAGAAGACAAGGGGGACCAGCTGGTAGCTGGAGAGATACAGGAATCAAAGGATGATGAGCCTGAAGAGCTCTGAGATAGGAAGAGAAGAGACTTCAGGATGTTTCTAGACTGAAAAGGAAAAGCTAGCAGAAAGGCTAGAAACATGGGAGAGAGGTGAGAGGACCAGTGGAATTTTCAGGGGGAGAAACACTCATGCACGGACACTGCAGAGGTGGGGAAAGTACTCTCAGATGATAGTCTCATGGTTTTTACGATGTGAGAGACAAGGTCCATAGATAACTTGGTCTATCTGAACTAATTCTGTCTGAATTCCCTTCTTTCAGAGTCCCTCTTCCTTTTGTCAGCAAACAACTCGTTCTCCCTCCAACCTGCTATCTGTGTCCCACAGAAGACTTGAACCTACACTATGGGAAGTGGTACCTCAACCCAACATCACTTTGCTTTCCAGAACACAGAGAAAGGTATGTGTTTCCCATTCCCCAAACCAGCTGTAAGTATCCCAAAGCCTACACTGGATAGAGGGGCTTCTCAGAATGGAAGAAGGAACCATTATATTTCTCCTCAGGCAACTCTTGAAAATCAGCTTCTCCTCCTTATGAGGAGACCACCAGAATGTCAGCTGAATATCGTAGGAGCTGATGAACTATATTTGACAGAGTTAAATTGTACTGAGGAGTCAGTGTTGTCCTCGAGGGGTTATCCCAAATTATACATGCACCAGTCAATGAAATACCATTGGGCAATTAGCAGATGAAGGAGGATTTCAGGGGGAGGCTTCGGTATGTACAAGGGTCATGAGGTAGAAAAGGACAGTCATGTTCGAGGAACTGAATGGTCTGATGCGAACGAGAGGGAGGATGGCATGACATGAGGAGTCTGTCGAGGTAGGCAGAGACCAGATCACTCAGGATCTGTAGGATTTTAACTTTATCCTAAAGGCGTGAAGAACCATTGAAGAATTCAAAATAGGGAGTTTAGAGTAACATACACACATTTAAAGATTTAAAGGCCTCCGGCTTCTGTGAAGGAGGGATCAGAGGGAGTAAGGGTAGAAGGAGGAACAGTCCACAGGCCACTAAAGTCGTCAAGCGGAGGATGATGATACCTTGGACCAGAGTCTGGGCAGCAGGGATGGAGGGAAGAGGGTGAAACCCAACAACATCCAGGAGGTCAAAGCGACGGGATCCAACTGTGGGTGTGTGGGGTGAAGGAGAAGGATGGACCAAGAATGACTTCCGCTGGGGCGCCTGGAAGGCTCAGTCGTTAAGCATCTGCCTTCGGCTCAGGTCATGATCCCAGGGTCCTGGATCGAGCCCCGCATCGGGCTCCCTGCTCAGCGGGAGGCCTGCTTCTCCCTCTCCCACTCCCCCTGCTTGTGTTCCCTCTCTTGCTGTGTCTCTCTCTGTCAAATAAATAAATTTTTTAAAAAATCTTTAAAAAATTAAAAAAAAAAAAAAAAAAAGAATGACTTCTGGTTTCCTGGCTAGCAAGACAGAGCAGGAATTAATGCCAGTGACTGACATCAAGACTGGAGGAGAACCAAGTCTGACTAGAGGGAAGATGAGGCTTTCGTCCATGTTCGGGTGGAAGCGTCCACGAGACATGCAGGTAGAAGTACCGAGAAGGCGGTGCCTATTCACATGGGCATTTTGGAGGCAGGTGGGCTGGAAAGATACTGCCTGAAGGCATCAGAATGTTATGTGGTCGCTGAGGCCATGGGGCCCCCGAAGCACCCTGGAGGGAGAGTAAAGACAGATCAGAGGCCACAGCTTAGCACAGAGCCATGAAGGGCTCCAGGGCTTGAGCACCAGGTCCAAGAGCATGAGTCAGCGAAGGAGGCCGCGGAGAGGCAGCTGAAGCTGTAGGAGGAAAGCCAGGGGAAGAGTGACAGCACTTGTTCGTCTTGGCTTCAGCATCTCTGTAAGCTCGTGGCTTCCTTGCTGTCTCGCTTCACAATGTGTCCCAGGGTCATTTTGCACCTTCCTGGCCCCGGGAGGAGCTGCTCCTTTCTTAGGGTGTGGGGTGGTCACTGCTTCCTGGTTGGTCCATACTTTCTATACCTTCTCAGTGAACAAATCCAGAAAACATGTATTATTTGGAAGAAAAAACCCACCATGAGCAATTTATACTCAGGAACACGATATTTTTACTTAACAGCCTCGATATTATATCTATCATTTTATTAAAAATCTTTTTTCCTAGTGACATTAAAATAGTGTTATTTACTCTATCCTACCATGTATAAATAATAGTTTCAGAATACTAACAATGCTATTATAAACAATGTGATCCCTGAAAATTCTTTAAGATTTCTTTGAAGTTCTTTTTGTCCTTTGGATACATTCTAGGGAATGTACAAATTATTGTACTAGGGATGTACAAATTATTGAATTCTCAAGTCGTTTGAAATAACTCCTGTCTGTGTTTCTAACTTATGTAAGGTTAGATTCACTTGTTTAACATTCGCTTTTTTTTGAGAGAGAGAGAGAGAGAAGGAGAGCACATGTGTGCATTGTGGGGGAGGAGAAAAGGTGGAGGGAGAGAGAATCTTAAGTAGGCTCAGTGCTCAGCTTGGAGACGGACACCGGCTCAATCTCACCACTCTGAGATTATTACCTGAGCCCAAATCAAGACTTGAATGCTTAACTGACTGAACCACCCAGGCACCCCCTAAACTTTTGCTTTTAATCTTTGGGGATTGATTTACTTTTCACTTTGCTTTGAATTTGTTTTATAACTTTGTAAAGCATTTATATAACTCCTGTCCCAATTATCTGTTGCTATATAACAAACTATCCCAAAACTTAGTGGCTTAGGATGACCATTTTCTCTGCCCGTGATTTTGTGGGTCTGGAATTTGCAAAGGGCCCAGTTGGGTGGTTTGTCCGTGATTCTCTGGGTAGCTGGGCCTGGAAGCTCTTTTTTTTTTTTTAAGATTTTATTTATTTATTAGAGAAAGAGAACACATGAGCAGGTGGGAGAGACAGAGGGAGAGGTAGAAGCAGATTGTCCCTGAGCAGGGACCCTGACATGGGGCTCCATCCCAGGACCCTGAGATCATGACCTGAACCAAAGGCAGATGCTTAACTGACTGAGCCACCCAGATGCCCCTAGAGATTTTAATTGTAAAGTAATCTCAGCACCCAGCATGGAGCTCAAACTCCCAGCCCTGAGATCAAGAGTTGCGTGCTCTCGGGGTGCCTGGCTGGCTCAGTTGGTGGAACATGTGACTTTTGATCTCAGGGTTGTGAGTTCAAGCCCCACACTGGGCATGGAGCCTACTTTTAAAAAAAAATGAAGGAAAGAAAAGACAAAAAAAAGAGTCACATGCTCTACTGACTATACCAGCCAGGCACCCAGGCTTACTTCTACGACAGCTGTTTATTTGCTGCCCAGTGCCCTGTGGGTCCTGCCTCTCTCCACGTGGTTGCCTCGTTCTTAACACGGGGTCTGAACAGCCAGGCCCATCTGTAACTTGTACCCTCGGGTCTAGCACACAAAGCTGGAGCAAGAGGAGCCCCCGTGTGTTAGATTGTTCTATTGGGAAGGAGGGGGTGGAGGGTCTTGGACTCTCCTGCACCCCATGGCCCCCATCTCTCAGTTAAAGGGAGCCCAGCCCCCTGACAGGCCTGGGCGGGAGAGAAAGGTAAGAAGGAGGCATCGCCTGCTCTCTCAGCCCTGAGAAGTCAAGCAAGACGGAGGATAGAAATGCATCTGGTTGGCAGTCCATGCCTGCAGACGTTGAAGCAAGGTGTTAGCCAAGAACGTTGTCGCAGAGCCGGGGTGGCCCCGATACTCTCCGGTATCGCTTCCCCTTCGCTGCATATGAGAATCCTGTGCGGAGCTCGTGAAACCTGGAGATCCCTGGGTGCCCTGTGGAGAGTCTAGTGCCGTAGGTCTCGGCGAGGTCCAGGTGGCCGTGCTTTCCTTCGGTTTCTAGAAGGTCTGTAGCACTAACTCAGGATGTTGCCTTCACTGCTCCGAACACGGATTTACAGAGGTCAGTCTGTAGAGCGTCAGCCTCATCTCTTAGGGTTTGGTAAGTGCCTTTCAGAAGTAGCTACGGTTTGACATTTTGGGTCATAGGAAGTCACGTTCAGTTCTGCTTACGTTCCTCCCTGGTTCTCCTTTCCCACTCCCCCAGCAACGTTCCTCCTAGAGAAATCAGCCCCAATTCTATTAGCTCCCTAATGCAAGCTAAATATATTAAATCAATCTGTCTACTGCTCACGAGGTTGACCTGAATTAACCTGCAGGGTTTCCTTTTTAATCCCGCTTTATCCACAAATACTCCATTCATCACCGCTGGCACATTCAGGCCCAGGAGCTTAAGAAGAACCTCATTATTTATGTGAACAGCTGCTCTCTTCTCCTGACCCCGGGGCCTGAAGCTCACAGGAAGAAGGAAGCCTCCTCGCGCCACCCTGTGGACGCGGTCACCCAGCACAGGTCGGGGCAGAAGAAGCCCAAAGGCAGATCTGACAGTCAGTGCCGTCCCCCAAGTAGCACGACTGACGGGGACACAGGCAGCCCGCGGGGCTGTCACAAGTCTGGAGATAGCAAGCACACAGCCCAGCAAGCACTTGCTGCCACCCAGCATTCTAGGCGGTCATCTGTGTGTTCGTTGTTTGTTTTCCCCAGTCCCCAAGTCCATCCCGCTTTCCAGATGGGGACACTGAGTCCCAAGAAGGTAAAATTCCTGGGAAGCCACATAGCCAATGAGGGCATTTCCAGGCCTAGAACCCAGGACACCTGATATCCAGTCTGTTATTATAATGTCACAGTGTCCCCCCAGTCTGTTATTATAATGTCACAGTGTCCCCCCACCTTCCACCCCCGCATTATCTCACTCTTCAAGAATGCCTCGAGCTTGAAACCTCCCCAGGTTGCATTTCTTGAGAATCCTGGCAATCCAACCTTCCACCTCTACACTTAGCCTTTTTGGCAAAAAGTAGGAATACCACTAAACCTCCAATGACAGTATGACCATGAGGTAAGGATGAAGGCGGGGTCGGGGGTGGGAATGGGGAAAGGAACCTCCCAGCCAGTGGTCAGGCAAATCCTCCCTACCGGCAGCAATGGTTGGCTCTTTCCCATCGTCTTGCCCCCACGTTACAGTAGGAGAGGGGCCCTTCGCCTCCCCACTGGCAGGGGGAGTCCCGGCTCACAGGCTCACTCCTCCTTCCCTGTCACAGCCTTCAGGGCAGCAGCCCTCATCCAGAGATGGTACCGGCGCTACATGGCACGCCTGGAGATGAGGCGGCACTGCACCTGGCGCATCTTCCAGTCCATAGAGTACGCAGGACAGCAAGACCAGGTCAAGGTGCGCGGGATGGGGGGGGGCGGAGTCACCGGCGCTCTGTCTTCCAGCCCAGGGGCCCCAGGGGTGCAGCTGATTGGGACCCCCCCCCACTTCTCTTTGCGCTCATCTCTGAAGCCGAGTCTCTGCTTCTCCTGCAGCTCCATGACTTCTTCAGCTACCTTGTGGATCACTTTACCCCCAGCAGCAACCACGAGCGTGAGTAGAGCTGCCATGCAGCACAACCTCTTGTCTCGGGCTTGTAGATATCAGACGGGAGGGGGTGGCAGAGGGTGCACAGACCCGGTGACAGCCAAGGAGTGAGCAGGGAGGTTGACGAATCAGTGGCAGCTTCTGGGTTCTCCCAGGAGCACACCCGGATGCAAGAATAGGAATTCAGGGAAGGGAAAGCCGGCAATAAAGTGCATGTGGCGGGGAGGGGTGCTACTAAGCCAGCAACTCTGTGCCTGGGAAACAGTGCAAAATGCATGCCTTGGAATGACCCCATGGAAGGCGGCAACTAGAGTCTCCATATGTCAACTCCCGAGGCTCCCTGGTTGAAGGCTGCTGGGCAGGAGGGATCGGAAAGGTTGTTAATTCCGCAGCGTTTCTGGCCCGCCGAGCTCCCAGGCCAGAGATGGCAGAGGCTGGAAGTGGACCCTTGCTGGGAGGGCCCTGGAAGTTCTAAGAGCTTCTGCCACACTCACTGTGTGCACCAGAAATGCCTGTGAGCTTCCCCCCCCCCCCCCGCCCCGAGGCTTTTCCTTTTGCTTTTTTTTTTACAAGCCTCAGCTCCTAAATTTCTGTTCTAAGTCTGGCAAATCGCCATCTTTTAAAATAAAAGTCAAAGGGAATTGACATAAAAGCATAACCTCTACCTTCCGCCCACCTGAATCTGTTGTCACTTTCCTGTCCCTTTCTCCTCTCTGGCGTTGGAGCTGATGCCAGACTGGCGCTCTCCACGTCCAGCATTGTCCAGGGAACGACTGTGTTGCCCATGGACGGCCCATCTGATCGCAAGCTGGCCTCCCCTCTCTGTCCTGACCAGGAGACTTCCTGAACCGCATGTTCACTGAGGAGAGATTCCCCCAGGACACTGAGATACAGAAGCCCAGCGACTATGAATCCATAGAGGTCCCAGACAATTACACAGGGCCACACCTCTCCTTCCCGCTCCTTCCCGACCACGCAACTGCCCTGGTGGAAGCTTTCAAACTGAAACAAGTAAGCTCACGCTGGGGCACCTGCGTCTCCACCAACTCCATGTGGGATGTAGAGGGAGGCTAGACCCAATGCAAAAGGAGTAGCCCCGGGCTTAGGGTGTTGGTGTCATGGCGCCACTAGCGAGAGTCCGTGCTCCCTTTGCTTGGCCAGGACCTTGTAAAGTCAAGAAGCCAGTTTTTATGCACTGAAAACCTCACCTCGGAATCATGTAATCTTTCTTTGTCGTACATCCCACAGACAATTACTAGCACTGCTGTGTGCGGGCCCTGTTCTGGGCACGGGGCACCACAGCAATGAGCAAGACAGACAGAAATTCCCGCCCTCACAGGGCTCAAGTTCCAGGGGGGAGACAGACAACTGATAACAAAATAACAACGAGTAAGTAGGTTCTGTAGTATATTAGAAGGCAATTAGAGCTGCATAAAAGAATAAACTAAGTTCTAGGTAGGAGGGATGTCAATTTATAGAGTCATCTTGGAAGGCGCCATGGAAAAGGTGATTTCCAAGCCAAGGTCAAAGGTGGTGAGGAAATGCACTGTGGGGATGTCTCCAGAAAAATGTTCTAGGCAGAGAGAACAGATGGAAAGGCCACGAGGCAGGACCTTGCCTGGATGGATTGGGGACCTCAGGAAGGCCGCTGTGGCTGGTGAGGAGGGGTCAGGGAGGACAGGGAATGGAGGAAGAGAGGAGGGTGTGGGCTCTTCTCAAAGAGATAGGAAGCCACTGGGCATCAGAATGACATAATGTGGCTTGCTTTTTAAGATAAGCATTCTGTTTTCTGAATAGAGGGTAGGTAGGGAGCAAGGCGTAGAGGTAGGGAGACCAGTCAAGGTCCTGCCATGCTCCAGGCAAAAGGTGACAGTGGCTTGAAACCCCAGTGGTAGAGGCGGAGGTGGTGAGAAGTGGTCAGATTCTGATTCTACGCCCGATTCCAGCCCTTTCTTCCATGTGAAGGGAGCTCATTGCGGGAGGAGCTGGGATGGTTTTCCCTGTGAGGTCAGGATTACTCGGTACCGTCGACATGTGTGCAGCTGCTCACACCTCACGGAGACAAGGCCTCCCTCCCCAGTGGAGGGCAGAGAGGGCTTTGATGGAGCTGGCAGGAGAGAGGAAACCAGCTCAGTGTTTGGAGACGACGGAAGGCAGGAAGCAGAGCAGAAGATGGGTGAAGAAGAGAGGACCCAGGCATGGGGCCCCAGGGTCCCTCTTGGGGTCTCGGGTGACTGGAGTCAGCAGGCGGGGGAAGCGAGGCGCAGGTGGCGGCAGGGGTGTCAGTGCCGCTCTGCCCCCCCCATGCCCCGGTAGCAGCTGCACGCTCGCTACGTCTTGAACCTTCTGCACGAGACCAGGAAGCACCTGGTGCAGCTGCCGAACATCAACCGGGTCTCCACCCGGTACAGCGAGGAGGTCACCGTGTGCGGTAAGCGCGGGCCCGAGCTGGCTGCACGCGCTGGACGCCAGCGGGAGAGCCCCGGACCGGGAGGGGTGGGGCGGGAGGGGTGGAGGCGGGAGGGGGGCTGCGTGGACAGCGCTCGCGCATGCGCCCCAGTGTGCGGAAACATGCGGTGCAGGTGCAGCGAAGGGCTGCGGGGCCAGAGGGCGTGGGCTCTGCTTTCCCAGGCGATGCAGCCCCTTCCACCCACAGAGGGTCTCCTGCCAGACAGAAATCCCGTCTGTCGTGATTCTTTCCACGTCCTGAGGTTTTCATTCATGTTGACACACCTGGTGGGGACCGATGTCCCCCGTCGTGGGGGGTGCGGACTATAGGACACCCGATTGTCACCTGGCTCTCCGAGGCCCACACGCAACCTGCGCTTGGATCTTGCTTGCCCTGGAATGTCCTTAAATTTTTTAAATTTAATTTCCAACGTTTGAAAATTGGAGGATTTCATGTTAAAATACAGATTTCCAACATCTGTTGAAAACTCTCCTAACCCGGGCCCATAAGTGAGTGACGGTTTCCTACCTTGGGTCGGGCAGGACTCTCTCCAGGTCTCACTGGAGTGGGCAGCCCCGCCCTGTTCTGTCCTAGCTTTGCTTCCTTCACCCTTTATGATAATCACGTAGAAAGCCAGCACTGTGTTTTCTGATTTCAATATTAACTGTCCCCGCAGCAGGGGAAATTAATATTTATCCCTCTCTTACATACGGAAAAATGAGTGACCATCGCTTTGTCAGATTTTTCTGGGTATTTTCCTTTTTGTAGTAAAAATGAGACCCAGTGGTAAGGACCCATAGAAACTGATGTTCTCTTTCTGTCTTTGTTAGGAGACTTACATGGCCAGCTGGATGACTTAATATTTATATTTTATAAGGTAGGAATGTTTAAGATCCTGTCTTAATCTGAGGCTTACTCTGGAAGTTCAAATACAGTATCTATGAAACAAATGCTTAAGTATTGCTTGGATTTTTAAAATATTATTTTAAATTATTAAAAAAGAATACATAGTAGCAAATACATAATATAAAAGATAGCACTGTATTATATTTTAGTATGCTTTTGTAAACTGTTTTAAAAATCTAGGGTTAATAGGGGCGCCTGGGTGGCTCAGTACTTAAGCGTCTGCCTTCAGCTCAGGTCCTAATCCTGAGGTTCTGGGATCGAGCCCCGCATCAGGCTCCCTGCTCCGTGGGAAACCTGCTTCTCCCTCTCCTACTCTCCCTGCTTGTATTCCCTTTCTTGCTATATCTCTCTCTGTCAAATAAATAAATAAATAAATAAAATCTTTTTTTAAAAAAGATCTGAGGTTAAAAAAGAGAACAAATCATTATTTAGTGATTGATTTCCTTTTCCCCAAATAAAGAAAATTGGGGCGCCTGGGTGGCTCCGTCAGTTAAGTGTCTGCCTTCAGCTCAGGTCATGATCTCAGGGTCCTGGGATCGAGTCCCTCATCGGACTCCCTGCTCCCTGCTCAGCTGCTTCTTCCTCTGCCTCTCCGCCCTCTCTCCCCCAGCTTGTGCTCTCTCTCTCTTGCTTACTCTCTCTCAAAATATAAACAAAATCTTAAAAAAAAAAAAGGTGATTATCAAAGCACCTGAAAGCTATTTTCTTATCCATTTTTAGTTATAAAACGTAGAACATGTAACAACATAGATGAATGTTCTACTAATGTAACGTCGCTTTATATATACTGTGCTTCCCAAGGCATCTTCCCACTTAATGTTTTGTTTAATCCTGAGGAATCTGACTGCTATTGTTGTTATTACTAAAGATATCATGGCCAGGAGTCCCTGGGTGACTCAGTAGGTTGAGTGTCTGACTCTTGATTTGGCTCATGTCATGGTTTCTGGGTTATGGGATTGAGCCCCGAGTTGGGTTCTGCACTCAGTGGGGAGTCTGCTTAAGATTCTCTCTCTGCCTCTCCTGTCCCTTCCCCTGCTCATGGGTGTATGTGCTCTCTCTCTCTCAAATAAATGAAAACATCTTAAAAAAAAAAAAAAAAAGATGCTGTGGCCAAAACTTAAAACTGGCCTTTCAGTCACAAGTTTAGCGTCCTTTGCCCATACCACATGGCAAGACTCTGGCTTTGTAAAAAGCACTTATTTTGATGAGGATGTCAAAACCTCAGCCCTGCTAGAAAGGAACTGTAAAACCAGTAAAAAAATAATTCCAGCTTTAATTGACAATTCACATTTGCAGGAGAGCCAGAAAACACAGAATTGGTGTTCAATTTGACGTTAGCTGTCAAATACACACCAGCTCGTCCTGATTTCCTAATCCCTTCCTTTGTTGCTGGCTCTCGGACTTGTCTTCTCATCGGGAAGAATGGCCTCCCATCACCAGAGAGGGCCTATGTCTTCAATGGTGACTTTGTGGACCGAGGCAAGGATTCAGTAGAGATCCTGATGGTTCTTTTCGCCTTCATGTTGGTCTACCCGAAAGAGTTCCATCTCAACCGAGGAAACCATGAGGACTATATGATGAACTTACGGTAACAAACCAAACACGCTTGGGTATTTGACGTTTACTTGTGGTTACATAAAAAGTTATTTTCTTAGAGCTTCTGAGGTGTTAGGTGCCTTTTAAAAGCAGTTTTCCAATTTTATAAAGGAATACAAAATGTCTGACATTTAAAGTATTTCTTTAAAACTTACACGTTATCCTACTCCTAATAAAACCATTAAATGTTTTTCACATATCCATACTCTTTAGAAAAGGTAAGAAATACAGATAAGCAAAAGGATGAAAATAAAAATATCCCATAATTTCCTGAACTGAGATAATGCTACAATTGTAAGCATTTTGGCAATTATTCCTCAGTCTCTTTTCTATGTATTTAAGTATATGTATATAGAATATGAATTTTTATAAACATTAAACTATAGCATGACAGTTGTCACTGATATAATATCTGTTTTTTCCTTTTAATCTAGATATGGCTTTACCAAGGAAGTGATGCATAAATATAAGGTGGGCGACCTTTGAAAGCAAAAATCTCTTAGTTCAGATATGTGGAGTGTATCATTCGAAACTTAGTATCTTCCTAATATCATTTTCCAGACACATGGCAAGAAAATACTAAAAACACTGCAGGATGTTTTCTGTTGGCTTCCTCTGGCCACTCTGGTTGATGAGAAAGTCCTGATTCTTCATGGCGGAGTGTCAGACATGACTGACCTGGAGCTTTTGGCTAAACTAGACAGGCACAAGGTACTGACTGAGTAATGAAGTAGTGCGTATTTCACCATAATTTAACCCAGTTAATAATAATAACAACCCAGTTGGTAATAATTTAATCCAGTCTCACAAGGGCGCATAAAACAAATGTTGTCTTGCATGCTGACTCCGGGTGACTAATAAGGGCTGTCAAGAGAAGCCATTAAACCATTCAAAGGAGAAAGATTAAAAATCCACATCTCGGGGCAAGGAGCAAGTATGCTGTGATCCATTATGATGTTTGCTCTGGACGCGAGAGTGGGGAGTGGCAATGAGAGCCTTCTATTTGCCATCCCTGATCTAGACAGTTCTAATACCCCTCCAGCACTGCATGTGGAGAGCCTCCATTTCTCAAATAACTCAGTGAAACTCAACCAATGTGTGTGAGTGCCTACTTCATGCAGGGAGGATACTATTGGCAGATAGATGAAGATCAATTCCAAATTAAACTCAACAGCTATGTTTTTTTTTTTTAAAGAATTTGTTTATGTATTTAACAGAGAGAGAGAGAGAGAGAGAGAGATCACAAGCAGGCAGAGAGGCATGCAGAGAGAGGGAGGGAAGCAGGCTTCCTGCTGAGCAGAGAGCCCGATTCGGGGACCGATTCGGGGCTTGATCCCAGGACTCTGAGATCATGACCTGAGCCTAAGGCAGAGGCTTAACCCACTGAACCAGCCAGGTGCCCCAACAGCTGTGTTTAAAGTGATTACTTTGTGCAGGGAAAGAGGTAGGAAAGATGCAGAGATAACCAGATGCTGCCTCCCGAGGGAGTTCACAAGCACCAGCAGGAGGAGGGAATGAGAGAAGAAATCCACTAAACTCCAATATGCACATCTCTATTTTCTGTTCCACTTTGGAAGTAAAAATTTAGAAAACAAAGATTCCATTTTCATTTAATCACAGGCTCTTGTACTTGAATGGCGTCTTATGGTTTCTGGTACTCCAACTGCCCCTTTCCACACGCAGGAATCCCTATTGCAATACCCTTGACAACATTCATCCAAGCAATTTCAAAGACAGAGAACTCTTTACCACCAAGCCAGTGTGCTTTGGGCAACTCTAATTAATCTAAGTCTGTATTATATGAGACATAAACGAAAGAGCATGGCTTTGGAATTAGACAAACCTGGGTTTGAACCTTGGAGCATGCACATCGTAGCTGGTAAGGCAGCTTCATTTTACTAGATTATCCAAGAACGAAGCCTTCTTATGTCTTGTTACTCTGCTATCCTTAGGGCGTCTTTTCCCATGCCCTCATCTTTGCAGGCCAAGATGGCTTGCCACCACATCTGTGTTCCAAGCAATAGGGTAGAGGAAGGAAGGGGGCAAAAATTTTCCTGCCCTTTAAAGACACAGGAAAGAAGTTGCATACATCTCTTCTGCTCTCATGCCATTGTTGAGAAAATAGTTCCATGACTACACCTTGTCGGAAGGGAGGCTGGAAATGCAATCTTCTTTCTGGTTGGTCACATGCCTAGCACAAAAGTTGGGGTTTCCATTCCTATGGCAAAGAAGGGGAAAATAGATTTGGGGGAGTGGTATTCTGCCACACAGATACTGAAGTAGGGAAATATGTTCTTTTTTCCTTGAGTAGATGTGGCAAGTGGTAACGCCATGGCCCATGCAGTTGGATAGATATGGAAAAAAATTCTGTTTCTCCTACTTATAGAATATTACCTTGAAAAAGTTATTTATTATAACTTCAGTTTCTGAATGTATCCTATAGGAATATGAATGACTATATCCTAGATGTTTGGAGGATTAATGAAAATGTGTATGCATGTGCTTTACAAAATTTGAACTTAAGTGGAAATGGTCTTAACTGCCTTTGGCTGAAGTGACAGAAAACTTCAAATGACAATGGCTTAATGATTATCTCTTCCTTCTGTAAATAAACACTGGAAGCAAGCAGTCTAGGGCTGGTAGAGTAACACCACAAAGTCACAAGCCCTGTTTCCTGCCTTCTTGTTGCTCCCCCGTGTGGCATTATGGCCCACTATGGCTACCTGAGCTCCAGCCATTGTGACCATGTTCCAGCACCATAAATTAGAGAGTAGAAGAAAGGCATGTTTCTTCCCTTTAAGGACATTCAGCTGTACACAAAATTTTTGTTCCTATTTCTGTTCAGAATTTTGTCATATGTTAACATTTAGCTGAAAGGCAGGTTGGAAGGTGTATTTTTCATTCCAGGTAGCATCTGTAAGAATCTGGGTTTCTATTTCTAAGGCAGAAGAGTGGACAGGTGTTAGGTAGCCATACTCTGCCTTGGTCTGTCCCTGTTGCTCCCCAAATTTCCATGCACACCCTGCTTTCCACATGTAGAGCCATGTTCATCCCCTCCCCAATGGAGTCCACACTCAGTCTCATCCAATAATTGCATCCAGTCCAGGGTTTCTGGATTCGAGTCCTATCTGTCAAGGTCTGGCTATGGCTTCTTGCAGTCTGGTTACCGTAAGATGAGATGCATGTCCCTGCACCCACAGACTCAGTATTGGAAGGGGAAAGGACAACTCCTTGGCAGAGGCGGAAGAGGGGGTGCCTGCAGCATTTTCAACAGCTTCCTCCAAAAATCCTCATTATAAATCCCGTCTCTGCTTCTCCATAATCTCAACTGTTTCATGTTCTTCATGGAGGAGAGGGGCCCAAGAGACCTAAAACTAGCTCTTTGTACTTCCTTTGTCAATTCTGCATGATGTCTGGTACCTCACTTTTTTTTAAATTCAAACATTCTGTTCTGTATCTATGTCGGAGGGAGAGACAGCAAGTCACGATAAAGCAGATGATCTCATGGGAGGAATCACATTTAATGCATACAGGAGACGTAGGGACTTCGGCAAGTTTTGCTGAAGAATGGTTTCTTTTCTGTAGCTTAGCAAAAAGCTACCTTCCTAGTAGTTGGTTTGCAAAGTTCTGGGGAGGGGGGTGTCACCATCTGTATTGAGTGCAGGGACAAGCACAAAAGTAGGAGCCCCGGAGTCAGCTATCTGGATTCAGGCCTGATAATGTTTCAGTGACCCTGCGCCTCCCATTTCTCATCTGGACTATAAATGAGGATCTCACGGGGGGCGGAGGGGGACACTAATCAATGAATTCCCGTAAAACCATGAATGAAGATGCAGTCTCATAGCAGTGGCATGAGCCAGTGAATTCATGGTAAGTGCCCAGCATAGCACCTAATTAAAAAGGGCCCAATACATATAAACACTGATATTCTCCTTAGATATCATTTATCGATGCCTCTTCACGGCAGATAATAACATCCTTAAAGTCACCCAAGGGTGGACAGGGGTGGGACTGCTTGTCTGGCCCTCAGTCAGAGTTGCAACAAGGAGAGGAGGAGGGGGTTACCAGTCCATTCACGCTTGGTGGCCTTTCACTCTCCATGCCTGGGGCTCAGCCGCCTAGGAAGTCATTAGGGCTTGTCCAGAGTTAGAGAACACCTCTGTTCTGTTCTCTTCCATCTGGATTCCTCTTGAAACCATGATTCCTCTTGAAATCATGCAGGTTCGGCTGACCTTCTCTGAGTGTCCTTTGTCCTTGCCCTAGGCCAGTCTACACCAAGACATGGCTTCCTTGGATCACAGTCCTTACATGGATGTACAGAAAGTTCTCGTTCTTTGATCATGCGCGTGCAGAGAGCTCCTGTTGTGGCCCAGACCTCTGTCGTTGATATCCTTGCAATGTTGTGTCCCCTGGTTTCCACTGTGGCACTCAGGCACGCCAGGAATGGTTGCCAGATGCCACAGCTCTGCTCTGTGGCCTGACCTCTCTGTTGCCCGTGATCAGAATTCTTTCAGCTCGTGATTCCATAGTCAACCTGGTCCCAGTACCGTGATGCCTCTGAGTCAGTGACAGGGACCACACTCTTGTCTCTCTGGCCAAAAGAATCTCTTTCCAGTTAGGCCCAGGCTGAAAAGGGGTGCGCCTACCCACCTCCTTCCTCAACAGGGAAGAGCATTCCTATGAGAGGCCGAGAAGCGCTGCGTCTCCCCCAGCAACGCACCAAGCGTCTCCTGTTCCAACATTTCTCAGGGGCTGCATGTCCTCTCCTTTGGTTGAACGACAGGAGCTCCACGCAGGCTCACCTGCACGGACGCGCCCTTTCCCATCCCGGACTAAAATTCTCTGGGCTCCTACAGGAAACAGGGGCCGCGCTTGGGATTTCTCGAATTACCTGTGGTGAAGACCAGGTTTTATACATTTCCAGCTGGTCACAGATCAGAACTTTTGTAAAATTCAGTCTATATGAAATGCTAGAAAGAGGAAATACAAACACACAGAAAATGCAGGCCCGCGGATGGCGCCGGGCCATCGCAGCGGTGTCCGCCTGCCCAGGCCTTTCGAGAGGCTTCCCCGAGCCCTGAGCGCCCGCCGCTGGGGGCCGGGACCCGCGCCGGAGTGTGGCCCCCGCGAGGGGCGCTGACCTGGAGGCCGGGGCGGGGGGCGGGGGGGGACCCAAGCAGCCTCCTCCGGGGTCGTCCCAGCGTCTGCATCTTCTCTGGACGTTTTCAGATCGTCTCCACCCTGAGGCGCAAAACGAGAAAGGAGAAGGGGAAACCGGCGCCGAAGAAGGCGGGCGCGGCGCGGCCCACCCCGTGGTTCCTGCCCCTGAGCGCGGGCTCCGGCGGGGCGCCCCGAGCCGGCAGCTCCTCCAGCCTCCCCTGCGGCGGCCCCGCGGCTTCGGAGCCGGTGCGGCGGGCGCGGCGCTCCGTGGACCTGGCGCTGCCCGGGTGCCCGCAGCAGGGGGGCAGCGCGCCGAGCGGGGCGCAGGGGGAGCCGGAGCGAGCCGCGCCGGAAGCCGACTCGGAAGCCCGCGAGCCGCCGGAGCCCACCCGGGAGGAGTGGAAGCAGGTGGGTGGGGGCGGGGGCCGCTCCGGGCTGGTGGGGGGAGGCGGGCGGGGCTTTCCGAAACCGGAGCGGGTCTCTTCCCTCCCTGTAAATGAGGGCATTTTCCCCACCTCCTGCCCTCCCCCTGGGGTGAGGACACCCCGGAGGGTGTTAGTATTCGCCTCACAGCTCCCAGGTTTCAGTTTCACAGAGGAGGGGGCGCTGCGCGGGTGGGCTCTGTTGCCCGAGTCAACCTGGTTTAGCGACCCGCCTCCCTGGGGCTGGGGTGCGGGCGGCGGGTAACCAGGACCTAACTGGAGGCTGTTGTGATGTTTTGTTTTGTTTTTAATTTGACAGATCACAAGTAGGCAGAGGCAGGCAGAGAGAGGGAGGAAGCAGGCTCCCCGCTGAGCAGACAGCCGGATGCCGGGCTCGATCCCAGGACCCTGAGATCATGACCTGAGCCGAAGGCAGAGGCTTAACCCACTGAGCCACCCAGGCGCCCTGTTTGTTTTTGTTTTTGTTTTGTTATGTTCGTCACCGTGCAGTACAGCATTAGTATTTGATGCAGTGTCCCACGATTCATTGTTTGCCTATAACTCCCAGTGGTCCCTGCACTCTGTGCCCTCCTTAACACCCATCACCAGACTCACCCATCCCCACACCCCTCCCCTCTGAAACCCTCAGTTTGTTTCCCGGAGTCCACAGTCTCTCATGTTTCGTCTCCCCCTCCGATTCCCCCCCCCCTTTATTTTCCCCTTCCTTCTCCTAATGTCCTCCATGCCATTCCTTATGCTCTACAAGTAAGTGAAACCATGATAAGTGACTTTCTCTGCTTGACTTACTTCACTCAGCATAATCTCTTTCAGTCTGGTCCATGTTGATACAAAAGTTGGCTATTCATCCTTTCTGATGGAGGCATCATACTCCATTGTATATATGGACCACATCTTCCTTATCCATTCGTCCGTTGAAGGGCATCTCGGCTGTCATTGTGGACATTGCTGCTTTGTTTTGTTTTTAATGTGTCCGAAAAATGGCTACTGTAGCTCCCCGCCAGACGGGTTAGGTGAGCAGCTCCTATGGACCTCTGTTACCAGGCAATGAAAGGCAATTTTCCAGAATCTCCAGACGTGTGTCGCCGAGCCGTCCCCCACTGCAGGGGAGACTGGGAAAGCAAGGGTTCAGTGAGGCCCTTCATCGGAGTTCTGTTAGCAGGAAGGAAGAGGAAGATGAGTACAGAGTAGGCACTCACAGTGTTCGCCCAACCAGGACCCCAGCAGCTGCATGGAGGGCACGTTTGGGCGGGGGCCAAGGCTGGGGGTGGGGGCTTATAATCCATGTGGGAGATCACGTGGTAAGCTTGTGTTTGTAGCACTATGGGAACTTGCTGGTGTTCAACCATTTCTGACCTATAATCCTGGCTGTTTTTTTTTATGGTTCATCCAATAAAGAAAAGGAGAGAATTCAGAGTTAGGTAAGAGCTAAAATTAGCGATTGCAGATTGGTTGGAAGGTCGGTGGTGAGAAAAAGGAGTTGCAGCTGACTCCGAGGCGGGAAACCTCAGGGAGAAAGATGGCGCACTCCCTGAGCTATCCATCCTGGGTTTCAACATCAACGTAGAACAAACTTTTAAAATAAATGCAAATCTCTCCTTTTGCAAAATGTGACTCAATAATAATGTTCCCATATTTACGAGTCAAATGCATTTTTCCCTCAAAAGTACATTTAGAAAGTATTGGGTGTCAACAACCAAAATACACCCATTATTTCATGTAAGTTATAGAAGATTGGCCATCAGTGTTTTCCTGAATAGTAAAGAAAGGGCAGAACCTGAATTGCTAGACATGTTGTTCAGCTCTTCTGCAAATTCTTTTGAGAGAATTATCTTCTGCGATGACTTGAAGAACTGAAGCATTTGATCGTACTTTCCCAGGACCACAGCTGGGGCCTTCTGAAGGCTGCATGAGAGATCATGTTGCCAGGCCCACGACTTCTGCCTTCTCTTTAGGACAACCATCCAGGAGACCCGAGCACTCTTCAGCTAACTGAAGATTTCTCCCAGAGCCACTCGCTTGTTATGTGGTTTACATGCTGAGCTTTCATTTAAGATTTATCTCCAAAAAAGTGGGTAATATGCTTGTCAAACAGTATGCACATATACACCCTCCTCTGAGTAATAAAAAATTCTGGAACCTCAGGGGTTCAAAATATAAGCATATGTCAGGGCACCTGGGTGGCTCAGTCAGTTAAGTGTCTTCGGCTCAGGTCATGATCTCAGGGTCCTGGGATCGAGTCCTGAGTTGGGCTCCCTGCCAAGTGGGGAGCCTACTTCTCCCTCTCCCTCTGCCTCTCCCCCAGCTTGTGCTCACTCTCTTTCTCTGACAAATAAATAAATAAAATCTTTTAGGGGCGTCAGGGTGCCTCAGTGGATTAGGCCTCTGCCTTCAGCTCAGATCATGATCTCAGGTCCTGGGATCGAGTCCCGCATCAGGCTCTCTGCTCAGCGGGGAGCCTGCTTCAGAGATCACGTGATCTCTGTCTGTCAAATAAATAAATGAGATCTTTAAAATATATATATATATATAAGCACATATCAAGTATTGATCCCATGGACAATTACTCACTTTTATGCAAATATTTCTATCCTCTTCTTCCTCTCCTCATCCACCTTTCACTCCTCCTCCTTCTCTTCCCGTCTTCATGGAATGACTCTGAATCTCTGTCTAGATTTTAGGGAAGCAACATCTCTTGGTCTCTGCAGGTGGTCGATATCCTGTGGAGCGATCCCATGGCCCAGGACGGCTGCAAGGCCAACACTGTTCGAGGAGGAGGCTGTTATTTTGGACCTAATGTGACAGAACAGTTGCTGCAGAAATACAACCTGCTGTTTCTGATCCGCTCCCACGAATGCAAACCTGAGGGCTACGAGTTCTGCCACAGCCGCAAGGTAGGCGCCCGGTCGGCAGTGGCTCGGGAGTGCTCCCTCCTGCTCCTCCCAGCCTGGGTGAGCTCAGGTGCTTGCTGCTCACAATCAGCCCCGTGCCCCTGCTCAGGCAACCAGGTCCTTTACAATCACTTACCCTTGACTTTCACAGTCTCTTTATTTATTTATTTTATCTTTTTTTTTTAATGGCAAATGTTTTCAAAGTGTGTTGTTTTATTTTTAAATATTTTATTTTTATTTATTTGAGAGAGAGAGAGAGCGGGGGAAGGGGAGAGGGAGAACCAGGCTCCCTGCTGAGCAGGGACCCCCCCCCCCCCCCCCGCCAAGGCTGGGCTGGATCCCAGGACCCTGGGATCGTGACCCAGCGGAAGGCAGACGAGCAATGACTGAGCCGCCCAGGAGCCCCCCGCAGCCTCTTCGAGCCTCAGAGTCCGGTTACTGCTGCCACTCAGCCGTCCCCTGAGAGAACAGAAGGGCAGAGATGATCCCATCTCTGGGACAGAAATACGACCTGGGGTTTTCCCAGCTGCGTCTCTGTTCCTGAAGTCACATCGCTCACTGACATGCATTTCAACCAAGACGACAGGGTGACGGGGTTTCTGCACTGCGCCGTGGTGGGGATGCGGGATGGCTTGTCTTCTCGGGAGCGCGTTCAATGTCCTGCCTCACCTTCTCGCACCTTCATCCTCCAGCGTCTGCCCAGCCCAGTGCCGCTGGGATGAGCGCATGGCCCGGAGAGCTAACTCTGCAGGAGAACAGGCTTCCGTGCGGGGGGGTAAAGAGGGCGATCCACTAATCTCAGAAACGTCTGGTTAGTCCAAGTTTGTCTACTGCAGGACTTCGAGAACCTTCATTTTCCTCTCTGTCTTGTCACTCTCCGAGAAGAGACGCGGTATCTACCGTTTCCCAATGTCCGGACAGTGTGGAAGCTTGTCTCACAGGGCATCTTAGGGGACACAGGACTCGGCGGGAAGCTCTGCGACGAGGCCTCACACCAGCTTTCACAACTCGGGTGCCGACTGTCAGATCCAGCTCGCCTCCGGCTGACCTAAATGGAGTGTTGTGTCTGACTCTGGCTGCTGTACTGGAGACAAAAATGGGAAGAAATCCCATTATTTGGGGCACCTGGGTGGCTCAGTTGGTTGAGTGTCACCTTAGGCTCAGGTCTTGAACCTGGAGTTGGGGGCTCACGGGGCGGGCTCCCTGCTCAGCAGGGAGTCTGCTTCTCACTCTGCCTCTGCCTCTCCCGCAGCTGGTGCTCCCCTTCTCGTGCTCACTCTCTCTCTAAATAAATAAAACTTTAAAAAAAGATACCATGTTGTGGGTGTCCTATCAGAATTCAAATTATTGCTTGAATCACAACTCCTGCTTTACTAGCATTTATGACTTTAAAAAAAGTAAAAAGAGCCATAGGTGAGGTCAAGGCGGAGGGGAGCCCCTGAGACTGGGCTGGGCCCTATCAGATCGGGGGTGAAGCGTTCTTCAGTGAACCCGAAGGCCTTTCTCTCTCTGTTTTGGTCCAGGTCTTAACCATCTTTTCCGCCTCCAACTACTATGAAGTTGGCAGCAACAGGGGGGCCTACGTCAAGCTGGGGCCGGCCCTGAGCCCGCACATCGTGCAGTATCAAGCGAACAAGGCAATCCACATGCTGACTATGAGGCAAAGGTAAGAATTTTTAATGAACAATTTACAGAAAAACAGAATTACGGTGTTTGTAGAAACTTTGAAGTGTCAAGAGTCCTTACATTCATCCAAATTCTAAGTGACCGTTCAGAATTTACGGAGCACCTAGGTAGCTCAGTGGGTTAAGCATCTGACTCTTGATCTCAGCTCAGGTCTCCGTCTCAGAGTTGTGGGTTCAAGCCCCACATGGGGCTCTACGCTGGGCATGGAGCCTACTTAGAACAACAACGAAACAACGAAATTCAGCTATGTCAGCAGTGAGGTCTACAACAGACATAGCAGGGGCCTCTTTCTTCTTCTGCATACGTTTTAAGATCTGCACCTACCCATCATTAATGGAAGCAACAGATTTGCTTCCTGCAGAAGTTATTCTCAATGGGGGCATCTTGGGTAATCATATACCAGGCCACCGAGTCTTTCCAGGGTCACTCTTATGTTTTCTCTCGTCCTTAAAGGGTTTGTTTTACCCCGTAAGCCACAGCCTATGGTTCTTTGTTTTTTAGGGATTTGACAGATGGGATTCAGTCCACACATTTGTTGACGGTGCCTTTTTCTTCCTGGGGACGGACGTGTATAATATTACTTGCATGGCTTCTGTTGAGATGATTCTGAGTTCTCACCTTTGATGAGAGCTTCCCACCCACGAAGTGCTATTGTAAAGAATTTATACGTATTGTCTCACAATGAACTTAGGAAATACAGACAAATTTCAGTTTTATGGAGGAGATCATTAAGGAACACAGGTTAAATCTGCCGGTCCATGGTCCCACAGCTAATACACAGGGAAGGCAAGCCTGGCCCAGGCCATCTTAGTTCAGAAATCAGACACGTAATGGACATGCAGTACTGCCTCCCACCAAGAAGAAGGTCCCAGGGTATGTAAGCTGCTAACAGATGCAGTTTTAGTGCCACGGAACAAGCTTCTTTAATTATCAGATGAACTAATTAGAAATCAAACCAAAGTTAACAAACCCAGTGGAAAGAGACTGCATTAATATTTAACATCTGCTAGTGTGAGTGCTATAAAAGGCCTTATTTTAAACCACTCTCGAGTTACTAAATATCCGGAGTTATGAAACACTCAAGTTGTTAGAAAATCAAGGCCGGCATCACTCAAGAAGATGTTTTATATGAGAATTTAAACTCATTAAGTGATAGTCAGACCTACTGTGCGGAGGCATCCATCACCAAAGGGGAGTTTTACCAAAACTCAGGCACCTGGACCCCCCACAGCCCCACCAAGCAGGATCTCCGGGCGTGGGCCCCGCGCAACTGCAATGCCCGATTCCACGGGATTTAGGTGTCGTCGCTACAAAAGAAGTCACTGTAGGGAAGCCTATAGGGAATATGTTTTAATAACATGATTAAAGAGCTCTTGGAAATATTCATTGGCTTTATGAAAGCAAGTAAACATCAGCTAATTCACCCAGCGATCACTTGTCCAACAACGTCGACTCCCTGGAGCGGGAGTGAGGGGGAAATGTCTCTGACCACCCAGAGTTGATGGCTCGGGGTCCGTAAACTCAGGATCGTGTGTTTTTCTTACAAGAGGACTCATTCGTTGTCCATCTCCTCTGGCTTCACACCCACACCTCACAATAATAGTCTGACCTGCCTAGAGTTCACCTGTCAAGACTGGTTGCTGGTCCCACCCCTTATTAGCTACATGACCGTGTATTAGTTACTTTGTAAGGGGTGTAATAATAGGACCTTCCTCAGTGGGTGTTGGAGGACTGAGGCAATCCACGCAGAGCTCTGCATTTAGTTAGCGGCCACTGTTGGCTGCTTGATGTAGAAACAGAGAGCCTTGTCCGTCTAGACACGGCCTGAGAGCATCACCACACTACATCCCTGAGTGCTCATGATGGATGATGATAACGTAACAGGAGATGGTTTAAATGCTTTGTCAAACTGGTTGTTTAAAACTTTTGGGAGGAGAAGGAGTCCCGTACTTCTCTTTTTGGTTAAGATTTATTATTTTTTTTAATTGGAGAGAGAGTGCGCGCAAACAGGGGAGGGGCAGAGGAAGAGGAAGAGAATCTCTAGCAGACTCCCCACAGAGTGTGGAGCCCCATGTGGGACTCGGTCTCACGACCCTGAGATCATGACCTCAGCCGAAATCAAGGGTCCGATGGTTAAGCGACTGAGCCACCCAGGTGCCCCAGGGAGTCCCATACTGCTTTGACCCTTTGATAAAACAATGAACTCCCTCCAGAAAAAGCAAATACACTCACATACCCACACATTTAGGGATGAGTTTTAGGACGTTCACACTCTCCTAGGAGTTATGGCGGCTGCTTAAGGATTATTCTGCTAAACACCTTAAACTGCGAGGATGATTTTCATCAAACATGATTGAAACTCTGTGTGTGCGTGTGCGTGCGTGCGTGCGTGCTCATGCACACATGTGGGTCTGTCAGTGTTAGCCCCAAAAAGAGAGGTTATCTGGTCACCATTTATAGGATGGCTGGTTCCTCAATGAGGCAGGACAAAGTATATCTTTACCTTTATCTCTTTTTTTCTTTCCCTTTATCTCTTCTTATCTTTTTATTCATTCAACTACACATCTTTATTGAATACTTACTTTGGGCCTCGTGTTGTGCCCAGGATTACTCTTTTGATCCAGTAAGAATGAGAAAACTTAATTAATGTCATTTCATTATTCATAAATCTTGCCTTGTGTCTATATAACATAATAACAAATTATAAGGAAAGCATATTAGCATGATAACAGGTACGATTTACTAGGCACTTTCAGTGTGCTGGGCTTTCTTCTAAGTGCTTTATATGAATTGACTTTTTTAATCTTCACAGTCCTAAGAGGTAGGTACAAGTTC
>NW_019154105.1:7071753-7203000 GCF_002288905.1 Enhydra lutris kenyoni
CCTTCCTTCCTTCCTTCCTTCCTTCCTTCCTTCCTTCCTTCCTTCCTTCCTCTTTTGAAGATGGGGAAATTGAGGTGCAGTACAGTAGGATAACATTACCACAAAGGTGGTCTTTTTCCAGAACTTTTGCCGTAACTACTGTCCTGCACTGGGAAGGATGGTGGCAGGTCCTGTTTGAGCCCAGCAGGGAGAAGTAGTGGGGAGAAATCAGAGATGGAGCTCTGCCTTCAAAAACCGAGCTCTCTTCCCCAAAACTGAGCTCTAGGGAGGTTGAGGTGTTAAGAGAGAGAGAGAAGTGTGGTAAGAAAAACAAACCTGTGACTGTTTCCTCGATGTGAACTTTTTAAAATGTTTGTTTTCATCCCCTGTCCCAGGATTAGCAGAGTAGAGGAGTCCGCTCTGAGATCTCTGCGGGAAAAGTTATTTGCTCATTCCTCAGATCTTCTTGGTGAATTTAAGAAGCGCGACGCAGATAAAACGGGTGAGACCAAACAAGTAAAATATTCCTAAAAGGAAGCAGGCCAAAAAAAAAAAAACAAAAAACAAAACAAAACAAAACAAAAAACTGCAGCAGAAGTTATCACATCAATATTTGTTGAACTAAGGACCAAAGGACATCTTTGACTACTTTTTTCATTTTATTCAACTTAATGTTCTAGTTATTTTTTCTAAAGTTTAAAAATGCCAAACTTTTATTTACTTTTTTGAAGATTATGTTTATTTATGTGAGAGAGAGCACAATCAGGGTGAAGGGAGAAGCAGACTCCCTGCTGAGCAAGGAGCCTGATGCAGGACTCGATCCTGGGACTCAGGGATCCTGACCTGAGCCAAAGGCAGATGCTTAACTGACTGAGCCACCCAGGTGCCCCTAAAATTCCAAACTTTTAACAGAATGTGAATTTAGCTAACTATAGAGGGGATGTTACAAAGAAATGGAGTCAAGGGGAAGGTAACAAGGCCAGAACTAAGCAAAAACCAATGGGTGCAGGAAGTTACAAGAATATATCAAAAAATTAGCAAAAGAGCAATGATTTCGCTTCTTATTCTTGCTTAGTGTGTACATATCTGTTCTGTGTTCTATTATCAAAGCTAGGAATTTTGTCTTTGCTCAACTAAATAGAATATTTGTCTAATATACATTGACCACATATATATATCCCTATTAGAAAATAATGGTAACAATCATAAATTCACAGCAATATCTGCTCATATATGTATCAACAACTAATGCTATATATGCACATATATATATGTATATGGTTTTAGAATATTATTTACAGGAGTGTTGTGTGAATTTTCAATACTGTTGCCAGATTTAGCAAATAAAAACAGGATGCCTAATTAAATTTGAATTATAGATAGACCACAAATAATTTTAAAATATAATTATGTCCCATGCACTATCTGGGCCATAAATGCTTATTTAATTGGGCATCGTATATTTTATCTTGCAACCCGTTTCCAGCAAACTCTACCTAACCCGCAAAAAGAGTGACAGTGCCCATTAATTCTGTTCCCTGCAGACAGCAGGGGGTATGTCAGTATAAAAAGATCTGCACTGTGGGGCAGGACACTGGACTTGTAAGTGACAAGTCAGCTCATCGTCTTGTTGCTGCAGGTTTCATCTCCCTGAGTGACTGGGCAGAAGCCGTGGAGTCGGTGCTGCGGCTGGGACTGCCATGGCGGATGCTGAGGCCACAGCTGGTGAGCAGCTCCACGGATTCCACGTTGGAGTACAAGTCCTGGCTGAAGGACTTGGCCAAGGAACAACTGAGCCGTGAGGTAATGGTGGGAAGAGGCTGCGTGACACCATTTTGTGGGCCATGAAGCTCCCTGTGGGGAACTTTGAATCGGCAGCAAGTATGGAGAACCCAGAAAAGAAGATGGATGAGAAAAGGGAACTATTTGTTGAGCTTCTGTATGTCAGGTTTTGTGTTAAGTGACTTATATATGTTGCCTCAATTTATCCTCAAAATACCTACCTCACAAGGATGGTATTATCAGCACCATTATACCTACAAGGACGCTGCTCACCGAGCTTCTAGGTTGTAGAACTGGGACTCAAACCCAGGTCTTTCTGACTTCCCGGGCACCATCCTGCTTCCCTCACTTAAAAAAAGAAAGAAAGAAAGAAAAAGAAAGAAAGAAAGAAAGAGGCTTTATTCAATAAATACTTACTGAATGTATAATGAGTGTAAGGCCTTGGGCTAGGTACTTTTTAAAATGGCTTTATTTCAATATAATTCACATACCATACAATTCATCCATTCAAACTGTACAATTCAGTGGTTTTTCATATATTCACAGATATTTGCAACCATTACCAGAGTCAATTTTAGAACCTTTCCATCATGGGCTATACGTACTTCTTAAACCCTTAGGTTATTTGGTAGGCTGAAGGGCTTAGGGATAAAATCTCTTCAGGCTGTTTCAACCCTATCTTATTGTCAGGGTTGATGGTGTGTTAATTATATATGAGGACAAGCCTGAACATAAGATATAGAAAGAACGTATATTTTCTTTTGCAGAACGTCCAGTCAAGTTTGCTGGAAACACTATATCGGAACCGATCCAACCTGGAGACCATCTTTAGGATCATAGACAGTGACCATTCAGGTAAAGACCCTTGTTAGCCTGTCAGTTCTGATGTGTAGTATGTACTTGACCTCCCACCTTTCAGTCTCCTTCCTGGTCATTTAGCTCTCTACTCAAGCACTTTGGGAGCAAAGTAAATAACACTTATGCTTATAAATAAATGGCAGAAACTAGAAAAGTATTTTGGCACTAGGAGCAATCCATGTAGAAGAGGGGTCGGGCAGAGAAGAGTGAAGACAAAAGGGATGAGAACTTCTCATAGGAAAAACCGTGATTAGAAGGTGTGCTGTCCCTTATCGTCCTATCAAAGATAGCCATAAAATACTGAGGAGTGCCTAGAGTAGAAAGGCTTTTACAATCTCATCCTGAAGTATTCTTTTTAAACTTCTTATTTGGAATAACTACAGATTCACAGGATGTTAGCAAAAAATGTACTGGGAGGGGCCCCTGGGTGGCTCAGTGGGTTAAGCCTCTGCCTTTGGCTCAGGTCATGATCTCAGGGTCCTGGGATCAAGTCCCGCATCGAGCTTCCTGCTTAGTGGGGAGCCTGCTTCCCCCCCCTCTACCTGCCTCTCTGCCTACTTGTGATCTCTCTCTGTCAAATAAATAAATAAAATCTTAAAAAACTATATACAGGGAGGTCTTGTATCCCCTCCTCCTGTTCCCCTACTGGTCCAAAGACCCTTTTCAATGTTACTACACTCTCCCCACCTACTTTTAGGTATAATTCACATACCATATAATTTATCCACTTAAAATGTTCAGTTCACTGGTTCTTAGGATATTCACAAGGTTGTGTAAACATCACCACTATCTAATTATAGAACATTTCATCACCCTAAAAAGAAACCCAGATCCGTTAGCGGTCGCTCTCCATCCCTGTCCCTTCTCCATCAGCCCCTGGAAGCCATTAATCTGCTTCTGTCTCTAAAGATTTGCCTACTATGGACATTTCATATAAATGGAATCCTACAATATTATGGCCTTTAGTGTCTGACTTCTACTTTGTGTAACGTTTTCACAGTTCTTCCATGTTGCAGCATGTATGAGTTCTTTATTCCTCTTTAGAGCTGGCTAATAATTCCGTCCTATGGATATAAAATATCTGCACCATATTTTGTTTATCCACTCCTCGGTTGGTAGATATTTAGATGGTCTCCACTTTTTGGCTGTTATGATGACTCTGTGAATATTTGTGTACAACTTTTTATGTGAACATATGTTTTTTTATTCTCTTGGATGTATTCCTAGGAGTGCAATTGCTGAATCATATCGTAAAACTCTGTTTTACTTTTTGAGGAACTGCCAGACTGTTTTCTACGGTGGCTATACTCATTTATAATCCTATTAACAAGGTCTGACGGTTCCAGTTTCTCCTTATCCTCCTGTCCTCACCAACACTTGCTTCCCTGCCCACCCCCACCAAAGTCATCCTGCTGGGTGTGCAGTATCTCAAGGCTTTGATTTGCATTCCCTTAATAACCAATGATATTGAGCATCTTTTCATGTGCTTATTGTAAATGTTTATATATTCTCTGGAGAAATGTCAATTCGAATCCTTTGCCTATCTTTTAATTGAGTTATCCATCTTTCTGTTGTTGATTTATGAGAGTTCTTTATATATTCTTGATACTATGCCATGATCAGATACATGATTTGCAAGTATTTTCTCCAACTTTATAGATTGTCTTTTCACTTTCTTGGTGGTTTCCTTTGATGCACAAAATTTTTTAATTAAAGTCCAATTTATCTTTTTTTCTTGTTTGTGCTTTTGGTGTCATATCTAAGAAACCATGACATAATCCAAGGTGGCAAAGATTTACATCTATGTTTTTTTCCTAAGAGTTTTATACTTTTAGCTCTTCCAATCAGGCCTTTGATTCATTTTGTGTCAATTTTTGTTCGTAGTGCAAGGTAGGGGGATAGCTTCATTCTTTTACATGAGGATATCCAGTTTTCCACTACCATCTGTTGAAAAAACAATTCTTTCCCCTTTGAATAGTCTTGGAACTCTTGTAAAAAAAAAATCAATTGACCATAGATGTATGGGTCCAGAGGCTTTTTATAAGCAAAATAAAATATTTGTTTGGGATGACTTAGTGCCTGGTTTCCCAGCAGGGGCAATATTGACATGTTGGCCTGAACACTTGTTTTTTGGGGGTCCATCCTGTGTACTGTAGGGTATGTAGCAGCATTTCTGGCATTTACCCACTAGATTCCAGTAACACCCACCACGGTCATGACAATCAAAAACGTTTACAAACCTTGGCAAATGTCCCCAGAGGAAGGGAAGCAAAAATGCTCCCAGTTGAGAATCCCTGGTGAACCATTGGTTTTGTGCCACCCTCTTGGTAGTTTAAACTAGATGCAAGGCCTTGGCCATCTTTTTCTGTTCAACGGTAGAGAGCAGGTGTCCCTGCAAGAATGTCAGAGCAAATGGACATGAAAACTAGACTGACTCACTGACCTGAATTCCTCTCTCTGGTAAGGGTTCATCTCACTGGACGAGTTCAGGCAGACTTGGAAGCTGTTCAGCTCTCATATGAACATTGACATCACAGATGACTGCATCTGTGACCTTGCCCGGAGCATTGACTTCAACAAGGATGGCCACATCGACATCAATGAGTTCCTGGAGGCCTTCCGCCTTGTGGAGCAATCCTGCCCAGAGAGCGATGCCTCAGACTGCCCCCAGACCACAGACACTGAGGACAGGGACGGCAGCAAGCCAAGCACACAGTAAGAGCAGCCTGTGTCCATCTCTTGTGGTGCCTCATAACCAAGACTGAGCTTGTCCCTGCAATAGCTCCCTTATTCTCCAGAGATTTGTGGAATTTTACTCTGAGAAATTGCCTACCAGTGTGCATCAGAATCAGCTCTCTGCGTGTGTGTGTGTGTGTGTGTGTGTGTGTGTGTATTTAAATATGTAGCTACCCTATCCCTAGCTCAAAAGTTTCACAGGGTAAGACCCAGGTATAAATATTTTAAATTCTCAAGTCTACCCCAGTTAAGAACCACCGATAATTCAATCCCCTCATTGTTTTCATTTTATACCTTTTAATTATTGTTTTGAAAATATCTTATTCGTAAAGGAAAGTTATGAGAAATTTTGCAATCCTGTGACCCAAACATGGATTCTTTTCATTACTTACTTTTTCTTGTTATACTATAGTTTTTATATAATTTAATGTTCTTTTTTAAAAAAATAAACTCACATCTACTTGTAAATACTTTCCTGTGTTGCTACATAGTGCTCGTGATTATTAGTTTAATGGCTACATGATTTTCTTTAAAACGGACACACTGTGATCTGTTCAGCCATTCTCCAGTTGTGAGACGTGTGCATTGTTTTTAGCTTTTCATTATTATCCATAACACCGTGGTTAATAACTTTGTGCATATAGCTCAAGTTTGTTTGTTTTTTTTTAAGATTTTTATTTGTTTGACAGAGAGCACAAGTAAGCAGAGCGGCAGGCAGAGGGAGAAAGAGAAGCAGGCTCTCCACTGAGCAGGGAGCCCGAAGTGGGGCTCGATCCCAGGACCATGGAATCATGAACTGAGCCAAAGGCAGAGGCTTAACGACTGAGCCATACAGGTGCCCCAAGGGAGTTTTAATTTAAAAGGAATTTTAAATTGTTCGAGGAAGAAATAGCAAAATCATACCTCTAATCCAGTGATGTGGCCTTAAATGCTAATTAAAATCATCTGGGGAGCTTTTAAAACATAGGCTGCCTGGGGCGCCTCGGTGGCTCAGTGGGTTAAAGCCTCTGCTCAGTTGGCTAAGCATCTGCCTTTGGCTCAGGTCATGATCCCAGGTTCTTGGGATTAAGTCCTGCAGGAGGCTCCCGCTCAGGGGGAAGTCTGCTTCTCCCTCTCCCTCTGCCTCTCCTTGCTCATGTTCTTTCTCTCTCTCTCTCTCTCAAATAAATAAATAAATAATGTTTAAAAAGTATCCATACTTACCTGGTAGGGGAAACACCATGATTACAAAGGTGGTTTTCCCAGGGCGAGACTTATCCATTGCACTATGGATGTGCTGACCCCTGCAATTTCCCCAATTGGAGGAAACGCTGCATAATTTGTGGTAATGGGGGACTGCACTCACACTGTCCCCTAAAAATAAAATAAATAAAATAAAATAAAATAAAATAAAATAAAATAAAATAAAGCATCCACAGAGTTTGGGAAACACTGGCCTTGCAGAAGAAGTCTAAACTCTATGATCTAGTCTGTGTCCACCTCTGTAGTCTCAAAACTGAGCAGCTTCCCCAACCCTTTCTAGCCACTTGGATCTCCGTATGATCCCCCAATTATACTCTACCTTTCACAGTGTTTCCTGGATCCTAAATGGCCCTTGTACCCTTTGGCCCAGTCTCATTCTTCAAGACCCCGCTCAAATGCCTTCTCCTCTGTGAAGCCTTCTAGTGACCCGTCCCCTCCTCAGTTGCTCACCTTGGGTTCCTTCCGGTGGAGCCGGAATCACCCTCACAGCAGTGACTGGCTTCCGTCCAGCCTCCACTACCTCCTTAGGAGCACAGGGCAGGTGTCATGTCCTATTTGCCCAACGTCGCTGGCAACTGGCCAGGCACGCACTAGGCCCTCCATAAATATCATCTGAGTTAGTGAACATTAATAAAGGCCAAAAATATCCTTGTTTCTGAACTGGAATCCACTACCAGCTTACAAATTCAGCATGAAGTATCTCTGTAAGATTCATGGTCAGAAAAAAAAGAAAAGAATCATACTGAAGTCAACCTAGTTATGGCAACAAAAATTCCTTTAAAAAAAAACAAACCAGAAAGATTAAAAAACAGCTACACAAAAATTTTTACTTAGGTGATGATCTGGTGGTGTCGTGAGCACACAGGGACACAGGCAATGTAAGGGCCTGCTTAGCCTGAGGGAGTCATTTTGTGTTTATTCAGTGAACTTAGATTGACCCCGCCCCTCCCAGAGGAACTTACTTGCAAAGCCCAGATACAAGGGCGGGTCAGGCCAGGTGGAGACATCCAATCAGTGGGGCACACATATATCTACTAGGGTAAATTGAAATTCAATTGGCCACCCAAGTGTAACCTACCATGACTGTGCAGTTTTCTCTGTGTATTGCAATCTCATTGGCCACCTGTGTATAGCTGGGCTCAACCACCTCTATAAAAGTTAGTCTGTGAGGCTGGGAGGGGTCGTCTCTTTGTAACAGACGGCCCCCACCAGTTGGTTTGATTCTCGATGCTTGGCGCGAAATAAAATAAAGATTTGCTTGACCTTCGCTTTGTATCAGTCTTGCTCCTTTGATTATGGACCCTAACAGGCACCCTCCAACATTGTTGGGGAAGGTGTGCCCTCCTGAAGAAATGCTCATTCCCCTGGACTCGTCATCCCACTTGTAGATGACGACCTCCAGAAACACTCGGTCCTACAGACCCTGCACGAGAGACGCACATGGCAGCATCGCTTGTAACGGAGACACACAGCAAACCTCCCATCTACACGGGAGTCTGTCAGTGAGGGAGGGGACAGACAGGTTCTGCACAACCCCTCCACCTACAGAACCCAGCACAGCACTGAAGAGAATACTCTGCTATAACGTTCCCTGTCCCGCTCTGGCGGTGGGTCGCTGGTGGGTCCCGGGACCTCACTCGTGCAGTGGCCCAGGAACGTCATGAGTGACATCCTGTGAGCACTCTTACCACCAAGGCTGCTATCACTCAGTGTCCTCTGAGGTTTTCTAATCCTCATGGGACAGTTTCAGAATTGAAAAAAATACAATAAAAATACACGTCTAAAAACTAAAAAGGGGCCTCTGCGCCTCAGTAAATCGTACTTTTCACGCCACCAGGCGTCACTCTGAGCAAATGCCCTGAGTCTCCACAGCCCTGGCCAGAACGTGCTGTGTCTCCTGGTCCTTCCGACGGAAACTGCGCCGGGTTGGGTCTCTGGGAAGGCGGACTTCCGGGAAACGACCCCGTAGAGCTCCGGGCGCCGGGCGCCGAGTGGCTGCGTCCGGAAGGGGAGACAGGGGTGACTGGTGAAGCCAGGAAGTCGGGGAGGCCTGGCCGGAGCTGGGAAAGGGGTGCTCACTCGCCAGCCACCGCCCGCAGCTCCTCGTCGCATCGGCCGTAATTTCTGTGCGTGTGGGCCACTGTGACCTCTGGTCTTGTCTCCAAAATGGCTGCCTTCAGGCAAGACCTTCCAGCACCCAGCAAGGAGTTTTGGAAGAGGCAGAAAATCCAGGCGGAGTCTGACCAGAATCTGACCAAATTTCCGGCACCTACTAAATTACAGGAGCTACGAGGCCCAGAGGAGGGTGCCACAGGACAGCAGGAGTTACTGTGTAGTCCAGCAAAATCCAAGATGGGGACCGTACCGGACAAACGACGTGGTTTCTTCAAAAATAAATTACGGGGAGACAAAACAAAAAGGAAAGGGCAGCCCTCAGATTAAAAGGGGATCAAGGGCCATATCAAGCAGTTGCAATGTACTTGTACTGATCCGATCTACTTGGATCCCTGATCAAAGACACTGTAAAAAAAAAAAAAAATCAGAGATGTGTGAATACTGACCAGGTGTGGGATGATATGAGGGGATTATTATTCATTTTTAGGTATGATAATGATTTTGAGATTATTTTGCTTTCAAGTCCTTAGAGAAATGTACTGAAATATTTACTGGGATTTGTTCCCAAATAGGAAGCAGTGGATGAGACTATAGATGAAGTCACACTGGCCCTGAGTTGATCATTATTGAGGCTGGTTGATGATTACATGAAAGTTAATTATACTGTCCTCTTTATGTTCTTTGTTTGAATTTTTCTGTAATAAATTTGAAATTAGACATCAGTGTTCAGGTAGAGGGAGCAGGTTCCACGCTGGCCAAAGCAAACAACCAAACGAGATCTCTAGGGCACAGCTGGAACTAGAGGAGAACCATCAGAGTCATGGAGCTTCTGAGTGGACAGGAGTTGAATAAACATAGTTTATTCATTTTGTGGGAGTGGGGGGAGGGGAATCACCACATCTCATTCAGCCTCAGTTTCCTCATCTATAAGATGGGCATTGTACAACAGTATTTTCCAGGGGAGGAAATGAGAGAAGCATATGAAAGAGTATTCTGAACACGGAGGACCTTGGGAGATGGAGAGGAGAAGGGAGTTGGGGGAAATTGGAGGGGGAGATGAACCATGAGAGACTGTGGACTCTGAGAAACAAACGAGGGTTTTGGAGGGGAGGGGGGTGGAGGGATTGGTGAGCCTGGTGGTGGGTATTAAGGAGGGCACATATTGCATGGAGCACTGGGTGTGGTGCATAAACAATGAATCTTGGAACACTGAAAAAATAAAGTTAAAAAAAAAAAGAACTGAAACCCATAGTAAAGTACTACCCAGGTAGTAATAGTCGTTTATGTGATAACCCTAGCTCATTTATTCACACCCGTTTTCTGTAAATGTTTATGGGATGCCAGAGTCTGTGTTAGGCACCACAAATACAAAGATGACAGGTTGCTAGCTCTGCTTTATCTAATTCAGTGTTTCTCAACCCTGGATGTGCACTAAGGATCCCAATGGCTGGGCATCACCCCAGAACAATTGAATCAGAATCTCTAGGTATGGGTCCTGGCATAGGGATTTTTAAATTTTTTAAGTTTCACAGGTGATTGATTCCACTGTGCATCCAGGTTAAGAACACTTTGTCTGCTTGATCTTTGATCAAGGAAGGGAAATGAGCAGTCGTTGCGAAGATAGGGTGTTGGTTTATATCAGACTTTTAATGAACGGAGGCGTCCTCTAGGTGTTCACTTCCTGGAAGGATAGGCTTTGTCCAGCTCTAGAGCCGTGCTGTCCTCTGGCCACATCTGACCTCCTCATTTGACACAGGAGTAAGATAATTTTGGATATTTTCCATGGAATCTAATGTTGGGTTTTTCTTCCTTATAGGGAATTTATCTTCTCTGATTATAAAAGCTTTTGGGTTTTGTAAACTTCCCAGTTTCAGGCATGAGCAAGAGAGACGGGTCAGAATTCCTGAGTCACATGCTGGGTCAGACCTTCCAGAGTTTGCACCCCTGAGTCATGCTGAACACTGAAACCACGGGACTGGAGGTAGGACAGCAGTGAGCCTGGCCGCACCATTCGACCCAGCACAGAATTCCCCGGCAGCAACTTCCTGTTCCGTCTTCCTGTTTGTTCAGAAGGCTCTGAAAGGAGAGAAGCAGGATCAATGGAAATACCTAGGAAAGGAAAGAAAATCTTGGTTAAAAAGTAAAACTTCTGGAGAGACAAGATAAAATAATGTTGGGAGAGCAGAGTTCCTAACTCTCCAATCTCTGTAGTAGAGGTAGGAGTTGTAGAAAACCATGGAAATAAAGATTGACTTGCAGTGGCGTCTTACTGGCCTTCCTCTCTTTACACGTCCAGGCACCTTTCTCCCTCAACACACAGGTTCAAATGCAAGCACCTAGAGGGATCTTTCTGGGCACAGAGGAAGCCGAAGGGGAAAAAAGCTCACGCTGTGAAGTCACAGATGCTAAGTGAAATCCCAGCTCTGACCCTTACCTGCTGTGCGGCCTTGAGTAAAATGCTCAAATGTTTTCCTATCTGTAAAGTAGGGTTCGTGATAGTACCCACTTAATAAGGTTGCTGGAAGATTAAAGAAGATAAAACTTGAATGCGATTTGATGACGTAATGAATGCTCAGCACAATGTCCACTGAATAATAAACTATAATTAAGTTTTTCAGAGGATCTACTGCTGGAAGTCCCCTAGGCCATTGCTTCTTATACTTCTTTGTGCATGTGAATCACCTGGAGACCTTGTTAGAAGCATATTCGGGGCACAGAGTTCTAGTTTGGGAAGATGGAAAAATTCTGGAATGGGGTGTGAGGTTGCACCACAATGTGAATGTACTTCGTGCCCCTGAACTGTACATTTAAAAATGGGTAAGATGGCAAACTTTATGTACATTTACAATATATTAAAAACTTAAAAAAGTAAACAAACCACACATTCAGTAGCATTTCTAGTAAGCTCCCAGGCTGACGATCTGGTTTGAAGACCACACTTTGGGCAGCAAGGTCCTCTAAATAATGAAGCCCTACCATCCCATTCACGCCGCACTTTACGGTTCACATAAGGCATTTCTATATCCCTGGTCTCTGTGACCCCCACAGTAACAGAACATGCAACAGTAGCTACAGCAAATGTAATTCTTCCTCACCTGCAGACAACACCTTGATCTTGGTAGTAGGGCTTAATATAAAATCAGGGCTGCTTCTTTATATGGACAGACAGGATCTTGGGAGACTCTCCACTTTTTGCTGTTTTGCTGCATTTTTTAGGCCAAGTCTCCCACGAAAATGCTTCCTACATCAATTTAGGGCTTTTCTTCACCATTTATGTTTGTGCTTCAGACTACAGATGGGCCCTGTGGCCCAAATAGGGAATATTTGGGTTGCCTGGGTGGCTCAGCCGGTTAAGCCTCTGCCTTCTGCTCAGGTCATGATTGCAGGGTCCTGGGATTGAGTCCTGCATCGGGCAACTTGCTCAGCAGGGAGCCTGCTTCTCTCTCTGCCTGCTGCTCCCCCTGCTTGTGCGCTCTCTCTCTCTAACAAATAAATAAATAAAAGTCTAGACAGGAAGGAAGGACGGACAGACGGAAGAACATTGGCTTCACCCCTTGGATACTTGCCTTCCTCCCAGTCCGGTAGGAAGCATTTCAAACATTTTCTTTGTATTTACCCTTTTACTGTTAGGACACATGGAAAAGTGCTGTGTCATATCTCTTGAGCGTTGGGCATGACAGCATTTGCTGAAATTCTTGTCTAGTTGTCTAGACAACTTGTCTGGTTGTCTAGACAACTAAACATTCTGTTTGTCACTGCTACAGATCTGCAAGTGAAAACAGAGCTGGGATCTCCCCACTACCCTGTGCGAGCCACACAATCAATGACGCCCCCAAAATATCAGTTCTCCAAGCGTATCCTACTTAAGCTGGCTGGAGTGTCTTCTCCAGAGAGCTACAAATAGGGCCCTAATTAGTGCATTGGCTAACAGCTGTTTTCTGTACCAGACATTCATGCAAATTTAGATTTGGGTCTGTCATTATTGTACATCTTTCCTCAGAGTAACCTGCAGTAATGTAACCATTTTCGGAGCCACTGGGAATAAGTACGTGATCCCTGGGCAATCCTCAAATCGACTCAAGAGTAAGTTGTCCTGTCTGCTCTCCCAGTACTAGAAGGAACAGTACTATTGTGGAGGCCAAAGTGCCTGCTGCTGCCCACCCCCCTTCCCATAGTAGGTACCATAGCAACCAGCAGCAGCAGGAATTCTCAGGGGTTTCAAATCTTAAAAGAAAAGAGGCAGGATAGGCACTTCCGGATTCAGGTCCCTTAGAACAGACGCTCTTCACTTTAAAATCGTCTGGGAAGGCAATTGTTTTAAAAAAATATGAGGCCTGAGCCCCATCCCAGATCAATTGAACCAGAATGTCTGGAAATTGGGCATCATCAATTATTTAAAAAAGCCAGTCTAATGTGTGGTCATGTTGAAAACCTCTCCCTCAGAGAATTTCTGCTTTGTTTTGTCTTATTTTTATCTTGCTCAGAGCAAAAATGGTTGTCGAAGACAAAGAGGCTGGAACCATGATCATCAAAACATAAGATGCCAAGGTTTTTGTTCTTTTTTTAAGGATTTTATTTATTTATGTGACAGAGAGAGATCACAAGTAGGCAGAAAGGCAGGCAGAGAGAGAGGAGGAAACAGGCTCCCCACTGAGCAGAGAGCCCAATGCGGGGCTTGATCCCAGGACCCTGAGATCATGACCTGAGCCAAAGGCAGAGGCTTTAACCCACTGAGCCACCCAGGCGCCCCCACCAAGGTTTTTTAATGACAAAACAGGAGCCCTTGTGCTGAGCTAAGCAGCAGTTTGAACCATGGCAGTGATGTTGCAGGTGTGTTTGCCCCCAAAGAGGGGATGATTTGCTCCCAGGTAAGAGTTCGAATTAAGGGCTGCCTGCCACCCGGTGACCCCTGGATTGCTGACCTGTCACTGAGGGGAAGGCCCTGGAGGGAAGGAGGGCCTGGTGAGCCTCACTCAAGGAAGTGGTTACCAAATACTGGCTGACACATTGAATTTTGAAATAAAAAGCATTTTAACTATAAAAGAGATTTCAAAACTTAAGTCTCTTTTCCTGAGAGATCAGTTGGGAATTAACTGTACAATGAAGTATTTGGCCAATATAGCAGAACTCTGTGATGTGATAATGCATTTACCAAATTCACTTAAAATGAATTTGCCTAAGACTTAATTTCTGGATTTTCTGTACCCTTTTCTGCGCTCACACTCTCCTCCATCAGGAAGACTTTTGGGACATGCTTTAGAAAAATGAGATCCCCAAAGAAAAAGGTAAAACCACACGGCTTACATTCCCTAAATCTATTCTCCTGAGTGGATTTTAAAAAATCTTTTTTTTTTTAATTTTTTCACTTTGAGAGAGAGAGAGAAGAGCAGGGGGAAGGGGCAGAGAGAGGGGCAGAAACGGACTCCCTGCTGTGTAGGGAGCTCAACTGTAGGCTCAGTCCCGGGATCCTGGGATCATAACCTGGGCCAAAGCAGACATGTAACCGACTGAGCCACCCAGGCACCAGCTCCTAAATTGATTTAAAACCATATTTAAAGCTTAGAAGCAGGATTCTCCAAACCTGGACAAATATCAGCCTTGTAAAATATGCTGAATCAGAATCACCAAGGATGGGGCCTCAGAACTTGTGGACAGCGTGCTTACTTCCTCTTGCCACTGTAGCAAATTACCATAGTCAGTGGCTTACAGCAACACAAATAATTGTCTACCAGTTCCATGGGCCAGAAATCCCATCTGAGTATTGCTGAGTGAAATTCAAGGTCTTGGCCTGGCTTCCTTCCTTTCTGGAGGCTCTGGGGGAGAACTCGTTTCCCTGTCTTTTCCAGTTCTCGAGGCTACCCTCATTCCTTGGCTCATGGCCCCTTCCCCCTGCAGCCAGCAAGGGCAGAACAAGCTCTCCCCCTACCACTTTGCTCTGATCCCTTTTGCCTCCCTCCTGTGCTCCTCCATGTTTGAAGGCCTTTGTGATTACGTAGAGCCCATCTGGGTAATGCAGGGTAAGCTCAACATCTCAGGGTCCTTAACTTAATCACGCCTGCAAACTCCCCTTTGCAACATAAAGTAACACGTTCACAGGTTCAAGGGATTCATGTCTGGACATCTTTGTGGAGGGCCATAATTCTGCCCCCCACTCCCACAGGTGGCTAAAGCTCCCCAGATTAATCTGAGGCAGCCCGTCTGTGGACTGTCACTTGGGAACAACTACTGGAGTCAGACTCTCTCCATGCCACAGCTCTCTGTCCCAGCCCCGATCTCCTTTTGCTGAGATTCTCATGGTTCTGCCCCAAATGCATTGTCACTCCTGCCTCCATCCTTCATCTCAGTGGAGAGCAAGACCATCAGGTGATTTTAATTTATTCTCTCACAAATACGTCTTATCTCTGATTCACTTTCCCCATTTTACTTAGAGAACAATTTAGTTCTGAGCCCTTACTAATCAATAAATGTCTCTTTAGATAGAATTCAGTTGGGGATTAGTTAATATAATACAATAGTCCTTATAGTTTCTGTCAGAAAATTTATCAGTAGTCCATATATTTAAGAATTTAAGTTGAATTTTCAAATTAAAAAAAAAATATCCTTTTTACCTGGGATCTTTTGGTTGAAAAGAACTAACTCTTGTCCATTCACATAAGCTGGTGAGGGGGGAAGATTTCTTATAAAGATACAGATGAAGCAATTAGAGAGCTGGAATCAAAGGGCAGAAATTGTAGTAGTTTGACATCATTCACCTTGGAATTGGAGAGAAAAGAGAGATCTCGTGATCCAGTGTCATCCTTAGAATATCAGCATTAGAATGATCTCTACCCTAATGCGGTCCCCTGAGTATTACCCAGCAAATTCTTCTCACTTTGGAATAAATGGTTCTTGCAAGGCTAGTTCAGTGGCGACGAACTCCTTTAGCTTTTGCTTGTCTGGAAACCTCTCGACCTCTCCTTCAATTCTGAACTTTGCTGGGTAGAGTATTCTTGGTTGGAACTTTTTTCTTTGAGCTCTTTGACTGTATTGTGCCATTCCTTTTTATTACCAAATAATATTTCATATTGTGGCTATACCACAAATTCTTTACCTGTTCATCAGTTGACGGGCATTTGGGTTGTTTCCACTTTTTGGTTATCACGAATAATGCTGCTATGAACATCTGTTTACCAGTTTTTATGTAGATACATAATTTTTAATTCTCTTGAATATCCAGAGGAGTGAAATTGCTGAAGTGGTGTGCTTTTCTATATAGTCCAAATTTTCTGAGGGGCCTATGTTGGTTTTATGAGATGAAATAATTTTTGTTTGAAAAACTAAGTGTGCCCTTATCTTTTCATTTTGAGAACATAGATTAGCAATCTAAAACAGCTTCACCTCCCCCTCCTACTTCTCCAATGCCTCCTCCTTCTTCTTCTATTAAGTTTTTTATGAAGTGGCTTCCTGACTTAGTCATACCTACTAAGCTCAGGAAAACCTACCTTTGTGCCAGCCTTGGCAAGTTAGCACCCAGTGGTTTATAACACTAGTCTAAAACCACCAGAAAACACATCAGTGACCAAGTGTTCTGTATCTCCCACTGGATTTCTCATGTGGTGGCAGAACAAAACCTCAATCATCCAAGATCATTCTAAATTACACTGATATATCATGCCTGCTTTTCTGAGTGGGTAGAAAATCTTCTCATGATTGAGTTGTCCCAGAAAATTAGTTAGAACCCCCATCCTCAGTCCCTGCTTTAGTCTGTTTGCATACTGCTAAGGGTTGGCCCCAGACATTTTCTCTTGTGCTCAAACCTGTCTTCCCACTTAACTATATAAGTCTTGGGGTCCTCTAATCAGCTAAGGGACACTGTTTGCTCAAATGCCCCCTAACTATACAATGTTCTACTGGAACATGATTCTTGGCACACTGGCTTAGAAGCAATGAGGTTCCATAAAAAAAATCAAAAGACACATGCAAAGACCACTGCAACATGTGACAGATAAAATTTTCCATAAACGGATAAGGAAAATATATGTTACACAGTTCTTAAAATGAGCATCAAATACACTGACAGAAATATCGTTTGACATATAGACATGTGATAGGGCAAATAGAGTTCATCATTAACAATAGAATACAGTAGGTGTGTGTATGTGGATGTCCACTGTATTTTTTCCAAATCGGCCCTATGTTTCAAATTTTCCATAATAAAATATTGGGAGGTGGAGGAATTGGATTAAGGTGGTCAAAAGGCACAAACTCCTAGCCTCAAGAGAAATGAGTACTGGGATGTAATGTACAACATGATGACTATAGTGAACACCATTGTGTGCTACATTCGAAATTTGTTAAGAGAATGGATCCTAGGAGTTCTCAACACAAGAAATTTTTTTATCTATATGAGATGATGGATACTAACTCAACTTATTGTGTAATTATTTCACAATATATGAAAGTCAAGTTATTACAGAGGTACACCTCAAACTTACTCAATGTTATAATTTCAATTACATCTCAATAAAACTAGAAAAATGCACTGTATGTACTTTTCCCCATCTTTTTTTTTTCACTTAAGATTATATTTTGATGATCTCTTCATGGTACTCTATAGAAGTAATCTTTATGCTTTTTTATAGTTGTGTGAGTTGTAATAGGAAGTTTATCTTATAAATGGGGAGGAGGGAGATTGGCTCAGAGGATCCTGAGAACAGAATCACACAAGGAAATACATAAGGCTTGGCAGAGGGATGCTTTCGCTGAGCTCTTGGTGTCCCACAGGGGATGTTACTTCAGACTGAATAACCCAGACTTTGGTAAAAATGCCACAGACACTGAAGTGTTCTGTCTGGAACACGGAAGGAAAACCTACAGATGTGGAAAGTATAGAACTTCTCTGAAAGGAAATAGATTTTTATCCTGTCAGATGTACTACAGCAGGAGATGAATGGATTTTTGTTGAAGGAGGGAAGAATTTTCTTCTTCTTCTGGAATTGAGTTAGCTAGGCCTGGACTCTGAGATAAAGAAAATCTGATTTTCTTTGTAGGAACTGAACTGATGTTGAGTGGGTAGAGACAACATAGGGGCTGAATGTGGACTGGACACCAGGGGCCTGACTCTCAGGCTAGTGATCCCTCCATCTACCCAGGTCAGATGTCTCTGCCTCCCCACTGAATGAGATAGCAGAACAAGAAATCTTCTGTAAATGCATGATTCATGCAAATTTCAATGGATTTATTTTAAATGTATTAAGTAGAAATCCTCAAGGTTTATCTCCTAACCAGACTAATACATCATGGTACTTTTCTAGTTGTTGCAATTATTCTTCCTCCTTGTTCATTAACAAAACCCTAGAGTCTCCTGAAAGAATTATTCATGCCTCTAGAATAACCACAAAAATGTATTGTGAGCACAGACAAGGGTCTTAGCCCCACAAAGAAGGAGATATGGGCCTACAAGGGAAATCCCAGCCCTACGTAAATGAAAATCATCAGAACTCATGTCTTTAATGTGCTGATATTATACGTCATTAGTATCTGCATATATAAGTATCTTTTGATTACCCAGATCATGTGAAAAACGAGGCTTCAGGGTAAGCATAGTGATATTGGACATTTCATTTTTCCTGGTGTACAAGGTAATACCATTTTAATTATCAATTATATTTTCTTATAAAAGATATGGATGACTGGAGAGGCTGAGAATTAAAGAACTCTATTTAATTTATTGATCATAACATTTTAATTCACTTTTTTAGTCATGGCATATGTTTTTACTGGATTCTGTAAATATGGTCCCATATAGTCACATGTATACATACTTTAAATATGTTATTCTGACGTTTGTTCTGGGATATAGTAGGACTTTAAAATAGTGACTGAAAACAAATTATAGAAAAATAACAACGACAAAAATTCTACATAAGTGAACTTTTTAAGGTTATTTTTCAAATGCACATTTTTCTTGCCCTCTTCGATATTTTTAGCAAGGTATATAAGGAAAATGAGGTGACCATGAAGGATGTAAGCCTTCCTAGTAGGCAATAGTATTTACATAAACTTGGGTCTTCATATCATCTTCTTGAAGGCTCTCCCCATTTCAAATGTTTAATGTTTGAAGATGGATTTTTTATCAGCTGTTGGCAGTTTTCCTGAGGGTGTACTCTCTTCTGGTATTTTGCAGATCTAAGACTGGTTGGTATATGTTGTTATTTTCTGTCTTGATTTGTTTTAAAATTACATTTATAGCCTTCTTTGTGAAAAGTATTTCAAATGGTAGAATTTTTGTAATAAACACTTACTAAGAATGACATTTCTTACTCACAAAAATGAATCAGTTTATATATTCTTGATGACAATTAGAGTATTCTGCTTAATGAGAAATATAGCAACTACGTTTATCTTCAGAAAGCCTGATCTCTCTTCTCTTCCCTCGAAACAATACAAAGAGACATTTTGTATATTATTTTAAAGGCATATTATTAACACTTTAAAAATTTTCTTGCTTTCATAGAAAATGAAAATGATTGAAATGAAAGTTGCCATGATACAGTAGAAAACAGAAAAACCTGTATTGATGGAAATTTACTAATGCATCAAGTAAAATATCTACATTATAATACAGGGGTGTAGACAGGGCAAATACCCACTTCTAAACTGATATTATACTAATGAAATGATAAACATTTTAAAATACATTTAAAAAAAGATTTTATTTATTTATCTGAGAGAGAGAGAGTGAGAGAGCATGAGCCAGAGGGAGAGGCAGAGGGAGGGAGAAGCAGATTCCCTGCTGAGTGGGGAGTCCGAGGATGTGGGGCTTCATCCCCGACCTAAGCCAAAGGCAGATACTTAACTCGCTAGGCGTCCCTAAAAACTGTATTTTTATAAGCAGTTAATAGAATAGAACAATGTTATTTTTAAATTACTAGGAAAATATTCCTACCAAGCATTAAATGTTTTATAATGTACTTGCATGCATGGGTGTCGGGGGGGTGGTGTATGATGTAGATCTTAAATTAGGGTACATACCATTCTTAGCACATTTAAATCATGATCTATATTCCAACTGCTTAATGTTCTCCAGGACCTCTCATGTACACATCCTTTGTTTTCCAACCGAACGATCCGTAGCCAAGCTCCTTAGTAACAAGCCTGATCTGCGGTCATGCAACCTGAGCAGGAAAGGGCTTCCTATTTTCTAAGTTAAGAAATAATACTCTTGTTTTACTTGTAGGTAGAGCTGAAAGATGAAGGTGGTGATTCTGATCACTTTCCTTTTGGTCACAGCCCACTGCACACCAGTAAGTAACTTTTTAATGTCTCTTCTGCCAATCAGCCTTGGTTTAGGCATTCCAAACTTTTAGCTATACTCATCCCCCCACCCCCAAAAAAGCTATCATTGGAGTCAAAACTCTAATTTCCATTTCAAGTCTCTCTGGAGCTGAAATCAGGTCTTTCAACCGACTTTAAAAGATCCTGTCGGAAAAGCGAGAGACTTGGGTCAAGCACCGTGGGCAGGCTCTCCTGACCCCGAAGGAGGAAGGAGGACAATGATTCTCAGTCTTGGCTGCACTTTGGAATTGCTCGGGAATCTTTAAAAAGTCCTTATACGTGCCCCCCCACCCCAACCATCTGACTTCATTGGCAGGGGGCGTGAAGCAGGCATGAGGATTATGATAAACGTCTTGGACGATTATGCCATGGGGCTGGCAAGGCTGGGAAGCAGTGCCCAAGGGAGAGGCCGTGGGAGCAGGTTCAACAGTGGTTGCTCCAGAGAGACCTCAATAGAAGGACGCCGTCGGGAGCTGGTTAAGCAAGACTACAGCTCCTATTACTGCAAACAAAGAAGGGAGCAGGATGAGAGAGTTCTCTAAGACAATATTCCTGGTATTAAAAATGTTCCATGACGCGAACACGTGCAAGGTCCATTCTCTCATTCTGGAAACCAAATTTTCCTGACCGTCCAGGAGAGCAGGTGACCACTCCAGGTGCCGGGATTGAGCAATCAGAAGACCCGAGCGCCTTCAAGGAACCCAGGGTCCAAACTGCCTGACTTGTTGCTGCTCGTATCATAACTATGTCCTCAGTCTCCAACTCTGCCTCTTAATTTTCACAGATACGAGAACTTCATTCTGCAAGGCCCTATCATCCTTTATTATGCTTGAAGGTAATTGTTTTTTATTTTAATATAAATTAAGAATGTTTGCTATCTCCAGAAAGTTATGATATAAGGAGAAAATAATGGACATTTTGAAGAAGTAACATTTTGGGGAACTTAAAATATGATTATAAGATTTTTATCCAAGGTAAACACTGAAAACCTTAGGCGGAGAGCACAGGAAAGAGCCTGCTTGGCGTAGCTAGGAGTGGGCCGTCTGGAGGCAGTTCCTGCCAACTGGGGTCATCTCCCGTGGGCCTGAGTCAGTTCTGGTCCAGGGGAACAACACCCCCTTCAGGATACGTTTTGTTTAAATTCTTTGGCAAATTAAGGGATAACTTAAGTCATGAAACTTTTTCAAGTTTAGCATAATCTGATTTCAATAGGAATCAATTAATTAGAGCCCAGAAATTACCAGAACATTTTGTTTTGCAACGTAATATTATATCTCTACTTTTCAGAGGTTTCATCAAGAATGATCCTATAAACACTATCACTGCTTCCCCAGTAAACTGATTTGCATACATCATTGTAATACTCAAAATTCCTCATAAATTTTACATGGGTTCATTCCTTTTTTTTTTTAATTTTTAAATTTTTTGATAAACATATAATGTATTATTAGCCCCAGGGGTACAGGTCTGTGAATCGCCAGGTTTACACACTTCACAGCACTCACCATAGCACATACCCTCCCCAATGTCCATAATCCCAAACCCCCTCCCAAACCCCCTCCCCCCATCAACCCTCAGTTTGTTTTGTGAGATTAAGAGTATCTTATGGTTTGTCTCCCTCCCAATCCCATCTTGTTTCATTTACTCTTCTCCTACTCCCTTAACCCCCCATGTTGCATCTCCTCTCCCTCATATCAGGGAGATCATATGATAGTTGTCTTTCTCCGATTGACTTATTTCACTAAGCATGATACCCTCTAGTTCCATCCATGTTGTTGCAAATGGCAAGATTTCATTTCTTTTGATGGCTGCATAGTATTCCATTGTGTATATATACCACTTCTTCTTTATCCTTTCATCTGTTGATGGACATCTAGGTTCTTTCCATAGTTTGGCTATTGTAGACATTGCTGCTATAAACATTCGGGTGCACGTGCCCCTTCGGATCACTACGTTTGTATCTTTAGGGTAAATACCCAGCAGTGCAATTGCTGGGTCATAGGGTAGTTCTATTTTCAACATTTTGAGGAACCTCCATGCTGTTTTCCAGAGTGGTTGCACCAGCTTGCATTCCCACCAACAGTGTAGGAGGGTTCCCCTTTCTCCGCATCCTCGCCAGCATCTGTCATTTCCTGACTTGTTAATTTTAGCCATTCTGACTGGTGTGAGGTGATATCTCATTGTGGTTTTGATTTGTATTTCCCTGATGCCGAGCGATATGGAGCACTTTTTCATGTGTCTGTTGGCCATCTGGATGTCTTCTTTGCAGAAATATCTGTTCATGTCCTCTACCCATTTCTTGATTGGATTATTTGTTCTTTGGGTGTTGAGTTTGCTAAGCTTTTTATAGATTTTGGATACTAGCCCTTTATCTGATATGTCATTTGCAAATATCTTCTCCCATTCTGTCAGTTGTCTTTGGTTTTGTTAACTGTTTCCTTTGCTGTGCAAAAGCTTTTGATCTTGATGAAGTCCCAGTAGTTCATTTTTGCCCTTGCTTCCATTGCCTTTGGCGATGTTCCCAGGAAGAAGTTGCTGCGGCTGAGGTCAAAGAGGTTGCTGCCTCTGTTCTCCTCAAGGATTTTGATGGATTCCTTTCTCGCATTGAGGTCCTTCATCCATTTTGAGTCTATTTTCATGTGTGGTGTAAGGAAATGGTCCGATTTCATTTTTCTGCATGTGGCTGTCCAGTTTTCCCAACACCATTTGTTGAAGAGACTGTCTTTTTTCCATTGGACATTCTTTCCTGCTTTGTCGAAGATTAGTTGACCATAGAGTTGAGGGTCTATTTCTGGGCTCTCTATTCTGTTCCATTGGTCTATGTCTCTGTTTCTGTGCCAGTACCATGCTGTCTTGATGATGACAGCTTTGTAATAGAGCTTAAAGTCCGGAGTTGTGATGCCACCAACTTTGGCTTTCTTTTTCAATATTCCTTTGGCTATTCGAGGTCTTTTCTGGTTCCATATAAATTTTAGGATTATTTGTTCCATTTCTTTGGAAAAAATGGATGGGATTTTGATAGAGATTGCATTAAATGTGTAGATTGCTTTAGGTAGCATAGACATTTTCACAATATTTATTCTTCCAATCCAAGAGCATGGAACATTTTTCCATTTCCTTGTGTCTTCCTCAATTTCATTCCTGAGTACTTTATAGTTTTCTGAGTATAGATTCTTTGCCTCTTTCGTTAGGTTTATTCCGAGGTATCTTATGGTTTTGGGTGCAACTGTAAATGGGATTGACTCCTTAATTTCTCTTTCTTCTGTTTTGTTGTTGGTGTATAGAAATGCAACTGATTTCTGTGCATTGATTTTATATCCTGACACTTTACTGAATTCCTGTAAAAGTTCTAGCAGTTTTGGAGTGGAGCCTTTTGGGTTTTCCACATATAGTATCATATCATCTGCAAAGAGTGATAGTTTGACTTCTTCTTTGCCAATTTGGATGCCTTTAATTTCTTTTTGTTGTCTGATTGCTGAGGATAGGACTTCTAGTACTATGTTGAATAGCAATGGTGATAATGGACATCCCTGCCGTGTTCCTGACCTTAGTGGAAAAGCTCTCAGTTTTTCTCCATTGAATGATGTTTGCGGTGGGTTTTTCATAGATGGATTTGATGATATTGAGGTATGTGCCCTCTATCCCTACACTTTGAAGAGTTTTGATCAGGGAGGGATGCTGTACTTTGTCAAATGCTTTTTCCGCATCTATGGAGAGTATCATATGGTTCTTGTTCTTTCTTTTATTAGTGTATTGTATCACATTGATTGATTTGCAGATGTTGAACCAACGTTGCAGCCCTGGAATAAATCCCACTTGGTCATGGTGAGTAATCCTTTTAATGTACTGTTGGATCCTATTGGCTAGTATTTTGGTGAGAATTTTCGCATCTGTGTTCATCAAGGATATTGGTCTGTAATTCTCTTTTTTGATGGGATCCTTGTCTGGTTTTGGGATCAAGGTGATGCTGGCCTCATAAAATGAGTTTGGAAGTTTTCCTTCCATTTCTATTTTTTGGTACAGTTTCAGGAGAGTAGGTATTAATTCTTCTTTAAATGTTTGGTAGAATTCTCCTGGGAAGCTGTCTGGCCTTGGGTTTTTGTTTGGAGATTTTTGATGATTGTTTCAATCTCCTTACTGGTTATAGGTCTGATCAGGTTTTCTATTTCTTCCTGGTTCAGTTGTGGTAGTTTATATGTCTCTAGGAATGCATTCATTTCTTCCAGATTGTCAAATTTGTTGGCATAGAGTTGTTCATAATATGTTCTTATAATTGCTTGTCTTTCTTTGGTGTTGGTTGTGATCTCTCCTCTTTTGATTTTATTTTATTTGGGTCCTTTTATTTATTTGGGTCCTTTTATTTTTATTCATGATTTTATTTATTTGGGTCCTTTCTCTTTTCTTTTTGATAAGTCTGGCCAAGGGTTTATCAATCTTATTAATTCTTTCAAAGAACCAGCTCCTAGTTTCGTTGATTTGTTCTATTGTTTTTTTTTTTGTTTGTTTGTTTGTTTGTTTCTATTTCATTGATTTCTGCTCTGATCTTTATTATTTCTCTTCTGCTGGGTATAGGCTTTCTTTGTTGCTCTTTCTCTAGCTCCTTTAGGTGTGGGGTTAGGTTTGAGACCTTTATTGTTTCTTGAGAAAGACTTGTATTGCTATATATTTTCCTCTCAGGACTGCCTTTGCTGTGTCCCACAGATTTTGAACTGTTGTGTTTTCATTATCATTTGTTTCCATGAATTTTTTCAATTCTTCTTTAATTTCTTGGTTGACCCATTCATTTTTTAGAAGGATGCTGTTTAGTCTCCATGTATTTGGGTTCTTTCCAAATTTCCTCTTGTGATTGAGTTCTAGCTTCAGAGCATTGTGGTCTGAAAATATGCAGGGAATGATCCCAATCTTTTGATACCTGTTGAGACCTGATTTATGACCCAGGATGTGATCTATTCTGGAGAATGTTCCATGTGCACTAGAGGAGAATGTGTATTCTGTTGCTTTGGGTTGAAATGTTCTGAATATATCTGTGATGTCCATCTGGTCCAGTGTGTCATTTAAGGCCTTTATTTCCTTGTTGATCTTTTGCTTGGACAATCTGTCCATTTCAGTGAGGGGAGTGTTAAAGTCCCCTACTATTATTGTATTATTGTCGATGTGTTTCTTTGATTTTGTTATTAATTGGTTTATATAGTTGGCTGCTCCCATGTTAGGGGCATAGATATTTAAAATTGTTAGATCTTCTTGTTGGACAGACCCTTTGAGTATGATATTGTGTCCTTCCTCATCTCTTATTATAATCTTTGGCTTAAAATCTAATTGATCTGATATAAGGATTGCCACCCCAGCCTTCTTCTGATTTCCATTAGCATGGTAAATTGTTTTCCACCCCCTCACTTTAAATCTGGAGGTGTCTTTGGGTCTAAAATGAGTTTCTGGTAGGCAGCATATTGATGGGTTTTGTTTTTTTATCCATTCTGATACCCTGTGTCTTTTGATTGGGGCATTTAGCCCAATTCAGGGTAACTATTGAGAGATATGAGTTTAGTGCCATTGTATTGCCTGTAAGGTGACTGTTACTGTATATTGTCTGTTCCTTTCTGATCTACTACTTTTACGCTCTCTCTTTGCTTAGAGGACCCCTTTCAATATTTCCTGTAGAGCTGGTTTGGTGTTTGCAAATTCTTTCAGTTTTTGTTTGTTCTGGAAGCTTTTTATCTCTCCTTCTATTCTCAATGATAGCCTAGCTGGATATAGTATTCTTGGCTGCATGTTTTTCTCGTTTAGTGCTCTGAATATATCATGCCAGCTCTTTCTGGCCTGCCAGGTCTCTGTGGATAAGTCTGCTGCCAATCTAATATTTATACCATTGTATGTTACAGACTTTTTTTCCCGGGCTGCTTTCAGGATTTTCTCTTTGTCACTAAGACTTGTAAATTTTACTATTAGGTGACAGGGTGTGGACCTATTCTTGTTGATTTTGAGGGGGGTTCTCTGCACCTCCTGGATTTTGATGCTTGTTCCCTTTGCCATATTAGGGAAATTATCTCCAATAATTCTCTCCAATATACCTTCTGCTCCCCTCTCTCTCTTCTTCTTCTTCTGGAATCCCAATTATTCTAATGTTGTTTCATCTTATGGTATCACTTATCTCTCGAATTCTCCCCTCGTGGCCCAGTATTTTTTTGTCTCTCTTTTGCTCAGCTTCCTTATTCTCTGTCATTTGGTCTTCTATATCACTAATTCTTTCTTCTGCCTCATTTATCCTAGCAGTAAGAACCTCCATTTTTTATTGCACCTCATTAATAGCTTTTTTAATTTCAACTTGGTTAGATTTTAGTTCTTTTATTTCTCCAGAAAGGGCTTTTATCTCTCCAGAGAGGGTTCCTCTAATATCTTCCATGCCTTTTTCGAGCCCGGCTAGAACCTTGAGAATCGTTATTCTGAACTCTAGATCTGACATATTACCCTTGTCTGTATTGATTAGGTCCCTAGCCTTCAGTATTGCCTCTTGTTCTTTTTTTTGTGGTGAGTTTTTCCGTATTGTCATTTTGTCCAGATAAGAATATATGAAGGAGCAAATAAAATACTAAAAGGATGGCAAAGACCTCAGGAAAATGCGCTTTAACCAAATCAGAAGAGACCCCAAATCATGGGGGGAGAAAGGTGATAAAAAGAAGTTCATGAAAAAAAAAATTAAAAAAAAAAGAAAACAAATTAAAAAAATATAAAAAATTAAAATATATATATATATATTAGACTGGTGACTAGAACAGGGTCACCCACTTAATTTTGGGAGTATCTTGGTCTCTTAGAAGAAACTAGCTCCCAAAATCTTAAAGAAGGAAAAACATATATAAGGGTAAACACAATGAAGGGATGGAATATGCCTATAAAGATGAAAAAAATATATTTTTTTAATTTCTAAAAAAGGAGTTTATAAAGTAAGTTAGTTGGGAGAATAAAGAAAAAGAAAGTGGAGAGATTGTGCTCAGGCTGGAGACTAGAACAAGCCCGGAGCTAGATTTATGGTATATTTTGATCTATTAGAAGTTGTACCCCAAATTTTTTAGAAGAAAAAACTCTATGTGTATACAAAAAATAAAGTTAGATACAATGAAGGATAAAATATGACTATAATAATGAAGGTTCAAAAAAGATTATTATTTTTTTAAGATTTTATTTATTTATTTGGCAGACAGAGATCACAAGTAGGTAGAGAGGCAGGCAGAGAGAGAGAGGAGGAAGCAGGCTCCCTGCTAAGCAGAGAGCCTGATGCGGGGCTCGATCCCAGGAACCTGAGATCATGACCTGAGTCAAAGGCAGAGGCTTGGGCGCCTGGGTGGCTCAGTGGGTTAAGCTGCTGCCTTCGGCTCAGGTCATGATCTCAGGGTCCTGGGATCGAGTCCCGCATCGGGCTCTCTGCTCAGCAAGAAGCCTGCTTCCCTCTCTCTCTCTCTCTCTGCCTGCCTCTCCGTCTACTTGTGATCTCTCTCTGTCAAATAAATAAATAAAATCTTAAAAAAAAAAAAAGGGCAGAGGCTTTAACCCACTGAGCCACCCAGGCGCCCCTATTATTATTATTTTTTAATGAAAGGTATTGTTAAGATAAACTAGTTTAAAAACGTTAAAAGAGGAGAGGGTAAAAGTTTTAAAAAAATTAGAAGAAGAAAGAAAAAAATAAAATTAAAAAAAATTAAATTAAGTGCAAGAATAAAGAATCATGGGGAGAAAGCCATGAATTCCATGCTTTGCTTTCTCCTCCTCTGGAATTCCACTGTTCTCCTTGGTAAGTGATCTTGGTCCTGGCTGGATTTCTTGTTGATCTTCTGGGGGAGGGGCCTGTTGTAGTGATTCTCAAGCGTCTTTGCCCCCGGCGGAGTTGCACCGCCCTTACCCGGGGCTGGGCTGAGTCATCCGCTCGGGTTTGCTTTCGGGAGCTTTTGTTCCCTGAGCGCTTTCCGTAGAGTTCCGGAGGGCGGGAATGAAGATGGTGGCCTCCCGGTCTCCTGCCCAGTGCGAGCGAGAGCTCCAGGCCCTGCTCCTCGGTGCGCCCTCAGAGAAAAGCTGTCAGTCCCTCCGGTCTCTCTGGTCTTTAGCCACACTCCAAGCTCACCCAGCCTGCAACCGGTTCAAGGTAACCCCGAGCTGAGAGCTCACTCCTCGGCTCTGTCTCTGCAGCCGGCTTCCCCGTTCTAATACCTGAGAGCTCTGCGACACTCAGACACCACCGATCCTTCTGTGACCCCGCGGGACCTGGGGCCATGCTGACCCCGCGTGGGCTTCACCCCAGTTTAGCCTCTGGAGTGATGTCCCTCAGTGGAGCATGTTAGGTCCGTTATTAAACGAAATGAGACTGAGACAAAGTGAAAGTTATTTAAAGCTTTATTTTATGATAAGTATTCGAAATCAGATTGATCGGCCAGGGGAATGAGACTGAAGCAAAGTTAAAGTTATGCAAAGCTCTATTCTATGCCAAGCATTAGAAGTCAGACTGACCGGCCAGGGCTGTCTCCGAAGAGAGCGACCACCCCCAGCTTACAGGCTACCTTTTTTTTTTTTTAAAGATTTTATTTATTTACTTGACAGAGATCACAAGTAGGCAGAGAAGCAGGCAGAGAGGGGGGAAGCAGGCTCCCCACTGAGCAGAGAGCCCGATGTGGGGCTCGATCCCAGGACCCTGAGATCATGACCTGAGCCGAAGGCAGTGGCTTAACTCACTGAGCCACCCAGGCGCCCCCAGGCTACCTTTTATTGGGTGGAACTGCAACCCGTATCTTGGTATCTCAACCCACAGGGTTTGTGTGTCTCTTGCTGATTGGCTAGTTTCATCCGGTCTGGTGACGTGTTATTCAAGATCACTCCACACTAGGACAGTTACAAACAGTACTTTCTGGGAAGGCCTAGTCAGTTAACATATTCAGTGTGAATAATAAGATCGTCGTCCTTCCCAAGATGGAGTCATTTAGATTTGGGCAAGACCTTCTCACTGTTACAAAGAGTACTTCGAACTGATTAGATGTTTCTATCTGGCCTGACTCGTCCTTGTATTCGGGGTTCTGTTATGAGGAACTAGCCGACTACATTTTACTCGTTTCCCAGACTTGCTTCTAAGTTAGTTTCTCCGGGGGGGAGAGTCAACTTAAGTTACTGCACAAACAACAAAATGGCTATTTACCCAAGATGGAGTCGCTCTGGCTGCAGACTTAAAGTCCTGATTTTGTGCTCCGTTGCTCCGCCGCTTGCCAGGAGCCGGCCCCACCCCCCACGGTCTATCTTCCTGTCGCTTTGGATTCATTTATCCTCCGGTCCTACCTTTCAGAAAGTGGTCGATTTTCTGTTTCTAGAATTGTTGCTCTTCTTGTCTTTGATCTCCTGTTGGATTTGTAGGTGTTTGCAATGGATTGATAAGCTATCTAGCTGATCTCCTGCTACCTGATGTCGTCTCAGCCTGCTAATCCTCTGCCATCTTGGCTCCTCCTCCAGGTTCATTCCTTTTAAAGGACTTTATTTATCTCAACTGACAAATTTTGACTTTTTTTGCCAAGCAAGCTCAGAGACAAATTTACACTAACTTCCACTAATTGTCTTCAGCATAGGTTTTGTTCTATAGATCATGGCCTCTTGGTGTACTGCTTGCTTCCTAAGATGCTTGGAGTATCTTTAAAAGCTGGGGGGTTTGCTCAGAGAGAATTGCGAAAGCACACAGCTCTCTGCTCCCCACTTGGGCTTTCCGCTTCCCTTTCCTTTTGTAGTCTGAATACAAAGGCAGATAAATCACTATGTTTCTAGTCCTCTGGTTGTTTTTCGATTTGAGTTACTATCTGGAGAAATTTTGTACTGTTACTCATCTCAGCTACCTCCTGTCCTCCCTTCTATGAGGTTACAACAAGCCTCTTTACTGTCCACAGACCTTAAAGCAATTGTGCGAGTTCTTCTTAGCAATGTCTCACTTTTCTTCAGAACATTCAAAAATATATTTGAACTGAAACAAAGTTTCTGAACAATTAAATGCCATGTCACCTTTTATTCTCTCGCAGCTCCTTCAGAGATTATCGAAATACTGGAGCACCTGCGTAAGTTTCCATTTGTGACGTTTCTAGCATTCTCAAGATTTGAAAGAAGAGTGAATGTTCTTGAAAAGAAGGGGAAAGACAAGGAAGTGTGAAATGTATTTTGAGGGTTTTGTCATCACAACACTGGCTGATTTCCCAAATATATCTTATTTTTTTAAAAGATTTTATTTATTTATTTGACAGAGAGAGATCACAAGTAGGCAGAGAGGCAGGCAGGGAGAGAGGGAGAAACAGGCTCCCTGCTGAGCAGAGAGCCTGATGTGGGGCTCGATCCCAGGACCCTGGGATCATGACCTGAGCCGAAGGCAGAGGCTTTAACACACTGAGCCACCCAGGTGACCCCCGAATTTGAAATTTTATCACCCACAGCTTGTAAGTTTTTCAAAAGTTCTGCTCAGCTTCTCAGCATTTTACTCTACATTTGGCATCATCAATTTCCTTGAGAAGAGCAGAGGAAAATGCCTTCTTGGGATTCTTGCCAATCTTGAGTCTCTAAAGCCTCACTTAGAACTCTGCAACCTTCAGAACTATGCTTAAAAAAATGTCTAGTTTTTCTTCCTGGGAGGATGAGCTGGAACAATGAGGTTGGAAAGACAATACTTGATTTTCTTTTTAAAGATCAAATAAAAGCATTTGAAATTCCACCGATTAACTGTCACACACATAGAAAATTAGAGAAAGTTGATAGTAAGTTAATGGAACTAAAAAAAAATATGATGTTAGCTGAAAATTCTTCCCTCCTTACCTATATAAATTGTAAGGCATTTTTTGTTATATAAGTAACATCTATGTAATATATATATACTGAGTTTTTATAAATGCATTTTTTTAAAGATTTTATTTATTCGTTAGAGAGAGAGACAGTTGCAGCAGGGACAGAAGGAGAGGGAGAAGCAGACTCCCCACTGAGCAGGGAGCCCGATGCGGGGCTCAATCCCAGGACCCTGGGATCATGACCTGAGACAAAGGTAGATGCTTAACCGACTGAGCCGCCCAGGTGCCCTTATAAATGCATTTTTGTCTTGACTTTTGTTTTATCAGAGGACACCACCAGTGAGCAGGCCAACTACCGTAGTCCCCATGCCACCATTTCCACCAATCACTCCTTTGAATCCTGACAAAACAGTCCCTCATACCCCAGACAGACGTGGAGATTCATGAGTCATAAACTTCTGCAGGAATTTCAAGGCCAAAGACAACGTCTTCTTCCTCTAGCCATCTCGTTTAATACCACAGCTATAGAGCAAAGAGCTTTGTCTAGCTGCGCCTTTTACCACAGTGTATCCTTTTCTACATTCTGGATAAAATGACAGTGCTTCATTAAAAATGTTTGTATCACTATGTCATTCCCAAGTGAAATGTTATTTTCTATCATTATTGGCATTTTAAATTGGGATCAGGAAAATGAACAAAGGAATTTAGGAAATAAGATCAAAATTTTTTCTTCTCGGAAGTCCTGTGCCCAGCTAAAAGTCAGAGGCTCTACAACAAAGGAAGAAAGAAAGCAATATTGGAGGAGAGTGCTCAGGCTGTGGTGTCTACCAAACTTGGGGAGATGGGAGTGGGGTGTGACAGGAGGATTCTGTCCCCAGCTGTTATCCAAGCCCTTGAAGAGGTTACTGGTATGTTTCCAGCAAGAGGAGACGCTGTCCTGACCTATTTAATTGTGACAGAAACTGATGAAGCCAGGGGGAAATGCACTAAAATTTCCTTTTGTCTTATTTGGGAGCCAAGTTACAAGTCCCTCCCTCATCTGTCTATGCAGATATGCAAAGCAAAGGGGAACAAGAAAGATTTTACAGATGTTACTCATTCCCCATCTGTACAAATATGTAGTCTGTTTTCCAGGAAAGAGAACAGTAACCTTCATAGTTCCTAATTAAGAACCTAATTAAGAACTTCATAGTCCCTTCTGTTCCTCCATGTGGAAAAATCATTGTATGGCATTCCTAGAGGACTTTGCCCTCATCAGGGAGATTTCCCAAAGGTCTCTCCTCACAAATTGTTGCAATAGGGCCACACCTACAAGGGAAAGGGAGTGGAGTTCTTGTAGGAGAGGACATGTATCTATTTCATTAAAACCTGAGTCTCAGGCTCAGAAATGATTTTGAAGACCACAGAGTTGACATCATCTGGGAGCTTGTTAGAAATGCAGAGAGAGCAGTCTCCACTCCAGAGTGGAGTGTTGGCATTTAAACAAGACCCTCAGGGTCCTCCACAATACCATTGACATACAGATGTCGGCCAGAGTACCTCCTAGCCACGGAGAACTCACCCTGTACAGGATAGCCCATTCCATAGTCCTTTCTTGGATAGCTTTGATTGGGGAAAAGTTATTCTTTGTATGGAACTAAAATTTGGTCCTAGCTCAACTCTTTGGGGGTCATATTGAATAAATCTAGCCTGTCTGCCCCATGATAACCCCTTAGACATATAAAGATAACCTCACAGTCTCCAGTTTCTCTAAGCAAACATTCCCAAGTCCTTCACCGTCCTCTCTATGACATGGTTCAGTTTCTTACCATATCCCAGGGGTTTTTTCCAAATATACTCTTGTTTTTATAAGGTTCCCACTCTTGATGGTGGGTTTCAGAAGGTCCACGTAGTGCTGCAGATGTGATCTAGAAAATGACAAAAAGGAAATGATCACCTCCTACATCCTAGACCCTACATCTATTAATATGATCTAGGGCTAAAATTGTCTTTTGGGGTAATCACTAAGTCCTTTCATGCATTTCTGAAAATGTGTTTGGTGTCTTCTGTCCCTGCGCCCTTGGACTGAAGAACTGGACCTGACATTTACCTCTGCTATCATGTATCTGATTAGACTCCCATCTCATCTCCTCTCACACTCAGAGATGGGTTTCATCCAGATTCTATCATTCAATGTATTTGAGTTCAGGAGCCCAATATATGGTCTTAGTTTTCTCTGTTCAATCATCAACCCATTCGACAAATAATTTTTTTAAAGATTTTATTTATTTATTTGATAGAGAGAGATCAGTAGGCAGAGAGGCAGGCAGAGAGAGATGGAGAAGCAGGCTCCTTGCTTGCGGAGCAGAGAGCCCGATGCGGGGCTTGATCCCAGGACCCTGAGATCATGACCTGAGCCGAAGGCAGAGGCTTAACCCACTGAGCCACCCAGGCGCCCCTCGACAAATAATTTTTTAATATCTACTTGGTCCTAGTCCCTAGGGAAACAGAAGCGGCCAGACATCCCACACCTCTGTCCTCATGGGATTTCGCTGCTTCGAAGAGGTAGTATTTGCTATACCTGGGAGGGTGTGGTTAAACACAATAAAGCACAGTTGAATGTATAGCAGGTACCTTAAAGGCTATGAATTACAGTCTCATGATCAAAGTACTGAGGGCAAATTAAGTACTCAGTAAAGCAAAGATTTACCTGGTTAATGAAGGCTACAGTCACACCCACCTTGACAGCTGGTTCCTGGAAGGAAAAGCCTCCCCAGAACTTCCCAGCCCTGACTCCACCTTGAAGTCATCTAGGAACCTTTAAAAATCACTCCAAATCTTATCCCGGACTGACTGAATGGAAAATTGGGGTTGAGGAAGGAACAAGGACATCAGTATTTTAAAACTGCCCGGAGGGTTCTCATGTGCATCCAGATTTGAGAGCTGTGGCTCTGCATGGCTCTCGCAAGCATGGCCGTGTGCCTCTTCTGGTCGCCGCAGAGGCTGGCTTAGCCAGCGGACCCCGTGAGCAGCTCTGGGTGAAGATGGTCTCCTGCCGTGGGGGTGGGTCCGGGGTTCAGGGGCAGCCAGTGTGGGACTCCCTGACTGGAGCTGCCTGTTGCAGCTTGACGGTGTGTTAGAGTGTGCTGGAAAGTCTGCTAAAGTAAGACTGGGCATAAGCTTCCCCGGCTTCCTCTGCTAGCAATCAAAGTACTTCTCATACGTACTTGTGCAAGATACAAAGTTTGCACTCTAGAAAATTCTGTTGTATGAACTTCCTTGGCAGGATTTATATGTGTACATGTTCTGGTACATTTTTTTAAAAAGATCTACTTACTTATTTGAGAGAGAGAGAGAGAGAGAGAGAGTGCACATAGGGAGAGAGAGAGGAAGAAACAGACTCCCTGCCAAGCGGGGAGCCTGAAAATGTAGGGTGTAATACGGGGCTCGATCCCAGGATCCTGGGATCATGACCTGAGCTGAAGGCAGAGGCTTAACTGACTGAGCCACCCAGGCGCCCCACATTCTGGTGCATTTCTGTGTCTCCACCAAACATAACATTTTGTGTTTTCCTGGCTTTTGTTGGAAGCAGTGTAGGACGGGAGAAGCAAGTATTGTTTACGTCCTGAGCTGGAAGAATTTTTATAACGAAGACTGAGCAGATTTTAGATCTCTGAATAACAAAATGATGTCTGAGACAAAAGCTAGCACAGAAGATCACAGCACAGTGATAGAACTGAATGAAGTTTGTTTAATTAGAATTTGATATCTGCCTTTTATTTTTCTCTGACAATTGTAAGGTTTTTTTTTTTTAAAGATTTTATTTATTTGACAGAGAGAGAGATCACAAGCAGAGAGAGAGAGAGAGAGAGAGAGAGGAGGAAGCAGGCTCCCTGCCTAGCAGAGAGCCCGATGCGGGACTCAATCCCAGAACCCTGAGATCAGGACCTGAGCTGAAGGCAGAGGCTTAACCCACTGAGCCACCCAGGCAGCCCCCAATTGTAAGTTTTTAACCAATCGATTGAAAAAAATAAAACTGACACGTACAAGATTTCAAATGCTAACCTGTCTACAGGACTGGCTCTGTTTGTCGTAGGGGTTCGCTCGCTGGTGGTTAGGAATCCACTGATCTGCGCACCATAGACCCTGGCCCCAGCCAGCTCTGGAAGCTTCTATGTAATTATGTGCCAAGGGGGGCAGCGTGGTTGGCTGCAAAGCCAGGGGTAAGCAATTCTCTCAAAACAAATCCGGAAAACAGACTGTGGCGCCCTGACATCATGTACTGTAAAGTCTCTTACACAGAAACACACAAAACCACAGAATTCTTTGCCAGGAGTATTCCGTGGGGTCAAGGGAACGCCTTGTAGGGGTTGCTTTCTGACAGAATCTTCAGCTTGTCTCAGAACACTCCAGTGGCAGCAGGTAAGTCTCGAGAGGCCTGGAGGGAAGTGTCCGCCCTCTAATCCGTGGCTCTGGGTGTAGTGAACGCTCAGGCCTCACGCGGACCTGGAGCGATTCTGGGGGACGTAGCAGATGCGATGGTCGCTAGAGTAAGAGCAGCTGTTTGTATCTGAGAGTGGGCGGCCAGACGCAGCAGAATAGGAAAAGACTTTTGGAATTTGTGTATTTTAAATTCCATCCTTCAAAACTTGTTTTTTAGTGAGTTCTATAAAGTACACAGAATATATGTCATGGAGCATGCTTAAAACTGATAAATAATTAAATGATAAATAAATTTCGTTTATATATGTATATGTGGTACAGGCTCAAAGGGTTTCGTAGATTACACATATGGTGGAAACAAACAAACAAACAAATGTCAAGGACCTGAGGTGAGCTGCTCTGTTGATGAGGCCTCCTGGGTTTCCAGTTCTTTCTCCCTCCTGCTCTGCCTTCGCCGTTTTGCCGGAGGGAAAGGGCAGACACAGAAGCAGCAAAGTGTGTGGCTAAGAAAGACTTATCCTTACATGTCTTGCCGCGTCAAACTCAGAATGATAAGGCAGTAGTCGTAGTGTGCGCTTTTCCCTCCGCCGGACTCTGCAGGAGCTCTCAGTTTAATGGAGCAGAAGAGGACAAAACAGTCCCACACCTGCAGATCTGTCTTACAATTTAGGAGCTACTGGATAAAAAGGACATTGTACTCAGATTGTTTATTGTAGCTTTTCTTTTTTTTTGTTTGTTAAGATTTTATTTATTTATGTATTTGAGAGTGAGAATGGAAGAGAGCGAGCGAGCCTGAGGTGGGGAGGGTCAGAGGACGCAGCAGACTCTGCGCTGAGCAGGGAGCCCGGGACTGGACTGGGGGCTCCATCCAGACACTCGGGGATCAGGACCTGAGCCAAAGGCTGCGTCTTAACCAACGGAGCCATCCAGGCGCCCTACTGTATAGCTTGTCTAAAGTTGTTCCAGCCAATCTTTAAAAAAAAAAAAAAAAACTATCGGAGGGAGCCTGGATGGTTTAAATGGTTAAGCCGCTGCCTTCAGCTCAAGTCATGATCCCCGGGTCCTGGGATCAAGTCCTGCATCGGACTCCCAGTTAGCAGGGAGCCTGCTTCTCCCTCTCTCCCTGTCTCTCCCCTGCCTGTGCTCTCTCTGTCTCTTTCTCGCAAATGAACAAATAACATCTTAAAAAAAAAAAACGAACTATTAACAGAACCGGTAATTTAAACACATGCCAGTTACTTATTTAAAAGTTTACTGTTGTTTAATGGTTCTTAAAACCCATTTTGTAGCACGTTTGCAAAGGACAAATGAGACTGCCTCATTTGTAATGAGAGTTTAGTAAGGGTTTGTTTTGTTATTATTTAATTTGTTATTATTTACTCTTTTTTAAAGATTTTATTTATTTATTCGACAGAGAGAGATCACAAGTAGGCAGAGAGGCAGGCAGAGAGAGAGAGGAGGAAGCAGGCTCCCCACCAAGGAGAGAGCCCGGTGGGGGGCTTGATCCCAGGCCCCGGGGATCATGACTTGAGCCGAAGGCAGAGGCTTTAACCCTCTGAGCCACCCAGGTGCCCCTTATTTACTCTTTTTTAAAAAATTTATTATCATGACATAGCTTCTCACTTGGCCTAACTTTCCTGAGATGATTCTCCAGACTTTTGGAAGGTTTTTGGGAGAAATCTCTAGATTTCTGGTCGTTCTTTAGATGTAGGGACCCTGGGGATGTATTACCTCTATTCTCTCTCCAGGCGGGCCTGGTTTCAATTCTCATTGTCCCCGACCCAACGTGGGGGCTTCATCGTCCCCGCTATGGACCATTCTTACTGAGCAGGTCCCTTGCAACGTGCTCATACCAGCAAGGCTGGTTTTCCTGACTCAGAAGGGACCCGAGGAGCTGGCAGACCCGATAAGCCTTCACTGTCAAAGATGGTATCTTTCCTTTCTATGTCCCTGCCGCCTCGCACAGCGCTCAGTCAATGTCTATGGAATTGAATTGATAGGAGAGGCAGTGTTAACGCAAAGGAATGGTTCTGTGAAGGCGGAATGTCAGACAGTATCCTCGGGAGGGGTGGAGAGGTCACCTTTGGGGGTCCATATCTCTCAGCCAGTATGACAGAGTGGTAGCTTAATCTGTCTCCAGAGAGTCTGTCCAGCTGTCTTTCCTCAATTCAGGTGACTGAGTGGTGGGTGGGGAGTGGCCCCATAGGGGGAGTGCTGGTCAGGAGGATGGCAGAGGACAACTCCAGACCTCATCGGAAAACGAAAACCAAAGTAGTCGTTGTCATAGTTCATGACAGAACATCGGCTCCCCAGGGGAGGAGCTGCCCCAGCCCCTGGGACAGTGCCACACACAGAACCAAGGGACCCGAAGAGCAACATGGCGGCCCATGTCACAGCCTGGGCTCCTCCAGCACAGTGCCGTGAGCTGGCTGGATTCAACAGCAGTCGTCCATGTCTCACAGGTCTGGAGGCTGGTGCCACCACGGTTGCGTGCTGGGGAGAGCTCGACTCCCGGGTTGCATATGGCCTCCTTCGTGCTGTATCTTCCCATGGCAGAGAGAGAGTGGGAGCGAGAGCAGGCAGTCTCTCCAGTCTCCTCTGATAAGGCTCATCTGATCATGAGGATCCCGCCCACACCACCTCATCCCAACTTAATTCTCTCCCGAAGGCCCATCGCCAAATATTAGCGCGTGGATGCAGAGGGCTCCAACAGATGAATTTGGGGGGAGCAGAATACAGTCCATAGCAGCCTAAGAACTTGGGCTGGAACCGTGATGTTCATTTCATAGCAAGGACTTGGGGCAAATTATTCAACTGCACTGTGCCTCAATGTCCCCACCTGTCAAATAGAAATAGAAATACTCCCTCCATCAGGGCACTGCTGTGAGGTGCGAACCAATGCAGTTAAAGGAGTTGGCAAGTGTGAGACACAGCGGAAGTTATTTTTATTATTAGCTATTATTCCCGGGGGAAGTGGGGGCCACCAGACACTTGATTTTTTTTTTCTTATAAAGATTTTATTTATTTATTTGAAAAAGAGAGCACAAGCAGGTGGAAGGAGCAGAGGGAGAGGGAGAAGCAGGCTCCCCACCGAGCAGGGAGCCCGACTCAGGGCTTGATCCCAGGACCCTGAGATCACGACCTGAGCCGAAGGCAGAGGCTTAACCAACCAGGTGCCCTCAAACAGACATTCGATTAGGTGGAAGGCAAGCTCTGCCCTGGACCCACAACGAGCACCCACTTTAGCCGGGACGACATTTACCAGTGGCCTCAAAGTTGGCAGCAAATGACCTGGAAGCAGGTGCTTCCAGCACTGGGGCAAGAAGCACTGGCGCCTCCACCTGTCCGCCCTGTTCTACCCCCCTCCACCCCCCTTCCCAGTGCACAGCACTTGGCTTCCTCTGCCTCCACTGGACCTTCCCCCCCAGCACCCAACCCCCCACAACTGCTGCGTTTTCTTAGCATCTCTCTTTGTCTCTCACTTTTTCCCTTCTCATGGGAGAGTCTTTCAAGGTTTTCGGCCACCATTCTGTGATGGCCAAAGAGCGCTATTCCCTCCTCGAGACCCCTAACCAGGACCCGCGGCTGTAGAGGGGCTGACACCTCGCGTTTCCTCTGCTTGGATCCTCACAGTGGGAATCAGCAGAGGCCACCGGAACAGGAGGTGCTTGGGACACAGAGCCACCCCCAGGGCAGCAAGTCCAGACGGTGCTGCCGTGTTTTTAGCTCCCAGATTCTGCATCGCCTGGTTCTCCCTTTTCCTTCCAGGCTCATCAGATCTTAGAGCCCTTCTAAGTACAAGTATTTTGTGATGCTCCGGTGAGTCTCCAGTAATGAAATGCATAAATAAACACCATGTGTCTATTTAGCTTAAAAAAAAAACCCTAATATAATGCTCTAACTATACTATGAAGCGGAACTAAAGAGAGTATTGGTTATGAAACAATAGATACTTCAGTGTGTCGGTGCTCAGGCATGACCCTGCCAGAAGACACAGCATTTGTCAGCTCCTCGTGCTTCCGGACAAATCACTGTGAACACAACAGGCACAGATGCAAATGGCAGGAAGTGTGTCCCCTGGGGGTGTTGTGGTCCAAAATGGCGGACAGCTCCTGGGAAAGTTCCAAGGAAATAAAGTTCAGTTTTGCCTGGATACAGCTAAGAACCGCTGTCCTAGGCTGTTTCGAGAACGCACCATGTAAATGGTAAAATAGTCAGATATGCCCACTGCCCTGTCTGACTCGAAGGGCTGAGTAAGACACAGAGGCCTGGAGACCTGGGTCACTCTAAAAGAATCAAGGGGAGTCAGAGAGACATTTAAACCCCGGCTCTACCTCCTACTCTGGTGGGACCTTGAGGAAGTTATTAACATTTCTAACCCCTTGATTTCCTCATCTGTAACACGGGCATACAATACCCACCAGGCAGAGCTAGTGTGAGGACGACATGTAACCGTGATATGTGGGAAGCGCTCTGTGCAGGACCTGGAATAGAGAGATCTCTCAGTAAAGGATTTGGGAGAGAAGGGTAGGCAAGAAATCATCAAGGGAGGAAAAACATACTTTCCCTCTACCGGTCTGGTTTTCTGGCTGAGGTCCTATCAATCAGACTGGCAAGAGACAGACCCAAGAAGTTCATTAACACGTGCACCGTGTATGCACACATGGGGGTCCCCGGTGTGTGACCCACACGGGGGTCGGAACTTCGGCTTCTATACCATCTCAGGCTAAAACAGAGGAAAAGCATTCTGGGGAAGCAAATTATGGGAGGGTGACGAGGGAGAGCATGGTAACAAGGGTTGTTTAGTAAGGCTGACCATGCAGATTCAAGTCAGTGTGACTTCCGTGTCAGCAGGAGTTGTTAGGAATTCTCTTCCCGGGTGCCCGGGTGGCTCAGTCCGCTGAGTGTCCGAGCCTTGATTTTGGCTTGGGCTGTGGGGTCCAGCCCCAGATCGGAGCACGGAGCCTACTTGTCTCTCTCCCTCTGCTCCTTCCACAACTGGTAGGCGTGCTTCCATGCTCTCTCAAATAACTAACTAAGTAAGTAAATAAATAAATTTTAAAAATCTTAAAAAAAAAAAAAGAATTCTCCTCTTCCTGGTACTGGAGAGGGAGACGCCTTTCACAAATGGGAATTTCCTTTACGAAAGGAAAACCTATGCACTCTTTTTAGAACTTTCCTGCACCAGATGGTTGTCGATGGTCTCAGCTCAAAATAATTCAGATGCCATAGAAGCCTATTTGTGGTGGCACATTTTGGTACCCTTCGACAGTCAGCAAATATTCACATTGAAGCCCTTCGGAGGGTGCCTGCTGCCAAAGGAGTGACGCACAGTGTCTTCCCCACACCAGGAGATAAGGCCAGGAGAAGGGCACGTTGGGGGGGGGGGGGCTGTCCTCCATTTTCTTTGCCCTCTGGAACAGGACTCAATGACTCACAGGGCTCGGTGGGACTCCAGACGTCCCTGGGGGAGACCGCAACGTTGCCCGCCACCCTCCAGAATCAGAATCCCGGGGGGATACCTCCGGGGCCTCTGTGGAGGGCAAATTAAATGTGCTTCCTGCCTGAGATGGGGCTGCGGTGAGGCAGGTCAAGAAGGAACCAAGGACCCCCCAAGGTGGTGGTGTCACGTTAACGAGTCTGATTTTCTAGGAGCCGCACACCCATTAGTTAGCTCTGCTTTAGGTTTTTTTGTTTTGTTTTGTTTTTGCTTTTGTAAAAAGCAAATTTTTTTGGCTTTTTGTGGGGGGAGCAATTTTTTTTTGGTAAGAAAAATTGTCTTCCCACCTAGACAATTGCGCAAGGGTCTGTTCAGGATGGTGTACTTGCCGGCTGTATGCAGCTTATGGATTCTCTCCGCAAATATTTAATGAGCAGCCGCTGTGAGTAAGGAGTAAGGCAGAAACGCCTTCCTCAGACTTAGTCTCTCCAACAGACTACGAGTTCCTTGACGCCAGACCTTTCCTGCATCTGCCCAGTGCCCAGCTCAGAGCGTGGCAGTAACAGTAACAGCTAAACCGGAGGTCCCTTGTGGCCTACGCACTATTTTAATGACCTCATTCAAATTTCCTAACCACTCACAGGATAGCTTTCAATGTTACCCCCACTTTAGAGGTGAGGAGAATGAGGTACGAAGGGGTTAGATGACCTGCCGGAGTCGCACAGCGAGCAAGGGTCAACGTCAGGGTTTCAAGCTCAGCCTGGGCTCTACTGCTTGCACGGTACACAGTCGGTGCTCAATAAAGACGGACGAGACAGCATCGGGGCATGTACGTGCCCATGTTTATCTGCAGGATAAAAATTTCTCTTGTGCTTTCTTTCAGCACCTCAGCATGTCCCGGTGTGTGCGTCTTCTGGTGTTTCTCCACGGAGTTGTCGCGCTTCTGGCGGTGAGTAGCCACCGGGGTTTTCCCAATTCTTCCCTTTCCGGGGCTTTGAAATTTACCAGTGGGAACCCCAAGTCCCGCACCGCTTGGTCTTCATGGCATCCAGATTCGGATACTCTAGAGACAAGGTTAACCGTGTCACTTGTCCCCCCGCCTTCTTACACCCTTTCACACTGATGAGAGAAAGACTCTCCAAAGATCTGATAGGCAAGGGAAGCCATTTTATTTTACTCCACTTTTTATTTTATTTTATTTTATTTATTTTATTTTATTTATGTATTTGAGAGAGAGAGAAAGAGAGCACGAGCAGCGGGGGGTGGGGGTGCAGAGGGAGAGGGAGATGGATTCTCTGCTGAGCAGGGAGCCAAGGGCAACCATTTTAGGTTTCTTTCTAAGTTGTCATGACTGTAATCCTTGTGCACACCGACAGCCGGACAGCCGGACAGCCGGACAGCCGGCCCGTCCCGCACGCGCATGTACCTGCTTTATGAATGAGTAGCCTATAGGAGAGCATCTGGTCCTCGAGAGCTCGGTCAGTGCTCCTGCTCTCACATGCCTTTTATGATAAAACTCGGGATTCCTGCCTATATGCTAATGTATAATCTCTTGAGCTTTTACAAGCTGTGAACAAAGTATATGACCCGGTAAAAACTGTTCATCCTGGAACATTTTCTTCCCCGAGAAGGCCGTGTTTCTCAGGCTTGAATAAAACTCTCTTCCTTATGTTTCGAGGTTCTACAGAGGTTTCTTCACTTTGCTCTGACAATATCCACTCCCTCTTTCAAGAAAGGATCTACATTTATTTTTGGTAAAATGAGGGTGCCTGAAACAACTTAGGAATTAGTGAATTTTCAGAAATGTTGGACTTACTTCCTCTTAAGGTGGGGAGAGAGAGGGAGTCTAAATTAGATAAGGGGGAAAGGCCCTTCTGCTCGAGAATGTCTCTACAATACATTCTACCTAGGACAATATTAGTTTTTCTTTCTTTTTTTTTTTTAAGATTTTATTTATTTATTTGATATATGAGATCACAAGTAGGCAGAGAGGCAGGCAGAGAGAGAGGGGGAAGCAGGCTCCCCGCTGAGCAGAGAGCCCGATGCGGGGCTCGACCCCAGGACCCTGGGATCATGACCTGAGCCGAAGGCAGAGGCTTAACCCACTGAGCCACCCAGGTGCCCCTTTAGTTTTTCTTTTAAGTTGCAGAGAAAAGAGCCAATAGGTACAGAGGGAGATGGAAAAGGAGAATGACAGACATGTGAGCATCTGATGTACAGTCTTCAACCTGCTGGCCCTTTGCCTGAAATACTTTTTCTTCCACCCCTCCCCCAGACAGGACCCCCCCCACACACACATCGTTAATTGCTAGTCATTCTTGACAGCAGAACTTAAATAACCCTTCCCCGTCCCTCCTTCCGCACCTCACCTAAAGTCAGGCCATCTGTCTAGGCCCAGGCCACCTCTTCAGTTCTTTCTGGCTTTCCTGACTGAATGATTCACAGAGCATTGAGCTGTTTGAGGTTTGTCCTCCCTACCAGAACTTAATTCCCCAAGCGCAGGGACTCCATCTGCCTTTTCAAGACGAGCTTCCCAGGGCCCGGCACAAGGTAAGCACTCAGTAACTATGTGACGCGTGACTGTTGAATGAAATTTCCGTTCTCAATGGTTGTGTCCGATGATTTCATGAGTACGTGTGAAGCTTCTTCCTGGGCATCTCTCTACCTTCAGTAGACCCGCTCCCCCAAGCCCTGGCCTTTCTAGGCCCTGGAGCCCAGCAGGCAGTGGACACCTTCTGAAACCAGGAGAACTGGGTGCAAATCCCTAAGCGTCACTCACTACATCCACGTCACTTCCGACACGCCTCCGAGTCTCATCCCTTAGAACACGGGTTGTTATGAAAATCAGACGTGTTAACACTCAGGAGAGTGCTCTGTGCATGCCAAGGCCCTGGTAAACTTTGTCTTCGTGGGGCTTCTGAGAGGCAGAAACCAAGGTCCACGTGAAGATTGGTGCTCCCAGGCTGGGTTGTCAGGTATCTCGCAAGCAGGAAGGTAAGAATTGGGTGATTAAAAAAAGGGTCTTCTTGGGGGGGGCCCCAAATCACACTGAACTGAGCCATTAACCCATAAGACCTGTCTTAAAGAAAACGTCCCAAGGACAAAGGCACCATAAAGAAAGATGGTGGAAGACTTTGCAGTTTGGGAGTGCTCTGGCTAATTAGAGCACTTGCTTGACCATCTCTCTTCTGGTCTTCGGCTGTTTGAGAACTCTGGAGAAATAGAGGTTATCTAGTACAAACTGATGGTAAAGTAATTAAATCCTGTGTTTAGAAATGCAGTTTGTCTGCTGGGATGCCATTGACCATCACCTTCTGGATACTGATGGGTTTCGCAAGTTTTGCAGTCTTCGTAGCTTCATTTCGGCATTCCACTTCCGAGTGTAGACATGTGGTCCTTCAAGGTGTCTTTTTAAATGGTTGAAACGTCTTTCCAGTTCCCTTATTAATTAGTGAGTTAAATATAATCCTTGATACTTGTTCCTTTCATATTTGTATAAGTGTGATTATATTCTTGAAAAATACCCTTTAATGGCCAGAGTAAAACAAAACACAGACCCCTCTCCTCTTTCCGGTAGATGAAGACAGAGGTGAGATAGTGGGAAAGTCGGAGCAGGATACTGCAATATCTCCTGTTTCATGGATTCGCTCACTAAACCCTTGCCAGCATCAAGGCACTATGAACTTGGCAAGACAGTGAACTTGGCACGTCATTCTAGTCGTACCGGGAGATTCAACAGGAAGGGCTTTAGGGACACCGCACAGGGTGTGAGGGTGTGGGGAGGCACCAGTATTATCTGACATGCTCCATGCCAGTCTTCACCTCTTTTGGCCATTGCACCCCTTGGGGAATCTGTGAAAACCCTGCGTCCTTCACCCATGCATACACATCTTGCGTAAAATTTCAAGCAGACCCTCTAGAAATCCATGGACTTCTGGGGTCCAGGACTGTCGCCCTATGGAAAGGCCACTGCTGTCCACTTCTCTCCGTGTGAGACAAACTCAAATGCTGCTCATGTCCACACCTCTCTCACTGCCGCGTCTGACCTAGCAGGTGCTGTGGCCTGCAGCCGGCATTCTACGGGGCCTCACAAAGTTGGCTTTCTCGCTCGCTTTAAACGTCAAAAGTGAGGTGTCTTAGAGCAGCCGGGCGGATGGGATTTCTGCATGAGAATTTCTCTCATGCAGACTTGTGAGGAAGAGGAAGGAGATGGGAAGCAAGGGAGAAAGAAAGGAATCGAGGGAGAGAGAAGCAAGAGGCAGCAGGGGGAGCATGAAGTCGCCATTGCCCTTGGCTTTCCTGTGGTGTTAGACACAGGGCAAGGCCACAATGTTCAATACTGTTAGCCCTCCTAGAACCCAACAACTCAGACAATAGCAGACTTCAATGTCACTCTCAAATGGAATGTCTTCCCAATTCCTTGTTCTTCACAAAGACTGACTGCAATATCTGTATCTTTTTGCCATTTATATATAATGGGCATTTAGTATTTATGAAGGAAAAGATAAATTATTGATATTTATTGTACACATGTCCTTGTACCGTTTTCTTTCCTTTTTAAAAGTCACAACTATCTGGAATGGCATCCTCTTCTGTTTTCATCTGTGGCACTGACCATGAGGCATTTACAGGATCTAGCTGCACGGTTTCCTCTGAGAAACAGAGCAGTAGGGTGTGTGTTTTCTCCTTCTTTGTGCTTCTGCTTCATTTTCGTCTCCCCCCAATACACACTTTCCTTTCTGCTTTTACATTGCTTCCAGCCATCACTACATTCTTAGAAAAACAGATTTTGGTTTGATTTTATTTTAAATTTTTGATTCATTTTTAATCAAAACAGGTTTTGATTGTCTGTGCTTGCAACCAGGACCCCTCGGTGAAAACATGATCATAACCTCATAGAATATTCGAGTTGGGAAGGAACTTGGAAATTATATTTCCATTTTACTGGTACCAGGGACTCCTTTTTTGGCCTTTTAGCTATAAGCAACTCTTCCCTAGAGCTCTGATGCTTTAAGAACCCTGTCCACTAACCGCATGTCAAATCCTCTATCTCATTCATTATCTTCCCTCTTCTTAATCAAACAACACCTTAGGGGACATGTCAGTTGGCTCACGGGTACTGGTCTTACAGAGTACGTCAATTATGTCCCACAGATTTCTGGGTCAGTCCTTACCCAGAGCTGCTGACTCTGAGGAGACCCAACATGCACAAAACATGTAACACAATACACAGTTGGAACACGTCTCTGCTCCCTCCCCCACCGTCGCACACCAACAAGTTTTTTGACTTTGAGCTTCAGCTTAGCAACACCGAGGGTGGGGCAGGTCACAGTACTGCAGAGGATAGACGGTATTTATGGAGGCCCTAAATCGTCAATAAAATGCAAACTGTGTTCTGTATGCTCGAGTTAAGATAGCCTGGAAGTGAGCAGCCCTTATAGACATTTCCAGACACATTTAAAAATGTCTAAGTATTGGTGCTTATCAGAGCCTATAATCTAGGGGAGCCAGGCGGGCTCAGTCAGTAGAGCATGCAACCCTTAATCTCGCAGTCATGAGTTTGAGCCCCACATTGGGTGTCGAGATTAGTGAAGTAAATAAACTTTTTTTAAAAGTCTGTAATCTAGATAAGTCATTTACGATTGCCTCATTTCCTGCATGCGGAGATAGGCGTTTCTATGCCTTACTCCAGAAGTGGGAATGGAGTACTCCCCCCTCCTGTTAAGGTGAGGTGCCCTAAGATTTTCAGACGCTTCTAACTAGGGTAGGATGGGAGCGTGTTTCTTCCCTTGGGTTAAACAGTATGTGCCTTATAAAAATATTTCACTGCCATTCACGTCTTCTTTGGAGTTATTTTTGATTCTTAAAATTCACCATAAAGTTATTTTAAAAATTCTTAATTTCAGGGCACCTGGTTGGCTCAGTCCTTAAGCGTCTGCCTTCAGCTCAGGTCATGATCCCAGGGTCCTGGGATCAAGCCCCGCATTGGGCTCCCTGCTCAGCAGGAAGCCTGCTTCACCCTCTCCCACTCCCCCTGCTTGTGTTCCCTCTCTCACTGTGCCTCTTTCTGTCAAATAAATAAATAAAATCTTAAAATAGAATAAAATAAAAATTCTCAATTTCTATATGGACATTTCTATCAAGATAAAACCAGAACACTGGCCCGCCTTAGCAATTACCAAGACTAGGTCACTACTCTTCCTACCCGAAAAAGATACAACAAATTAATATTCTTTGTTTTTTCTATTTTTAAAATAATGTTCATGATATTCACTACAGAATTATTTATAATGGCAAAAAACAATCCAAATATCCACCAATGGGAAATCTCAATACAGTTTGGTTCAAGTGTACAGTGGTTTCCTGCACTAGATACTGCCAGGGACAGCGGTCTGTGACGTATTGCCAGATGAGAAAAGGTAAGTGGAAAGGCAGTATCTACCGTGTGATCTCATGTGCATGAAAACACACACACACTATGTTCTAGAGCATAGATGCAGAAACAGATTGAAGTGATCTGTAGCAAAATGTTAATAAGGATTGTGTCTGGACTGACGAGTAAGGACACTGAATGGTTTGAAATGTATATAAGCACGTGTGTGTGTGTGTGTGTATGTGTGTGTGTGTTTATAAAGCAGAAACAGAAGTGGTTTCACTGGAAAATTAGAGGCCTGGGAGAAGAGGCAAGAGGGGACTTACTTTCCCTATATATCTTTCCCCTTCCCCGCATATCAGTATTTTAATTCATTTTTTCCCTTAAAATCGATTTATAGAGGAACTAACTTTAATCTCTTTCAGATTCTATAGTTGCTTTATTAAACAATTTAACTACATATATAAGTATGCATGATCTAGATCTGTGTATGTGTGCATGTTTCCTGACCTACTAAAGGAGAGGAAGGAGGAGAGTGTTTCAAGTTAAAATCTTTCCAAATTAATTTTTCCTGTTTATAAATGTTCTACATGCTCATAGTAGAAAAATCAGAAATAAAAAAGGACAAAGGACTAAAAACTGCCCATAATATCACAGTATGGTGGGGCGCGTCCATCCAGACCTTTCTCCTGGGCACTTGTTACCTCCCAGTTTGGTGTGTTTCTTTAGAAAACAAGAAACAAAATTAAGATTTAAATTAAATTCTGATGCATCTCATTAAAATCTCTCTCCCAAAAAGATATTATATGTTTAAAAAAAAAAATTAAAAAAAAATAAATAAAATAAAAATTAAAAATAAAATAAAATAAAATAAAATAAAATCTCTCTCCAGAGATCCTCCCACAGTATCCTATGTCTGCAGTCATGTCAGAGGTATCATTGGATGATTTTACTCCATAACTTTTTACTGGTTAAAAATTAAATAACCTATATTTTAACACTACAGTCGTCCTCCCCTTGTCTGGGGGGGGACACCTTCCAAGACCCCCAGTGGATGTCTGAATCTGCAAACAGTGCAGAACCCTCCATATAGGGTCCTAATAAAAGAGGACAACCGTAACAACTTATTGTACTGAAAGGAATGTGAATGTGGCCTCTCTCTGTCTCTCTCAAAACATTTCATTGCACGTGACTCTCCTTGCTTCTGGTGATGACATGAGGTGATAAAACGTCCACACGATGAGATGAGGTGAGGTGAGTCACGTAGGGCTGACTGTTGAGCTCTGAGCATTCGTCAGAAGGGTGATCACCAGCTGTCCGGCCACAGCTGACCACGGGTAACTGGAACTGTGGGAAGCAAACTCTGGCTACGGGGGGAGGGCGCGGGGGGGACCTACTGTAATTGTATTTCATTATCAGGAGGCGAAATCACCATACACTTTCATAGACACTTGTCATTCAAGAACAGCCTAGCAAAAACAAAGGGGGTGATGGTATCCGTGTCCTTGATGAATGTCTTTTCCTACGATCAAGAACACATTCGTAGCTACTTCTCTTTATAATTTCAATAACAAGCTGAACCCACTTCTTGCTCGGCAGGTCTTGTAGTAGTGGGTGATGTCAGTTCTAATCCGAAGCCATAGCTGGGGCGGTGGGGGGGGGCGCTCTGAGAACGAACACGGTAGAAGCTACGTGGTGCATCACAAGAACAAACCCCTTAAATTCCCTTTGATCCACACGGTAAATTTAAATCATCAGGCTAAAGAAACCATTCAAAGGCTGTCACCGCCAATTTGCAGTTTTTGCTTGAAGACCCGCGTAACCCAAGTAATGACTCTTCTCTGCTTTGAAACAAGCGTCCCGAGGGAGGAGACACATTGTGATTTGAGAAGACACAGCTTGTCAGAGCCACTTTTAATTCTGTTTCCTGCTCTCCACGGAGAGGGTAGCAACTTAATACCCTTTTAGGAATTCTAGGAGAGGATACGTGAAAGAGAGTGAAGCTGAAAAAGAAAGGATTGAATTGGGGAAATTCCAGAAACAGGGGTAATTTCAGGCACCCGGCATTCTTCTCCCACTTGAGGGGAGCTTTATCTGTTCTCACACCCTGACTGAGCGACCTTGACCACCTAATGGAAATTCATGAGGAAAGCGGCCTCTGAATCCATTCAAGGCCATGATCATTATGTTTTCACTGTTTATAAAGTCAGAACGTTGACATCCCCTCCAGCACCATAGGCTGCTTATTTTGCTTTTGTTTTCCAATCAGTTCTCTCTCATCAGCCATATTTGAAATGTTTTCCCCTTTTCTAGCATCCTGTGGAAAACTTTTCAAAGTTTCCAAAATAGAGTGCTAGAGAGTGTCCCATTTTCCTGCTCTTCTAATTACATGTATGGATGTGACCTAATTGTCTACTAGCCTGGTCTAAAAATATGCTGAACTAATTTTCCGAGTCACATTTGCCAATACCAGATGAGCTACGCCTTTAAGTTATTTTAAAATACTTCAAAATATATGAAAATATATCATCCAGTGATCTTCACAACTGTTCAACAAACTACTGGATACTGGTACAGAATGGCAACAGACAGTAGGTGAATGTCAAGGTCGAGTGCTCAGCTGAGCCAATTACGGAGTCAGACCAAAGGACTCCGAAGCACAAATTATCCAATTTTTATAGGCAAGAATATTTTTCTTGGTCTTCACTCAAATTTGTACGTTCTTGTATGGCCTGCACCTGGTCAAAAACACCTCTGATGTTCTCAAGATAAAGACCTACTTGCAAAGCATCTGTGAGGGGAGTTCCAGGCTGTTCAGACACTGGACTGAAAACTCACTGTGGCTTTGCCACTTTGCCTGACAACAGTGGTTAAAACTAACTTCCGACTCTATGACGGGAGCAGGGTTCAAATATTGGGGGTATTATCTTTGGAATTGTAATTTTTGTAGTTCCCAAGCGAATCACTTTCCTAGGACGGCTGTAACGAATTACCACAAAGTCGGTGACTTAAAGCAATAGAAATTCATTCTCCTGGAGGCCAGAGGTGAGGAATGAAGGCTTCAGTGGGGCTATGCTCCCTCCTAAGGCTTTAGGGGAAAATGCTTTCTTGCTTCTTTCCAGCTTCTGGTGGCTCGTAGGGTCCTTGGTTTGTGGCAACAGAATTCCAGTCTCCACTTCCTTCTTCATACAACCTTCTCCTCTGTTTCTCTGTGTCTGAAAACCCTCTCATTGGATTAAATACAAGATGAACTCATCTGAAGATCCTCAACTTATTTATCTGCAAAGGCCCTATTTCCCAATAAGATCACATTCACAGATACTGAGGGTTAGAACTTGGGCTATCTTTTTAGGGAACACAATCCAACCAGCTATTCAGTGACCAACACATTGCGGGCATTATACCCACACTTCTCGGGTATCATAATGTGCTTCCTCAGAGGACCTGCTGGGGGGCCAGGGGTGGGCCACCCCACGAGATGAACATGGTACATCTTCTAAGACTATCAGTTTTCTAGATTTTTTTTTTTGAGAAAAATTTAACTGACAATTTAGAACATGTTAATATTACAATAAATCTACTGTGGTATAAACACACAATTCACACAAATTTTTAAGATGAAATGTGTGAATCCAGCATATTTTTGAGCCAGGCAATATCTTTCTTGCTAGGCCTCTGGAGGAATGGCATTCGCTCTTTTGCTGATGTGGAAGGTCGGAGCAAAGGTTTGGGCTCTACCATCACAGTTTCCATGGTTTGCCTATTCCTTACAGACATCCTAGGAGTCTCTAATATATCATTTGTTCTTGTCAAGGTAGAAATTTCAGTAGTGGAAGCTGTAGGCTGCTTTATGCAAACAAATTACTGACCTAGTGAGTCCATCTGCATGGTCACCCAACTTGACCATCTGGGCTCAGCAACATCGTTCTCTGGTTCTCATCTATTCTGGGGCAGGTATGATCAAACACAAGGTCATGTGTGATATTTAGAATTTGTACAAGTGATTTATTCAACATATATTTATTGATCCAGGGTATGGGGATATAAGAATGATCAAGAAGAAAACCCCACAGACAGTTCTTCCTCTTTCCAAGCAGATGACAGGCAGAGATATAGGCACTTGTCTCCTCTCTGTATCTAGAAGTAATGGCAAATATGAGCATACCTGCCCCTACTGCCCATTTATCTGACCGGGATAGTCGTTGCTAGACGATCTTGGTGCTTTTTCCTGCTGAGCCCTTGTGTCAGTCTGCTCTGGATGCTGTAACAAAATACCATAGTACTGGTGGTTTAACAAACAAGGATTTATTTCTCATAGTTCTGGAGGCGGGGAAGTTCAAGATCAAGGTGCCGCTAGTTTGTTCCTGGTGAGGGCCCTCTTCATGATTTGCAGAGGAACAGCTCCTTGTTGGGTCCTCACATGGCAGAGAGAGAGAGAGAAAGAGAGGAAGCAAGCTCCTGTGTGTCTCTTCTTATAAGGGCATCAGCTGCGTTCATGAGGGCACTGCCCCCATGACCTAAGTACGTTCCAAAGGCCCTACTTCCAAGTACCATCACACTAGGGATGAGGGATTCAATATTTGAATCTTGGGGCGCCTGGGTGGCTCAGTGGGTTAAAGCCTCTGCTTTCGGCACAGGTCATGATCCCGGCGTCCTGGGATCGAGCCCCGCATCACGCTCTCTGCTCAGCGGGGAGCTTGCTTCCTCCTCTCTCTCTGCCTGCCTCTCTGCCTACTTGTGATCTCTGTCTGTCAAATAAATAAATAAAATTAAAAAAAATATATATATATATGAATCTTAGGGGGACACAAATACTCAGTTCATAGCAGTCCAGTTATCTAACAAAGGACATTTGTGCTTCCTGTGTACCTTCTTTTTGGGTTGGTATCAGAAACGAGAGCATATTGTTTTAATCACCGACTTCAATAATGGTACACTCGGAGCCATGCTTTTTATTTAGGAATAAGCTGGGTTTTTGTTTTTTTTTTTTAAAGATTTTATTTATTTATTTGACGAATAGAGATCACAAGTAGGCAGAGAGGTAGGCAGAGAGAGAGGAGGAAGCAGGCTCCCTGCTGAGCAGAGAGCCCGATGCGGGGCTTGATCCCAGGACGCTGAGATCACGACCTGAGCTGAAGGCAGAGGCTTTAACCCACTGAGCCACCCAGGCGCCCCAATAAGTTGGTTTTTTCATGAGATATTTTCAGCATCATTATCCACTTAAATTCATCCAAAGGGCTGAAGACATTTTCAACATTATAAGATGTCACAAAAGGCCCCAGTTTGAAGATTTAAGTGGAAATCCCATTGAGTTCAAAAAAGGAAATTTTTGGCAATATATACACACAAGTCAGTTGAGGGGGGAGAAGATAAAAATCAGGTCAAAACCTGGCTGCTCCTCGAGGCCTAGCTGTGTGTGTGCACGTGTGTGTTGGGAGGGGGTGGTCTAGGGTTATGCACATGGGCTCCTAGACTACCTTGGACTGTCTCTGACATCCCAGAAAGGGAGGGAGCTGGGGCAAGGAGGCTGAGGTTGGCACTGGTGCAGAGTGGGGTACACAGACACAGCAAGAAGGATGTGGACCCACGGCTGTGATGAAGGATGGCCCTTGACTTACCCCCAAGTCTGTCTGGGGGGTTCCCATTTTATCCAAGATACTGTATACCTTGGCAGAGCCACTAACTTACAGCAATTACTTTGAGTAGCTCTTCTCCGAGTGTTGAGCGGTATGGACCCATCTGGAAAGGAAGCAACAGACTGAAAGGAAAAGGGGGTTCTAAGACAACTGCATTCTCCTTTTCTAGAAGGGGGCGCTTGGTCTGTCAGATGAGAGCAGTGACAGCAGTCCTGGACCCAGGAAAAGCTACTACATACTTCAGATGCTGGTAAGTCAATGTGGCGTATTGCCTTTCCAAAAGAATGAATTAAGTTTGATGGGATTGGGAGGGAGACAAACCATAAGTGACTCTTAATCTCACAAAACAAACTGAGGGTTGATGGGGGGAGGGGGGTTGGGAAAGGGGGGCTGGGATTATGGACATTGGGGAGGGTATGTGCTATGGTGAGTGCTGTGAAGTGTGTAAACCTGGTGATTCACAGACCTGTACCCCTGGGGATAAATATATATTATATGTTTATAAAAAATAAAATTAAAAAAAATACAACAGCTAATGAAAAACTAAAAAAAAAAAAAATGAATTAAGTTCCTTTGGATCAGGATTCGTCAAGGTGGCACTCTTGACTTTAGGGCCGGGTAATTCACTGTGTCATGCTGTCCTGGGTCCTGAAGGATGCTTATAGTAGCATTGCTGGCCTCCTCCAGACAGCACCTCTACTCCCCACACGTGACAGCCGACAATGGCTCCAGACGTTGCCAAATCCCCTTGCGTGGCAAATTTGCTCCTGGTTTAAAACATTTGCTTTAGATAATTTGCAAGAGAAGTGTGTATTTGAAATGTCGAAACTTAACACAGTGGTCATGTTTGAGGGGCTGGTAAAACTTGAATGTGTCTGAATTCTTCAAACCTTTTGTGTATGGAACCTGAACAGAAATGTTTTGCAGTCTATGAGAGCAGACTTTTTTCCCCCTATAAAATACATCTGTCATACTAGAAAAATTCGGCATTAGGCTAAATATAAAAGACATAAAGTTGAAACACTATCTAATACCATCCTAAAGGAAATCCTAAGACTAAAATAGCACCCACCACCAACAAAAATTAGTCATCTAGGGCATAATGACAAGGATGTTTATAGGATCTAATTCCTGCCTAAAACGTCTACTGGCTTCCTCAGCCAACAGACCTTGGGCTCAAGAAAATTTTTTACTTACATCTGCATGGGGTGCATATCCTTTTAATTACATTTTTTAATTTTTTCATTTGAGAGAGAATGAGAAAGAGAGAGGCCTGGAGAGGGAGAGAGAAGCAGACTCCTCGCTGAGCAGGGAGCCAGATATGGGGCTCAGTCCCAGGGCCCTGACATCATGACCTGAGTCAAAGAGAGACACTTAACCAACGGAGCCACCCAGGCACCTCAGCACTTACACGTTCTAACAGGCATGCGACCATGACAATAAATAGGTCAACAGAGAGAAGGAGGTTATATACAAACATTTAGGCCAAGTGAAAGGACACTGAAGAACCCTGGGGTCTGTGTAACGAAGCACAGTGGTGTCCAAAACATTTCTTGGTCGAAACTGTCCTGGGATCAAGGCACCTTCGTGGCTCAGCTGACGGAGTTATGGTCCCAGTGTCTTGAGATGGAGCCTTGTGTCGGCTCCCTGCTGGGCGTGGAGCCTGGTGGGATTCTCTCTCTCTCTCTCTCTCTCCCCCTTCCCCCCTCCCTGCAGCCCCCCCACCCCCACTCGTGAGAGCTCACTCTCTCTCTCTCAAAAAAAAAAAAAAAAAGGAAAAGAAAATGTCCTAGCAGCGTGTCGCACTGATAATAAAGGAAAACAGTACAATGAAAGGATAGAAAATATCTAGCCCGTCTTACCTATTGAGTCAAATCACTGGAGTGGAAGTCACTCAGGTGGTGGGTGGCGGTGATCAGGATAGTGCCGGGTTCTAAGCATTCGTCAGGACCTGGGTGCGCTGATAGGGACCCATCCCCAGACCTGGGTCCCCGAGCTCTAAGTTTGTATCTGAGAGGACAGATGGCATCAAAATGCCAGTGAATCAGGCAAAAGCCAAACCAGTTCCTGGATGTGTCACCGCAGCCTCAGGGCCCCCCTTCGTTTCATCTCCCGCAGGGGTCCCCTGTGCCCGGCCCCCCACCCCCTCACATCTTTCAGGCCACAGCTCTGCGCCTTGACATGGGGCCACCTGTGACTTGGCCTCTCTGTCCTTCTGTTTGCAGCCAATCCAACAACTGAAAGGGAAACCGGAGAATGCTGTCGACAGGAAGACAGCCGACTCGCCAGCTCTGTGGCCTTCCAGTGTTTGGGGCGCGACAGATATGGTGAGCCCCGCGGTCGGCGCGGTGGCCTGCGTCCAGCTTCAGCCGGCGCCCCTCGAGCCTAGACACGACCCGGCCGCTCCCGCGCCTCCCTGGACGGGGAGCACAGCTCGGAGAGGCCCTGTCCCCGCACTCCCCACCCAGGCCAGGCTCCCCGACAGACATGGAGGGGCCTCTGTACCCAGGAACCCAGGGAGCCCGGTCACTGTGGCGGCCAGGTTTCCCCCGACGCCCCGAGTTCCGCCTCCTCCAGGTCTCCCCACGGACGGAGCCCCGCAGAGCACCAGCTTCCCCGCCTCCCCCACCACCCAGGAGCCCAGAGGAGACGTGTAAGCGGACGGCGGTGCCCCCTGCTCTGGGGAGGGCCCAGCCCCGTCTGTGCTGCTGTCTGGGTGTGGGGAGCAGCGGTCAAGGTCACCAGCCCCTCTAGAAATGAAATTCCTCGAGAAAGAGTTTTCGCAGCCCAGGAAAGTCATGTTGCCGTGCTCTGTGACTCTGAGCAACTTCTCTGTTACCTAAAAATAAAACAGTACAGCTCTTAAATCATTTCTGAACTGTTTAGGATTTTTATGAAAAAGTCAGTTTTGGGGGCGCCTGGGTGGCCAAGTGGGTCGAGCGCGGGACACTTGATTTCGGCTCCCAGGGTGACCTCAGGGTTGTGGGATTGAGCCTGTGGTTTGCTCTGCCCAGTGGGGAGTCCGCCTGGGATTCTCTCTCCCTCCCCCCCTCCCCCACACACCCCCCTTCTCAAATAAATAAAATCTTTTAAAAAAGGAAAAGAAAAGAAAAAGCCAATTTCAGGCAAAATTGGGAAGCCACAGGAATTTGCTATCTGGTGCCCTGTCCTTTTTTTTTTTTTTTTCATTTTTCTTCCTGCCCTGGGAATTAAAATCGCCCATGCTCAAATTGTTTCTACCAAATCTGGAAAGATTCTAAAGTCGGTCATTTACACTTTTAATGCTTACAGTGCTCTTCAGACCGTTAACATAATCCTGACATCATTGGTTTCTGGTACTTGAGCTGTGGCCTCCGGAGTGAAAGGGAGTAGCCCAGATGGTAACAAACGGAATAATTCTAAATTGGAAAAATCCTAAAGGAAAAGGGTCGGAAAGGGACTGGCTTAGCAGGAAGTATTTAAAAATATGCCAGTTTCTGCACAGTTCAATCAGATTCTCCTTCCAGTGGAAACAGCTGCACTGCCGAAATGGCTTCAGAGAGTGAGTGGGGAGGGATGGTCATGGGGGAGAGCGCTCAGGAGAGCCTGAAACCTGAAACCGCAGCTGCCCTGGCTGGCCACCAGCCACCCTGGCTGACCACCAGCCCCCGGCCACCACCGTGAGGGACAAGCTGTCGCAACACTCGATTTGACTGTGGCGCAGCTGACACAGATTCACTCAGACTTTTCGTGGCGTCTTGTGCGCAGCCAACGAAACCAGCAACTGAGAGCTGGCGGGGGGGGGGGGGGGGAGGCTAACGCACTTGACAAACGAGCCCGTCTAACCTTCAAGCTAAGACCACCTTGTTTAGATGAGGTTGAAGGGACCAAGCAGGTGACTTGATAAGAACTTTCTATGGACTTGGTTGCATCAATCTTGACCTTGGAAGAAGAGGAACGATGCAAACATGAGCCTTTGGTCATGACAGTTTCGTATGAGCAACATTTTGTGGGCTTAGACAGTGGCGTGCTGGCAAACGGTTAGCAATTTAGCTTCCGGGGCGGTGGGAGAGCTGATGTGTAGTTTTTGCCATGGCGTCACTAACGGAGTTGTGAGGGGTGTGGAGCAGCGACGCCCGAAGCAACTGTCCTCCCCGCAGAGAGAGATGATGGGCACAGGTGGCCTCGGGAGCGCAGGTGGCCTCGGGAGCGTAGATAAGAACAGACGTTGCAAGCAATTAGGGACTGGTGAGCTTAGAGTACTTATGACCTTTGTTCTTTTTTTTTTTTTTTTTTTAGATTTTTTATTTACTTATTTGACAGACAGAGATCACAAGTAGGCAGAGAGGCAGGCAGAGAGAGGGGGTGAAGCAGGCTCCCCGCGGAGCAGAGAGCCCGACGCGGGGCTCGATCCCAGGACCCTGGGATCATGACCCGAGCTGAAGGCAGAGGCTTTAACCCACTGAGCCACCCAGGCGCCCCGACCTTTGTTCTTAATTCAGTTTATTTAATGGTATGTTTATATATTTGAATTTTCATGAGGCCCATGTTTGAACGCCAGCTCACAAAATCCCTAAAAGATTAAGCAGCTCCAGCACACCAGTAGACAGGAAGATGAAATCAGAAGGTACAAAGAGGCAGCCACAAGGGAATCTTGCCATACCAGGGTGAGTATCTTCCAGTTCTCTTACGTCTGTGTAGTATCTTATATTCCTAGACATGACACAGAAACATTGAGAAAATTTGTAAAACAAAAAGATTATTTTTATGGTGATTACAATTGTATGGTACCTCTGGAACTTTTCTACATTGTCCTTGATGTGGGGAAGTGTGTTCACAAATAAAGAGTCGAGAAGAAAGGGAAAGAAAAGGAAATATTCGAACAGACAGGGCTGTCGTCACCAAAGCACGTGCGAGCACGGGATGAAGAAAATAGGAGAAAAGGAAGAAAAACATCCAGCTGGGCAAAACCAGAGCAACCTGAGAGATTTAATGTGGCCCTTCTCTGATTTGGAATAATCTCTGTCCTTCAGAGTCTCAGACATCACAAAAGCTCCTGTAGCAAGACATGAAATTTAGAAATAGAAGTTTACTCTCTTGAGTTATAGACTTGCCGACTTTCAAGGGAGATGTGACAAGAGAAAACATTTTCAAAATCAGAGGGAAAGGAGCTGGGGAAACAAGTGATTTTCACTTCTTTCTTACACTGGAATCTTCTACCCTGAAAAATGGGTTAGCATTTGAAGGGGATTAGTATACGTCTCCCCGAAATATGCCACTTTGACATAAGGATAATTTTGAGCTGAAGGCAATTGAGAATTAACCTCTTCGGAAGGAGCAGATTCCTACCTTCTCCTTATCTGCCTGAAAGCAAGGCTCCATCTCCCTGTAAAGGTGCCCTCCTACCCCCTACTGGGAAGAGAGGGGGCACTCTTAGCCTCGGGGATGGAGACGGAGAATGGAGAGTCAACACTGACGTGAGTTTGCATAAAGAAATTTTACTAAAATAACCCTATCTTCTATTGGCTCTCCCATATATTTCCTACTTCCCCACACTTTCTTGTCTTGTGAACCCCAGTTCTACCCCCAGGATGAGCCCTTCCTTTTAGTTTCACTTTATATATATATATATACATATATATATATATTTTAAAATTTTTAAATTAACATATGATGTATTATTAGCCCCAGGGGTACAGGTCTGTGAATCGCCAGGTTTACACTTCACATAATTTCACTTTTTTTTGAACTTCTGTGAAATTAATAAATTTGTATTCTTTTTATTTTTTTAAAGATTTATTTATTTATTTATTTGACAGAGATCACAAGTAGGCAGATAGGCAGGCAGAGAGAGAGGAGGAAGCAGGCTCCCTGCTGAGCAGAGAGCCTGATGCGGGGCTCGATCCCAGGACCCTGGGATCATGACCGGAGCCGAAGGCAGAGGCTTTAACCCACTGAACCACCCAGACACCCCTGTATTCTTCTTCTATTAATCTGTCGTTTGTTAGTTAAGTTCACAGGCCCCCCATTCATTAAACCTAAAAGGGTAGAGGGAAAGCTTTCTTACTGGACATATTAAAGGTAACTTAGTGGTTTTCAAAGCTTGCTTGAAGATTTACTGGGCTTACCTGTGGCAGATGCACAGCCCATCAAAAATATCTATTCTTGCAAATCAAAACTACAATGAGATATCACCTCACATCTGGCAGAATAGCTAAAATAAAACCCACAAGAACAACAAGTATTGGCAAGGATGTAGAGAAAAAGGATCACTCGTGCATGGTGGGAATGCAAACTGGGCAGCCACTGTGGAAAACAGTATGGCGGTTTCTCAAAAAATTAAAAACAGAACTGCCATATGACCCGGTAATTCCAGTACTAGTGTTTACCCAAAGGATACGAAAACACTAATTCTAAAGGACATAGGAACCCCTATGTTTATTGCAGCATTATTTACAGTAGCCAAATAATGGAAGCAGCCCAAATGTCCATCGATAGATGAATAGATAAAGAATATGTGGTATATATATACATATATAATATTCTTATATATAAATAAATATATATATTTATATATAAATGAATATCTATAATGGAATATTATTCAACCATGAAAAAGAATGAAATCTTGCCATTTGCAACAACATGGATAGATCCAGAGAATATAATGCTAAGTGAAAAAAAATCAAAGACAAATATCATATGATTTCACTCATATGTGGAATTTAAGAAACAAAACAAATGAAGAAAAGGAAAAATAAAGAGGCAAACTACAGAGAACAAACTGATGGTCACCAGAGGGGAGGTGGGTGGGGATGGGGGATGGGGAATTAAGAGTACACATGTTATGATGAGTATTGGGTAAAGTAGAGAATTATTGAATCATGATATTGAACACTTGAGACTAATATAGCATGGTATGTTAATTCTACAAGAACTAAAAAAAATTTTTTTCAAGATTTTATTTATTTATTTGAGAGATAGAATGAGAGAGAGAGAGCATGAGAAGGGAGAGGTCAGAGGGAGAAGCAGACCCCCCCACCAAGTAGGGAGCACTATGTAGGACTAGATCCTGGGACTCTAGGATCATGACTTGAGCCAAAGGCAGTTGCTTAACCAACTGAGCCACCCAGGCGCCCAGGATCTAAAAACAAATTTTTTTTAAAGATTTTATTTATTTATTCGACAGGCGGAGATCACAAGTAGGCAGAGAGGCAGGCAGAGAGAGAGGAGGAAGCAGGCTCCCCGCTGAGCAGAGAGCCCGATGCGGGGCTCAATCCCAGGACCTGGAGATCATGACCTGAGCTGAAGGCAGAGGCTAAAATTTTTTAGGGGCACCTGGGTGGCTCAGTGAGTTACACTGAGCCACCCAGGTGCCCCTAAGAAATTTGTTTTTTAATTTTAAAAATAAAATATCCGGGGGGTGCCTGGTTGGCTCAGTGGGTTAAGCCTCTGCCTTCGGCTCAGATCATGATCCCAGGGTCCTGGGATCGAGCCCCGAATCGGGCTCTCTGCTCAGCGGGGAGCCTGCTTCCTCCCGCCCCCCTCCACCTGCCTCTCTGCCTACTTGTGCTCTCTATCAAGTAAATAAATAAAATCTTTAAAAATAATAAAATAAAATAAAATATCCATTCTTTTTCTATGGTAGACATGACTAATCGAAGAAAATATTGTGTCCCACTGAGCAAAACGCGGTGTCATGATCTCAACGCAGTACGCTAGCTGTCGTACAGTGAAACCTACCAGCCAATTCTGGCTAAGGCAAGTCATCAAAAAGGCCAACGAACATTGCCAAAAAAATAAAAACAGCAAAAATTTCATGTGGTCATAGGAAACCCACGCGGTCCCTTCTCTGCCGTTGAAGAAAATACTCAGCTGCTTCAAGGCACACTCGTGGCTGCAGGGAGCTCAGAACCGATAGCCATGCTCTATAGATCGCAAAGAATTGTATCTAATATCTAAGGACTTGGAAAAGAGCTTAATGGTTATTTTATCTCCATTAAAGACAATTGGATGAACAGGCCATTAACAGTAGGCTCAGTTTCTGTGCTTGTGCCCAACAGGAATCATCTGCATTTCAAGCCTTTAGAAAAATTACCATCATTTAGATTTTAGTCGATAGAGCTTTGGGGAGGTTGATGCAGTGACCAGTGCTGGATAGATCAGCCATCTGGTCTGTAATTCCTTACTAACAGGGACAGAGTCCAGTGTGCAGGGGTCTGTGAGAACCACCCTCCAAGGTCATCTCTAGTCTAATATCCTTTTGACGATGAGTGCAAATGTTTATTCTTGTAGACTTACTCTTCTCTTACAATTTCTTTTTTTAAAGATTTTATTTATTTATTTGACAGACAGAGATCACAAGTAAGCAGAGAGGAAGGCAGAGAGAGGGGGGAAAGCAGACTCCCTGCTGAGCAGAGAGCCTGGTATGAGGCTCAATCCCAGGACCCTGAGATCATGACCTGAGCCGAAGGCAGAGGCTTTAACCCACTGAGCCACCCAGGCACCCCTCTTACAATTTCTTTAATCAGTTTGGGTAATTTCAATTATACAGAGTAGGAAGGATAGAAAATAGAGAACAAAGCCCAAAACTTTCCTAATTTTTTAAAATGTAAAGAATGATAGAGTCAGATTAGTTGCACAAGAACTCAGTTGCTATGTAATAGGCAGTAATAAAACTTTCAAAGACAGTGACTGACTATGGGTCCATTTTCATCCAAGGTCCTGCAAATCACCTATAAGGATGCTTTCAGAGCAATTTGAACCGAGAGCTCCGGGCTGGCTCCGTTGGCGGAACTTGTGACCCTTGATCTCAGGGTCGTGAGTCAAACCCCATATTGGGCATGGAGCCAACTTCAAAAAAAATTAATTTGGGGGCACATGGGTGGCTTAGTTGTTAAGCAGCTGCCTTCGGCTCTGGTCATGATCCCAGGGTCCTGGGATCAAGTCCCACATTGGGCTCCCTGATCGGCGGGCAGCCTATTTCTCCTTCTGCCCGGTGCTCCCCCACTTGTGCTCTCTCTCTGTCAAATAAATAAATAAAGTATTTTTTAAAAAATTAATTTGAACAAAAGTTGCCTTTTTTCTTGAAGACATGAAAAAGAAAACATAAAATTATCAGAGGATTATAGGCATTATCAGATAATATAAAGCAGAGGAAAATCAGAAAGAAAGAAGAAAAAGTATGGAGAGCACAACTCAGCAGCCCATTCATCAGAGGACTTAAAGGAAATGTTTCTTTGCCCAAATAAACATAAATACAGTGGAGCACATAAACCAAACATGCTGTTCATCATTATAAATAAATCCTCTATAAAGCTAAATATAGCAAGATAGGCTTATAAAACTTTGTCAAAGATCCTGCCACATCATTTGAAAATGACTTCTCTAGGGGCACCTGGGTGGCTCAGTGGGTTAAAGCCTCTGCCTTCGGCTCAGGTCATGATCCCAGGGTCCTGGGATCGGGCCCTGCGTTGGGCTCTCTGCTCGGCAGGGAGCCTGCTTCGCTTCCTCTCTCTCTGCCTGCCTCTCTGCCTACTTGTAACCTCTGTCTGTCAAATAAATAAATAAAATCTTTAAAAAAAAAAAAAGACTTCTCTAAAAAACCAACAGTTCCTTCCCTATGTCTAACACACACACACACACACACACGTAAGAGAAAACTTAAAAACGCAAAAAGAAGAAAAGTCTGAGAACAGATGAACATCATCAATACTTTAATTTTTAAAATTTAAGGCGTACTTAAGCTTACTGAATGACATTTCAGCCCATAGAAAAATGTTTGGTTCAGGAAGGCCGACAACGTCAATGGGCAGCAAACATCAGTGAACCATACAGATCCATGTTACTCCTTAAATAGGACAGGAAGTGAGCTCCTTATTAACAAAGATTAAATACCCAACCCGAGAAAAACACTCATTATGACCAAACCAATTCATCATGAACAAACCTTTGGTGGCTAGTAAGAAAAATTTTTGTTCATCACTATAAGTTGCAGAAAATGCCCAAATTAATATAAGCTACTTATAAAAGACATTTCTTTGAGCATTTTAGAAGAAAAGGGCAATTTCAAGGAAACTTCCTCAATTAATTCATAATTAATGTTCCATGTAAGTCACACACAGACCCCAGCAATTATAGGTCCTAGGATCTCACAGGGAACAGGAACAGGAGACGACTGCCCCCTCTCCTTTCCTTGAAGGCGATCGTCATAACACCAGGACGTCTGGGAGAAATCATCCCAGATCCCCCTATGTGATGGTCCATGAAGCTTCGCCTTCCCCAAGTGTTGCTATAATGCAACTCATTCCATGCAGTGTAGACTCTTATGATTTTAAAAGTCTCAGGCTTTAAAATTAATCACAGAAAATTATTATTTGGCCAATAGAATGAGCAATAAGACAAAACAGCAAGATCTTTGAAATGATGGCACACAAGTTCTCAGATTTCCGATTTGATTGTGAACAAGTGAACGGGACGCATTTATAGAGTCAGGATTTACGGAGTACCCGCTCCATGCTAGGCATCAGTCGAGGCACTGGGACCCAGGAATGAGGAAGACAACTTTCTTATCCTCATGGTGCTTGCATTCGTTCTTGCAGTTATAGGGACAGAAACAAGTATTAGTAGACAGTGATTGTGTTGTGAGGTGAATAAAATGGCGTGATGGGATGGAGGCTGTAGGGTGTTGGGTAGTACGGCGTCCTCCAAGCCCCGTCCCATTCCCACCCCACCTGACCTCCGCCTCATTCTGCTCTACAGACAAACTTCTCCACCCCCCAGTCCCTTGCCTGGGGAAGGCCACTTCCCCTCATCCCTTCGGTTCACATCTTCCTGCTGTAGGAAGCCAAAAAAGAATACACTGACAACTTCTGGAGTGGGGAATTTGGCCCGTCTTGGGTCAGGGGTACAACCTTGAGTCCAGTCAACTAAAGCCCAGACAGAAACATTTAGAAAAGGACAGATAAAATTCACTTACAAAGAATGCAAAGGAGCAGGCTTCCCAAATTAAAACCAAAACTAACAAACCCCACACAAGTATTTAAAGGAAAAGAAACTCAAATTGCCAAGGTTATGACAATTGTATCAGTCTGCTCGTGGTGAGAAAACAGCAACTTTCCCACATGATTAGAGGTCACTGTGTTTTTAGATATCAGCACAGTTTAAACAGGGATAAAGTTACTTTGGTTAGGGAGTCCGGGTTTACCAGAAATATTCAAGGCTGTGTTATTTCAGAGGTCAGAATGAGTTAGGGTGACTCTAGTCTTTTTGGTTTATCTCAGGGAGCAAAGCTTTGTTTGTCCTGAATTTGATGCGGAAAGTGCTCAGTCATCTTGGAAGCAGGGCCAAGTGTCAGCTTTTGCCCCTGCTGGCTGCTTCTTCCTCTTCCTCCTCCTCCTGTCCCCCTTTTCTTCTCCTTCTCCTCCTCCTTCTTTTTCACCTTCTTCCTCTCCTCCCCCTCCCACACTTCCCTCCCTCTCCCATTCGCCCTCACCCACCTTCTCCCTCTCCTCCTTTTTAAGTGAGCTCCATGACCAGCATGGAGCCCAATGCAGGGCCTGAACTCATGACCCCGAGATCAAGACCTGAGCTGAGACCAGAAGCTGGACGCCCAACCGACTGAGCCACCCAGGCGCTCCTTAGCTTTTGCTTCTACAATACACAAGCTATAAGCATAGCTGGGGCCCATCCCCACCTAAAGGAGGCAGCTAAGGGGGTTGCTCTGAAGTAGACAAAATTCTAAAAAAAATGTTCATGGGACGTGCTAATCCTGGATGATGCTAACCCTGGTTAAGCCTAATTACACAGCTGTAGACATCTACACTGCAGGTGCCCGATGTGACCCATGTGACCAGTACTTTCTGTAACGCACGTTCATGCCTACCTCAGGCACGTACAGGATCGGCATGTGTAGCCGGTGCTCAGAAGCCTGGGAGAAAAGAATGTTAGTTACGACTTGCTAACACTTCCTCCATGTGCCATCCAGTTATTAAACGTGTATGTACTAAGTTCCAAGCACTGTTCCAACCCCTTCTCTCATATTAACTGGTAATCATGTAATTCCTGCAACATTCCTATGAACATGAGGTGGGATTATTACCTGTTTTATAGGTAACGAAGCCGAGGCACGGGGCAGTTAAGTACTTGGCATCAAGTCACCCGGCTAGAATGTGGTGTAGTTGGAATCTGATCCCAAGCAGTCCAGCTGCAGAGTCTATGCATTATAAAATTTTTTTAAAGCAACCTCTAAGCCCAACATGGGACTTGAACTCCTGACACCAAGACCAAGAGCTGTATGCTCTCCTGCCTGAGCAGCGAGCCCTGCAGTCTATGCTTTTAACCACTGTCGCTCTAGAAAGGAGTACTCCTTTGTACTCCAATTGTACAGATGAAGAAATAATCAGTGCTCCAAATTAAGTAACTTGCTCAAAGTGACTCACAGAATGAGTGGATATTTTAAGTCAATCTTTCCAATATGACTGACACTTCACATATCTTTGACTTCAAGCCAAGTTTCTTTTAATAACAGTAACAGCAGAAGCAACAAGTTAACAGTTACATAGTGCCTAGTATGTGCCACACACTGTTGTCGACATGTTACCTACCTGAACAAGCTTAACCCACAGCTCTGTGGCATAGATACTATTATTCCCATTTTACATGGGAGGAAATGGAGGCACAGAGAGGATAAATAACTTGCCCAAGGCCATACGGCTGGAAAATGGCAGAGTCTAGCTTCAGACTCAGTCTGTCTCCAGAGTCAGATCTAACTAGAGTTGGGGGCCGTCATGACAGTGGACCTGATGATGGGATAAGTGCTCTTAAAAGAAGAGACACCAGAGCTTCTCATTCTCTCCTTCCATGTGCAGAAGAGGTCATTATGAGCTCATAGCAAGATGGCCCCTTCCTACAAGCCAAGAAGAGGCCTCGGAAGGAAACCTACCCCTCCCGTGCCTTGATCTTAGATTTCTCCATTTCCAGAAATGAGAAATTCAATTCTATTGCTTAAGCGGTTTAATCTATGTAATTTTGTTATGGTAGACTGGGATGCTTAAAACACATTGAAATTGAAAAGTGTGGGAGCAAGGGTTTGACCTTAGGGCTGCCTGTTCTTTCTACAACAAGTATTAGGGCATTTGTTCATCTCTATTAAATGCATAGTGTAAGTGGGAGAGTAACCTAACATCAGTTCTCACCAGCAGGAGAACACGATGTTTCTAACGAGTTCAATTTGCAGGTGAGCAAATGCTTGTTAAGAAAGAACCAGTGGGGGCGCCTGGGTGGCTTAGTGGGTTAAGCCTCTGCCTTCGGCTCAGGTCATGATCTCAGAGTCCTGGGATCGAGCCCCGCATCGGGCTCTCTGCTCAGCAGGGAGCCTGCTTCCTCCTCTCTCTCTGCCTGCTTGTGATCTCTCTCTGTCAAATAAATAAATAATATCTTTTTTTAAAAAAAAAAAGAACCAATGGATAAAAAGAAGTTGTTTAAGAAGACACTGATGTAATGAGTTTTTCACTAATCGTCAGACACTGGTAATTTTACAGTGCTTTATGCATGGTTGGCCTTCACAAAAAAAAATGTTAAATGAAAATTATTTAATAAGACAGGACTTAGCATCCCAAGTATTTTAAAATAGTTTAAAGTCTATTTAAAACCATAAAATTTGAATTTCATATAATTATGAAGATTATATTAGAAAACTGAGAGGTGGGGTTTAGTGCTTGGTTACATTTGAGAGACAGTGAGAGAGAGCATGAGCGAGGAGAAGGTCAGAGGGAGAAGCAGACTCCCCATGGAGCTGGGAGCCCAATTCTGGACTCGATCCCGGGACTCTGGGACCAAGACCTGAGCCAAAGGCAGGTGCTTAACCAAGTGAGCCACCCAGGTGCCCGAGAAGGTTCTAATTTATCTTTTTTAAAAAAGATTTTATTTATTATTTGGGAGAGGGAGCGTGCAAGCAAAAGCAAGGTGAAGGGAGAGGGAGAAGCAGAATCCCCGCTGAGCAGGGCGCCTGATGCAGGGGCTCGGTCCTGGAACCCCAGGATCATGATCTGAGCCAAAGGCAGATGCTTAACTGACTGAGCCACCAGGCGCCCCTCGCTTTCCTCCTTAACAGTACTTTAACTCTGTCCAAGTCTTTCCCACCCCCACAAAACTGTGTGCTCTGAGAGGTGCTGCCCAGTCACTCACCGCCCCCCAGGGTGAGCCGTGATTAGCTGAGGCAATCTCTGCGGCCTTATTTCCTTTGATGCTAACTGGTTTGCCAGCAAAGGGGTCTGCCAGCCAATTCTGGCCAAGAGACCCAAAGACACAAATCGAGTTAAGGATCTGAAAACCAGTCCTGCTTCAAATGCCATCCCGCCGCCCATCAGCCATTGTCACGGGTTTTGATTGTCAATCAAACTCGTAAGATACAATAGACTTTAATCTAATACTTCATTTTTTTAACTTTCCAGAGGGATACAAACAGGAATAGTAACTGGACGGTATCTTTACGCCATCAGCAGGCTCAGGGACTGTCCACGTATTCCGCTTCTCGCCCCCATCACCCCCCGGGTCATGCACAGCTGCTCACTAAGTTCAAGGTGCACGGGTTCGCTTGACTGCTTTCTCACTGGTGTCTACCGCTGCCGGCTTACAGCTCGCCCTGTGCAGGTTCTGCAGATCGGGATTTCAAAGCCGGCCAGGCAGGGAGCTGGCTCTCAGATGATTCCTCTCCAGCTTAACGTGGTCATTGCCAAGGAAATAGTGAGGTGAGACGGCAGATCCAGGGTCACCCTCCCCGGCAGGCTTAAATCTATCCCGAGACCCAGGCCTGATGTTAACCTTTCCAGGACATTGGCAGGCGGCTTCAAAGGAAAGGTTTCTGGCCTCTTAGAAGACACAAAAGAACATGAAGTCTCATTCGTCTGGGCATTTTTGTGTCTGAAGTTGATGCTCAGAACTACATTTTCCTGGGCCTTTCCATTTCCCAAGCTCTACCGTAAAACATCTCTTTTCCCATTTTCTCTGCTTTCCTCAAACCTATTCCGCAGCTCCTACTTCCAGCTGATTTCGTGCTTTCCACCAGAGCAAACAGCAGCAAGCAGAAAACTTCTACACATTCCTGCACCACGTTCCAAACAATTTCTCTTCCTACCCCCCTCCCTGTCCCCCGCCTTGTTACTGGGGTTCGCTCGTCACACTCCACTGCAAGGTCACAGTGCACGTGAGCTTCGGACTTTGTCATTCAGGGACATAATTTCAGCCGCTGAAAGCCTCCTGCTCTCTGGTTGATCATTCCCGCCAGCCACACAGCCTTTAGATTTTCTATTTTAAAATCTCTCTCACTCGACCGCACACCCTAGTCCAGCTATGGCCCATTTCCCTACGGCCATTGTGTCAACACATCTCAGGAGTTTTCCATGTCTGTTGTCCCCAAATCTTCCAGTCTCACTTTTCTGAATCTTCCGTGACTTCGTAACCCATTACCTTAACTATTTTAACTCCATAAACTCCATACATTTTTTTCCATTGAACAGGGGTAGCTACTATGACTCAAGATTATTCAATTGGGAGAAAGTGCTTCCGTGTGAGAAAGCGGACACTGAAACAGCGGTACATTGCGATAACCTTCGAACGTGACTGGACTAAGATTTAAGAAATGCTCATGCCCAAACTGGAATGGAGCAAGCCCTTGAGAAGAGCCAAGGACTGAATAATGGCAAAATGGAAGAAAATGCAGAGACGAAGACGTTTTCGGTTTTAAAACCAAACTTGAGAGGTAGGTTCTAAGGAGGAGTCTGAAACTTCCTTTGTACAATCAGGGAAGAGGACGGGGCCGTTCGGCGGGGACAGGCATACAAGAGCAGCAGATTTAGGGGAGGGAGGAACATGGGTTTGGTTTGGGATACGTTGGGTTTGAGGTGCCTTTGTAACGCCAGTCAGAGAAAATGAAGGGGATGCGAAGCGGAGAGAAGAGAATCGGCCCGAAGATACGTGTTTCTGACACAAACGTTGAAGCCGTGGGTGGTAAGTTTCACACTGTTGTGTTTACTCTTGACCAATGTGACAGTTACTCTGACCTATGTCACCGTCCATTTGCAAAGCACCCAGTCTGGAATTAATTAAATAAGGTAGGGTTTAACACAAACATTTGCTATTGAATTTACTACCCCCTTCCAACTGTACCATCCCCCCTCCCAGCTTATTGTGAGAATTTCTGACAGATTAAGAACTAAGGTTCAAGAAGGTAGAAGCATGTGGCATTCCAAGAGCCTCACCTCCCCTTCCTGCCTTTGTGTAATTCCCTCCTACATGCAGGCGGGACCTAACTCGCTTTTAGCCAAAAAAGCATAGCAAGATCATGGAGGTGGCTCTGTGATTATATTACTTTTTGTTTGTTTTGTTTTGTTTGTTTTGAAAGAGTGCAAGTGAGCAGAGTAGGAGCGGGAGAGGGAGAAGCAGGCTCCCCCCGAGCACAGTCCGATGCAGGGCTTGACCTGAGGACCCTGGGATCATGACCTGAGCTAAGGCAGACGCTTACCTGAGCCACCCAGATGCCCCGATTACATTACTTTTTATTATGCCTCAGCCTAGACCCCTGACGGGGGCTACAAGTGGTCCCTGCTGGTCTGATGAAGTCAGCTGGCGTACTGAAGGACCCCGGGAGGCAAGGAACCAGGGGCGACACCAATTGCTGAGGGCAGACTCCAGCCAAGCACCCAGCAACAAACTGAGGCCTTCAGTTCTACAGCTCTGAAGACATCGATTCTACCGTCAATGTGAACGAGCTCTGGAAGCCTGTTCTCCCCAGGTAAGCCTGCTGATGGGAACACAGCCCGGCTGACCCGTGATTGCAGCCTCGCGATGCAGAGCAGAGGGCCTGGTTAAGCTGTGTCCAGACTCCCGACCCAAAGACTATGAGATAATGTGTGTGGTTTTTAAGTCACTAAATTTGTGGGTAGGTTGTAATGTGGTACAGAAACCCATGTAATACTTTAGCTTTCATTCAGCTCATCCTACCCTTAAACCTGTTTTCTTTGCTGCAAAACAGTGGTCTACTTTTTTGTTGTTGTTATTTATTTATTAGAAAGAGGGAGAGTACAAGCGAGGGGGTGGGCAGAGGGAGAAGCAGGCTCCCCACCGAGAAGAGAGCCAGATGTCGGGCTCTATCCCAGGACCCTGGGATCACGACCTGAGCTGAAGACAGACGTTTAATGGCTTAAACAGCCACCCAGGTGCCCCTACATTTTTTGTTTTAAAGGCTTAACTTATGCAAGCACATTTTGGGTTAAGAACAGAAGGATAGGGGCGCCTGGGTGGCTCAGTGGGTTAAAGCCTCTGCCTTCGGCTCAGGTCATGATCCCAGGGTCCTGGGTTCGAGCCCCACATCGGGCTCTCTGCTCAGCGGAGAGTCAGCTCCCCACCACCCCCATCTGCCTGCCTCTCTGTCTACTTGTGATCTCTGTCAAATAAATAAATAAAAATCTTAAAAAAAAAAAAAAAGAACACAAGGGTAAAAAAGAATCAGAATGTCCGCCCCATGGTCACCACGGCAGCTAACTCCCATCTGTCTACCATGCCTGTGATGAGGAAACACAGGGGCGTTAGGCACATGAAATGCCCAGAGATGTGAAAGCACTTTTTTAAGCAAAGAGCTGTGAAATGGCAAGCTTTGCCACTATAGATATTCCTCTAGACTTAGAGAATAAATTTTTGTATGTATGTATGTGTGTGTTCTAATAATAAATTTATTTAAATAAGTCTAGAATTCAAAGCCAGAACTGGAAAATGAGTTGCAAACCAGATATTAGAAATTCATGTGTTTACATTCTCATAGGTGGAAAAAAGTCACCACAAAATTGTCTCACGTGTTGTAATGAGTGAAGTCAAAAGTAATACATAATTGCAGCAAGGGCAATGTGTAAAGCATTTCAGACTAAAACAACTAGTCACCATTGCTTATGGTGGATATGGAAAAAACCTACGTCTAGACAAAATTAGTTAATTTGCAGGAAGGGAAACCACATCTTAAAATGGGTATGTGTCACATCTTAATGTTTCCCCTCTGGTTAATTTTCATTTTGAAAGATTGCAGAAAATCCTAAAGTTTTTGAGTTGTAGATGGAAAAATTAAAAAATAACTTGTCAGAGTTTCTGATAGGGAAGCAAGTCACTAATCCACTAATGGGGCAATTTAATAACTTGCATTTTATTAAAAAAAACCTTTCAAGGGGCGCCTGGGTGGCTCAGTGGGTTAAGCCTCTGCCTTTGGCTCAGATCATGATCTCAGGGTCCTGGGATTGAGCCCTGAATGGGGCTCTCTGCTCAGCAGGGAGCCTGCTTCTCTCTCTCTCTCTGCCTGCCTCTCTGCCTATTTGTGATCTTTCTCTGTCAAATAAATAAATAAAATCTTTAAAATAAATAAAAATTTTTTAAAAGACTCCCTCCTCAACACTGAAGACCGAGTTGCTCAAAGGCTTAGCTCTTGGCCGCCTTCTCTCCCCACTCATTCCTTACAAGAACTTATCTTGCTGGATAGACTTAAATACCATCTATGTATTTTTCCAGTCCTAATGAACTCCCAGTTCTTATACCCACCTGCCTATCAAACATGTCTACTTGCATAAATGTATCTGCTTGGGTCTCAGATTCAGCAAGCCTAAGAACACAGTTGTGGACCGACCACCACCCCAAACTGGCTCTCCCAGTTTTCTTGAGCTCAGCACGAGATACCACTTTCCCCCGGAGTTACTCTTGACTTCTGGCTTCTTACTCCCCTGCTCCCGCGGGACACAAGCAGTTCAGAGTCCTCTCAGCTCTACCTGGAAAACCTATGCCCAGTCCTACCACGAGACACTCCACCCCCACCGCACTGCCTGAACTACCTCTGCCTCCTCCCCATAGGCGTTTGCCACAGAGCAGAGAGTCATCTGTGAACCAGAAATCAGACCTGATCACTCCCCCGGCTTCCCATCAAACTCAGAATAAAAGGCGCACTCCTTTCCAGAAGGTATTACCATTTACTCCTCCAGCATGTAAGTTACATGGGAAAGGGACGTGGTCTTACTCTCTGCTCTATCCCCAGGGCCTGCAGAGGTAGCCACTCAATACTCATGAATGAGTGAGTTTTGCTCTAACAGAGAAGGTGTTGATGAGCACTACGAGGCCCTTACCTGGTTGCAACAAAACTCTGAAACTTAAGGGTTCGATACTCGAACAGTAGACCAGCCTAGTAACTGAATGCTTTCAAACGTGAGCTGTGACTTTACTTTTATAGTAACGTCGGGTGATTATTCTTTTCTTGCAGAGGGGCTGGGGGTATAAACCATACTTGAATGAAATTCAAATCTTAAGGACAGATGTGCTTTGTGACAAATGCCCCAGCCCTGCAGCTCTCTGAACGCGGCAGCTGCCTTTTGTGCGGGGCTGGTGTGCGGGCGGGCAGTGAGGAGTGACAGGGCACACAGGGTCTTACCCACCGGGCTGCGGACTCGCAGCAGCGGACAACGGCAGTCTCTTCCACTCGCCTGCGCGCTTGGGAACGCTTCCTGTGGGAGCACACCGGATGGGGCAGGCAGGGCCGAGGCACCAGCCAGGCTGGAGGCAGCCACTTGAGGAGGTTCCAGAAGCAATCCAAGCAGAAGCCTATGGCTACAGTTAGGATGATATCCCTTTGGGCTCCGGTCTACACGGTGTAGCCACAAGGCCTCCATGTGTCTGCTCTACTCCAGGGCTGTCTAGAAGACAGCTTTGGCAAACTATCACTGATTTTGCAGATGCTTTTTCCTGAAGATCTTTGTTATTTCATCATCTGCAGAAGTCTTTATTTTTTTCTAAGATTTTATTTACCTGAGACAGTGAGAGAGCGAACGAGCACAAGCTAGGGGGGAGGCAGAGGGAGAGAAACAGACTCCCCACCGAGCAGGGAGCCCGACTCGGAACTTGATCCTAGGACCCTGAGATCATGACCTGAGCTGAAGGCAGACGCTTTCAACTGAGCCAACCACCCCCACCCCTTTTTAAAGTCATCTACAAAAGTCTTATTCATACTTCTGACCTATTTTTCTTTATCCTTGTAACAGCAGCCTGAAATACAGTCATTAGCCATTTGTTCATTATGTGGTGTCAAGTTTAGGAAGACTTTTACAGAGTCTGAGCTGGTCCAGTAATAGCCATGAGGTTCTCGGGGGACAAGGGGCAGAAGCAGGCCAGAGCCCTCCCGGGTGCTCGGTAACACACAGCCACCTCCCCTTTCAGGACACGTGAAGCTACTTCTCTTTCAGAAGTCTGTGCCCCTTAGCGGGCCACTCAAACTATTCCTGAGGTCAGGAGGCAGGTGCTATACATTATCCTCCAACTCTTGCTGTCTTGCGTTTAAGTAAACCTCCTTCTTTACTTTTATTTTATTTTTTTTAAAGATTTTATTTATTTATTTGACAGACGGAGATCACAAGTAGGCAGAGAGGCAGGCAGAGAGAGAGAAAGGAGGAAGCAGGCTCCCTGCTGAGCAGAGAGCCCGATGTGGGGCTCAAACCCAGGACCCTGGGATCATGACCTGAGCCGAAGGCAGAGGCTTTAACCCACTGAGCCACCCAGGCGCCCCAATAAACCTCCTTCTTTAAATGGAAATCAATGCTGAGAACTCCAAGTCTCAATTTAGAAACACCGGAGCCCTTCTCCAACCTCTTCTGTTTCTGTTCCAAATTAGACCCTCCAGTCTGATGGGATCCTAATGAGTTTTGAACGATAAGACCGCTTTTAGCAGTCAGTTATCATTATGTACTTTCAGGAAGAGAATTCCTCTTACCATTTCCACTTGCCTCAGCTTTTAGTAAGAATAAAATACTTTCCTCAAAATCTAAAAAAGGGAACCATGACCAGGGATTAAGTGAATATAGTATCTATTTTTATTATGAAACATTAAATTTTGACACATTGCTTCATTTGCTTTTTAAAAATCTATTATCTGACTTAAGCCTATTCAGCAAAAATGCCAATAAATTATATAAATCATAGTTCGGGTCTTTTTAAAACTAGGTCCATGATATGTTTCATGATAATCAAATAACAAAACTAAACCTGAATTGTATGAGCTGTTCATTTGTAATGTTTTAAAGGTTAGCTTAAAATAAAACCAAAGCCAACCACATGCCAATACGCTGTTGCCAAAGTTTCTGGAAACACCCTCCTCATCTCTGTGCGCCAGTATCCTTCCACTTCTTCCCTGACATACACAACGCAGCCAGCTCAGGTGTCAAGGCACTCGTTCTACCCTGTTCTAGCCTGCCCGTCTTAGGAGTCACACCGGCTGGGGGGCTGATGATACACCCTGGTCTGTGCTCTCTTGCCTTTGAGTAAATCCACTTCTTTAAAGGGAAATCATTAGCTAAGAAGCCCAATACTGAATTTAGAAACAGTGATTCCAATACATGTTAAATCAAATGTGTTAGTATTTAAAGTCACATATTCTGAAAAGTGAAATTAATAGACAAATACAGAACTTATGTAAACAACCAGTAAACTAAGACAAACAGCACTGCCACCACATGCTCCAAAATGGTGCGTTTTTAGTGTCTGAAGTTCTTTGCAAATTATCTTTTGGGACAATTCAGATGAATTTCAATAAAGGATGCGTGTTCCGCAAGATGTCAGTTTTAGGGTTTCCAACATGGGTGGCATCATTTAACAAAAGTACATCAATAGTCTTACTAGTGAATGTTTTCAACTTGGGTTTCTAAATCTTTATTTTCTGTGGAGGTAAACCAAAGCACTGTCTTAAGACTCCGTCTTTCAAAGTTACAATACAATCTCTATCACTCCTAGAGGTCTGAAGGCTAGATCGGCCCCTGGTCCTTGCCATCGTCTTCATCTTCATCTTCCTCATCATCCTGGTCTCCGGATTCAAGTTCATCCTCTTCTTCTACCTAAAGGGAATATGCACACTTACTATTAATAACATCTGATCACTTCGCATTCAACACATACTGACACACAGTCTCTGATAAATTCTTTATTCCTTCCAGTAATTGTCGATTACAAGCCATCTGATTTCCTTGATTTACTGCTCAAGGCTCTCTGCCATTGTTTTTAAAGATTTTATTTATTTATTTATTTGAGAGAGAGAGAGAGAGAGAGAGAGAGAGGGAGAACACAGAGGGTGAGTGAGAGGGAGAAGCAGACTCCTTGCTTTAGCAGAGAGCCCGACTCAGGGCTTGATCCCAGGACCTGGGAGATCATGACCCAAGCCAAAGGCTGACATAACCAACTGAGCCACCCAGGCGCCCCCCTCTGCCATCATGAGACGAGATGGACAGGTTGACTTGCTGACAGATGGCCATACCTCTCTACACACAAATGTGGATCAAACATGACAAAAGAGAATGGCACATGTGGATGATGAGAGTCTTGTGACCACAGGAGCCAATCAGTTCACCTGTAGGCTCAAAGCCCAAAAGAGAACAGTTAACAGATGCTGGAAATGGTGCCTGGGTATCCTAAGTCGACTCACTGAACACCACAGGAGAAGAGCAGACGATCCTGCATTCATGGACCGACATAGTTACACCCGTGACACGGATATGGAGGCACAACACTGCCACGCTACAGTACAATTCTTGAAAATATACCCTCGATCATTTCTGGGAACATTTCGGTCTTACCGGATGACCAAGTTCCTTGAGTTTATTCTTTAACGAAAATATTTTCTGGTCCTGATCAGCCAACAGCACCAACAGATCGTCCTGTTCTTTTTTGGAATCTGTAACGTCCATCTCGAGCTTGTTTTTCTCATTTTGTAAAATGGCAATGGTGCTGTTAGAGGCGTCCAGCTGCTCTTTGATGGCGCTCCGTTCCTCAGACAGAGCTTTAATTTCACTCTGGGAAAAGAAAGGGGAAGATCAACCCATCTAAGATTAGTATTCACTCTCACAGGGTTTCTAACAAACAGGTTCATTCTTTCTCTGTCTTTTTACGATTTATTTATTTATTTGACAGACAGAGATCACAAGTAGGCAGAGAGGCAGGCAGAGAAAGAGGAGGAAACAGGCTCCCTGCTGAGCAGAGAGCCCCATGTGGGGCTCGATCCCAGGACCCTGGAATCATGACCCAAGCCGAAGACAGAGGCTTTAACCCACTGAGCCACTCAGGCGCCCCTCTTTCTCTCTCTTTTATTTTTAGGTTCATTCTTTCTGTGACAATCTGAGGATTTTGGGGGGCGTGGAGGTTTTGGGGATAGAACACACACATACACACACACTCATCCAGTAACATGAGAATTTATGTTAGGCTGTATATCAAAGATGGTTATTGTGAAAAACAGAGTTTAACATCCAAAAAATAGTTTTAAGTAGCTATTTTTCAAAAAAACCTAAGAGATAATACCATTTCAGATAACCAGAGGAACAAAATAAAGACACAAAACATTTTACAGGCGAAGCCTGATGGGCATCAGAATTAGAACTCAGGATAAAAACATTTTTAACCCAACTTCATGCATACGATCAAATGGGAAAGAAAAACAGCTGCAAATAAAATCCACGGCATAAAGATAAAATAATCTGACTACGCTCCAAAAGACATCATCACACAGATTGTATTCATGCCTCTTAGTTTTATTACTTTCACCTCACTCTTCTCTTCATGTCACTTATTCTATTTCTCTGTCACACAGGCTGGCAGGTTCTTTCATGCCTGTGTCCTCAGCCTAATGGAAAGCCTAAGTGTGGCCTGTGTTTTAGCCAAAGCTATACTCTTTACTTCTTTTTTTAAATTTTTTTAGATTTATTTCTTTATTTGAGAGAGAGAGAGAGCATGAACAGGAAGGGCAGAGGGAGAGGGAGAGGATCTCCAGCAGACTCTGCGCTGAGCGTGGAGCCCGATGCAGGGCTGAATCTCACGACCCTGAATTCATGACCTGAGGAGAAACCAAGAGTCGGAGGCTTAACCAACTGCACCCCTCAGGTGCCCCTGTACTCTTTATTTCTTACTGTGATTAAAGATTGACAAGAAAACTTAACTTTCGGGGCACCTGGGTGGCTCAGTGGGTTAAAGTCTCTGCCTTCAGCTCAGGTCATGATCTCAGGGTCCTGGGATCGAGCCCCGCATCGGGCTCTGTGCTCAGCAGGGAGCCTGCTTCCCCCTCTCTCTCTGCCTGCCTCTCTGCCTACTTGTGATCTCTGTCTCATAAATAAATAAAATCTTAAACAAACAACTTAACTTTCAATGATTTCTACTTTCAAAGTACATTCGTACCCACTCTTACTTCATGTATGTGGTATCGTTATCTGAAACGGCATTTAAAAACCTTCACTCATGCTATCTTCACTCATCCAAATAGTAATGCACACATTGTGAGATAAAATTCCACCCTACAAATTTGCCTCATAAAGCTAAAGATCTGAGACATCAAATAAGATCAAATTTCCTGAGTTCATTTTATAGGATATGCAATAAATCAAAGTTTCACCACAGCGCAACCTTTAACTCCTTCGTCTCCTGTAACAGCGCCGACAGTCTGCCTTCCACGTCGGTGGTCTTTGCAGCTGTTCCAGCTTCACTTTCTCCTGGTGCAGGAGCTGATTTTGCCTGAAGGTAGAAATTGGAGGGAAAAAAAAAGTTTCTTTAAAGCACAATCAGTGTGAAATCCCAAAGGTGACTTAATTTTCTCGCTACTTTGAAACTGTATTTCCAGTAACAGGAAGCAGAATTCCTTATGTACTGACACATACGCTAGCAAGGACGAGCGGTGCCTATGGTGGAGCGGGAGGCTGAGGCTGAGGCAGGGGTGTCGCAGCATCAGATCTCAGCGGAGCACGAGGAAGGCTGGGTCAAGCAGCCTCAAGGTCAGACCACAGCTATAACAGCATTTACTAAGCAGAGAATATTTCTCAGAGCCCTCTCCTCACAATACTCCTGCAAGTGAAGTCCACACTGTCATCTCAGAGAAGCAGGTGGGGAAACTGAGCTGAATGCATTAGCTGGTGAAATATAAAGATTCTTTTCTTACTTTTTTTTTTTTTAAAGATTTTATTTATTTGCGAGAAAGAGGGAAAGAGAGAGCAAGCATGGAGGGGAGGAACAGAGGAAGAAGGAGAGAAACTCAAGTAGATTGAGCAGAGCACGGAGCCCGATGATGTGGGACTCGATCTCATGACCCTGAGATCACGACCTGAGCCAAAACCAAGAGTCAGACACTTAACCAACTGCACCACCCAAACACCCCACAATGCAAAGATTTTCTTAAGTGCTCCAGGAAATATTCTTAAATCATGGTTTTCCAATCTTCCCTGCCTTTTTTCTACAAAGAACTGGGAAAGAGGGTGTTGACGTAACAAATACCTAAAAATGTGGACAGGATGTCAGAATTGGTAGTGGCCGGAAGAGCTCTGAGGTACATGTCAGATGAAGCCTAAACTGCCTTGAAGAGACCGTCAGTAGAAACACGGATGATAAAGGCAATTCTGGTGAATGCTCAGAAAAAAAGGGAAATTAGAGAGAAAGCTTCTATGGTCTTGGAGAAAACATCACCATGGGGCATCTGGGTGGCCCAGTGGGTTAAAGCCTCTGCCTTTGGCTCGGGTCATGGTCTCAGGGTCCTGGGATGGAGCCCCGCATCGGGCTCTCTGCTCAGCAGGGAGCCTCCTTTCCCCCATCCCCCGCCTCTCTCTGCCTGCCTCTCTGTCTGTCAAATAAATAAATAAAATCTCAAAAGAAAAAGAAAAAAAAAAAAGGAGAACATCATCATGAATAGAATGTTGGTAGAAATATGGAGGGAAAGGAGGTTTTGGTGAGGCCCCAAATGGAAATGAAGAACACGTTACTGGAAAGTAGAGGATGGAGATCCTGGTTATCAGGTGGCAAAGAAACAGGCTGAATTGTGTTTTAGTGTTTTGTAGGAAGTAGAGCTTAAAAGCGATAAACTTGGATATTTCGGTGAGGTGATTTCTTTTTTTTTTTTCTTAAAGATTTTATTTATTTATTTGACAGAGAGAGATCACAAGTAGGCAGAGAGGCAGGCAGAGAGAGAGAGGAGGAAGCAGGCTCCCCAACAAGCAGAGAGCCCAATGCGGAACTCGATCCCAGGACCCCAAGATCATGACCCGAGCGGAAGGCAGAGGCCCAACCCACTGAGCCACCCAGGCGCCCTCAGTGTGGTGATTTCTAAACAAAGTGTTAGAGGTGTGGCGTGGTTTCTCCTTGAAGCCTACTGGAAACTGTAACAGGAGAGAAATAACTTGAAGAAGGAACGTTAAGCGAAAGGGAATCAGAACATGAAGATTTAGAAAATTCTCAGCCTATCCCTATCGCAATAAACAACAAAGCGTGTTCTGCTGAAATACCGAGGATGTGGCCGGACCACCTCCATAAAGAAGTTACTCGTGTGGCTCAGGGACCCAGTCAACCACCTCGGCAGAGGCTGGAATAGAGAAAGGATGATCCGGATCTTATCTGGTGACTTGGATCCCTGGGAATGGCATGGGTCACTAAGAAGGTTTTTGAAAATTCTAGACCAGCAGAAAACCTGTCAGCTTGGACTGACGGACTGAAGGGGACAGAGATGGGATAAAATACAAGATACCAGCACAATGAACCATTAAATCATTGATTACACTGATCTGCTGAGTCTGACTCTCATGTGCCTGCCAGCCTGGCCCAGAAGCCTGGGTGACCAGAACTGTGGCCAGTGAGTCACCTAAAGGGAAGGTGCTCTCCAACACATTCACTTCTGTTACATTCACTCCTTTTACAGAGTGTCTGAGAAAGAAGCCTTAACCTTGTGTTTACTATCTTGCAGGAATAAGAAAGTAATAATTAACATACAAATATTTCGGTTTTCCTTAACAGCTCCTGCTTTTCTGTCTGCAGTCTGGTGATCTCCACAGATTGTGAGTTTAACTGAGACTTTAATGTTGCCAGCTCCTAGGAGACAAAAATAATTGCGTTGTAACATGAAACATCATTAATTTCAGCAAGGCAATGTGTATTTACAGGAAGAAATTTAAAATTATTTCCTTTCTTGGTCCCTCTCTCTAAAATCACAACTTCCAAGTTTTAAAATCTAATTCTAAAAAAACTGTCCTTGAACTTTGCGTTCAAGATACAGAATTAAGCAAGTTCCTTATACATATTTTCACCTCTGCTTCTTCCTGAGATCCCGTGTAAAAAAACCGTAAGGTGGGGGAAGAAGGTAAAGAGGAAGGAAGGGAGCGTGGGGGCAGGGAGGGGAGAGAAATGCACAAGGACAAAGAGAATAAGAGAAACGAACAAATAAAACTGGGGAATTTCAGAAAGCAAATGTCAGTGGTAATGGACCGCAGCACACCTGAGAAAGCTAAAAACCTAAAGTGATGTGTGGACTTGCTACCTGACGTGCAGTGCCTGCCTACCAAAGGGCTTGGAATCTGGTCCCACCAGGTATCTCTGCAAGTGTGGGTAAAAATGGGGTCAAAAACAGCAGGGCTGGTTGAAGTCTGCTTAGGAAGACCACTGGATCCCTGTTTCAATCTCATGCATGGTCCTCTTCTCTGGCCAAAGACTAGACATTTAGTATTTGGAAAGGGAAAGACAGGACATATTTAGACCATGGGCCTCCTAACATAGATCAAAGTAGTTAGTGCTGTAGTGAAAAGGAGGGAATTAACTGAAAGTTTATATATCATTAATGTTGAAATTCCCAACGTTCTTGCCCTCCCCCCACCAAAACCGCCCAGGGGTAAAAACCAATTATAACTGTGGTTCTACCAGGGGCATCTCCCTCATACTACTTGACCATGTCTGCAGACACTGGGTAAGCGGTGGGTACGGTCATGTAAAAAACTCTTTTGTTCTCTTAAAACTTTCTATCACATACATATGAGGCTTTCCTTTGATGTTTTATATCTAAATGAGTTACATAGACATCCAGGCTACGGACAATTTTAGTTCTCTTTTTATACAGGATTTTGCTATATAACAAAACTGTCATTTAAAACATCTTTTTAACAATATAAAACTGATAAAAAATAAATTACAGAAAGTAAAAATCCAAAGGCAATGCTCTTTAGAGATATCTAACTTAAAAAAAAAAAAAGAAAGAAATATCTAACTAAAGTTTCACTGGGAAACACAGAGTAAAATTTTTACTTGGGACTTATAAACTAAGCTCATTTATCAAACACTTAATTCCCTTTAATTTTAATACAGTTCTCGTGTAGGCAGGCTTCAGAAAACCAAAATGGCATGTGAATTTTCCTCACACAAACTTTTAACTTAAAAATCCTTAACGACAAATTATCTTTTTTAAAAAGACCAATTGTAGAATCTACTTTGGGGTTCATGGACATTATCAAAATGTGACCCAGTTTCTCTGTGTACAGTTATCCCTCTCTCAGATCAGCGATGTCAGTGGGGTAGGATCACGTGCCTAGCAGAGAAGCCAGTCAAGTCCTAGGTTTGTGGGGTTGTTCACTTCCTCCTTCAGTATTACTTTTTTTTTGTTTTTTTAAAAGAAACAGAAGAAACATATATTCCTTTTTATAAGAAAGGAGGGTAGGACAGAAGAAAAAGGAAAGGAGGAAAGAAAAAAATTTTATAAGGAAAAAACACAACTTATTTAGGGATAATATACGAATAAGCAGTCTGATACTTTTCTACACTTTTCTTCCCAATACTTAATTCTATATGTAAGTGGTTCTTTTCTTTCTTTTCTGGTTCTTTTCTCAAAAAACACATTTAATATTCTCATTGGATAAAGTTAAATTGGCACTACCTAGTTTCACAGGAAATTATAAATATTACAAATAACCAAGTAGGAAAAAGTTTAATTTGCTTTTCTAGATATTATAAATTACTACAGCAGAAAAAGTCTGTTTTGCTTTTTTAGGTAGTCATCTAATTGAGATAAACACAAATTTGTTCCCTTTTCCAGTTCCAAAAACCAACATTCTTCTGGACAGAATGGTTTCAACACTCAATACCTTTAACCATGCAATTATCATGGTCAATAGTATATGAAAATTCGGCATAAGATTTTATATCTTCATATTTGCAACTTATAAATATACTTAAATTTTCCTTAACTGTTAGCTCACTGATAATCTAAAAATAACCCAGGTGAGATGCTCAAATCTGTTAAAAAGAACACAATTAAAAAATAAAACCAGTTAATAAAAAGCAAAATACCATTACCATATAATTAAAAAAGCTTCTGGACTTCCAAATAACTATCTTCACTATCAAGTTTTGCTTACACTAACAAAGCAGTTCTCAATTAATGAAACTACATGGCTATTACTCTATTATAATTAAAACAACAGGAAATAGAACTTGGATCAAGCTGGAAAATTACCTGTTTTAATTCTGCAATTTGTTCAGAATCTCTAGCAGAAACTGTTGCTGAAGACTGTTCATTTGTGCCAGGAGATGCTTGCGAAGATTTCTACAAATAGCATAGAAATAAAGTATGAAATCAATTCAGTCTAAAGAGACAGGAAACAATAGAAAACTGTACACATATAAGCTATGCCTTATAGAGGTTTACCAAAAATTTCACATCATTTTAATTTTTATATCCAAGATAAAATTTCAACCTAGCACACAATGTCTACAACTTTTCCATAGCTAATAAATTTATACTTATACCAAGTAATTTATTAAATCTAAACACTTATCTGAGGCCATATGGAGAAAGAGCATCAACACAGGTATTTACTGAGCGATTTCCATGTATTAAAAGAGCTTTCTACAGAGTAGTCATTTAATTCTCACAGTAACAAAACAGATACGACCACTACCAATTTACAGATCAGGAAACAAGTTTAAAGAGGTTAACTAAGCTGCTTAAATTCAATTAGTCAGGAAGTGCTGACGCTTAAGACAGTCTGACACCAAAGCTCATATTCTAATTTTTTCTTTAAGTAAACTGTGCTGAACGTGGGGCTCAAACTCATGACCCCTAGATCAAAAGTCACATGCTTTACCGACTGAGCCAGCCAGGTACCCCCAAAAGCTCATATTCTAAAACCTTACTACGACCCCTTGGCTTCAGGGATCCAGGAAAATCAACAAGCAAGATAATGAGAATTCTTCTTCTTTTTTTGTTTTTAAAGATTTTATTTATTTATCACAAGTAGGCAGAGAGGCAGGCAGAGAGGAGAGGGAGGGAGAAGCAGGCTCCCCACTGAGCAAAGCCCAATTCGGGGCTCGATCCCAGGACCCCGGGATCATGACCTGAGCCAAAGGCATAGGCCTTAATCTGCTGAGCCACCCAGGTGCCCCATGAGAATTACTCTTGACTTCTTAAACTTTTTTACCATTTACTCACCAAATTCTCAATCAGAGAGTCCTTTTCAGCCAGCTGGCTTTGTAAAAGTTCCTGATTATTTTTTAATTCTTCTATCTCTTCTCGTAACCTACCAACTTCTTCTGGCTGAATGCCATTCACCTGAGTTCCATCACTGTAGGAACCTTGATGCTGATTATCTTTTCCTATGAAGACAGGAACAAAATTTGAAAAACCAGCATAAAACTTACGTTTTTCATTTCCTGAATGAGAAGATTTAAATATAAAAATATAAAATTTCCTTAATTCCGCTACTTTGACAGCACTTTTGTAGACACACTTCATTTTTGCAAAACAGTGTATTGATAGAAATGGGAAGTGATGATATTTTCAGGTTTCTGGGAAGAAAAAAGCATAGTCTTACTAAGACTAAACTGCATGGTTTGGTGATCTATAATTAACAATTGCAGTAGTTTCCAGGCATCTGGATGGCTCTGTCAATTAAGCATCCAATTCTTGGTTTCGGCTCAGGTCATGATCTCAGGGTCATGAACTGAGCCCCATGTTGGCCTCTGTGCTCAGTGCAGAGTCTGCTTGGGATTCTGTCTCTCCCTCCCCCTCTGCCCCTTGCCACCTCTCTAAAATAAATAAATAAATCTTTAAAAAAATTAGAGTAGTTTCAATTCCAATTCAGTCAATTAATATGAGAGAAAACAAAATCCCTCTTAAAATCTTCACAAAGGAACCGCTTTCTGTACATACTAAAATCACTGACAAATTGTTATAAATAAGGAAGTGAAAGAGGTAGTTTTTTCTGAAAATTTTAGTCACCTTCATATAAATAAAACTATTTCTAAATGGCTAGGATTCCAATCATAAGCACTACAGGATGATACTATTTACAAGCATTTGACTCTTACCATGTGCCAGGAAATGAACTAGAATTTAATATATCATTATTTCATTTAATTCTCAGACGACACAGATGCTCTTATCAGTTCCATTTTGCAGAGGAGGAGATAGAAAGGTTAAAAAAGTCATTCTCAACTGGCTATACACATCAGAATCACCCGGGAAGCTTGTAATAATTATTGTTTGGCTCCAACACCAACTAATTAAATCAGAACCTTGAGTGGGGTCTCTGTACGGGCGGCATTAAAAACAAAACTAAACTAAACAAAAAATGGGTCTCAGGATATTCTATCTAACTGCACTCAAGGCTGAGAATCAATGGATCAGACACTGAAACAGGTAGCAAAGAACTTGGACTTCAAACTCTGATTTACAAATTTGTTACGGTGATTAAGGTTAGAGAAAAACTAGTCCACAAGAATACTCTGTTTGATTTAGTCCAGCTTTTGGGGACACTATAATAATTATGGCTAGCTATACCTACCTAGCTGTACTTTAAGAAGATTGTACTGATCTTTGTGTTGCTGAATCTGAGATACTTGCTGTGTGACTGCCGTCTGGAGCTGTTCATTTTGACATTTTAACGTAGAAATCTGCTGCTTTAATTCCTCAAGTTGCAGATCCTGGGAAACAAAACATAATTCAGTGTTTTAAATTTTGTACTGATTAGCATTAGGAGAATGAGCAAATTAAAAATCAGAGATTATTTTGGGTCATGGTATTTTTAAAGTACTCAACACTTCCAGAATCACTCAATAATTAAGTAATAATACTTTAATGTATGCACCAAGGTCAATTAACATGCAGCAGAACTGTACAATCGCCAAGAAGGCCCCGTTAATAAGCACCATGGCATGGCCTACAATCTCACTGCAATTACTGGGGTGGGGGACAGTCAATTTTAAAAACTCCATTTTATGGTCCATCAAACCGTTTAAGAAATTTATATGAAACAATTGAAGAAACTTAGTATATAAATATCTACATGCATCTATACTACTTTCAACATCAAAGATAATTCTAGAACAGAACATTTAGAAGGCCAAGAAAAGAACCTCCAACTCTCATCACCCTAATATAACTAGTTGAATTTGATATATTTATTATCTGCTAATTTTTTCTCAATTCAAGTATTTTCAACTTGTCATACTCAATCCATGTCATTTTATAGCCTTTACTTACTATTCAGTTTTAAGTTCCTTCTCATATTGCTAGTTTTTCGCAATCATAACTTTTAATGCTTTCTCAACATCAGTAGATGCAATATAATTTACATTCAAAAGCAACACGGAGGTTGGTTTCCTTGTTTTCTAAATAATAAATATGATTACAATAAATATCATAGTCATATTTTTGTTTTCCTGAATTCTGAAGAATTTCCTTAGGATGGATTCTCAGACGTCATTCAGTTTATATAAATATTTTATAGTTCTCAATGCTTGTTGCCTAATTGTCAAATGGCATTTTAAATGGTGAGACTATTTAAAATTAACATTTCTGAGGCAGAGTCATTATGGTAATTGTGTCAAATCACTCTTTTCTTCTTCTAAATTAACCGTATTTATCAGCCCCATGTGTAGGCTGTAACATCGCATTCCAAGTATTTCTTTTCCATTGCTCTAAAGATATTACATTTTACCATCTGGAAATGACTCCATATTTGTACTAAAATATAGATGAAAAATCCTAATAACCATGAGTAGTTTAATGATTTAAGTCTGAATCGTTCAAAGATGATCCTAATTTACTGATCTGCTTACAAACTGAAAAGCTCAGACTAAATGCTAAATATACCACTATATTTTTATTCTTAGAATTCCAATCTCAACAATACAGATTGCGGGGAAGAACACAGGCAGCTCCCGTTGAGAGAGCTCTACCCAAGCTCTTACTTGCCACACTTGCCTCAAGCTGTGCATAGTCAGCAGCAGGGGGGGGGTGGGGGGGGGGGGTGGGGGGGAGTGAAGTGGGGGGGGAGGGGTGCAGCCCCCTCCCCATGGACAGCCACCAGTGTATTGTTTTCACTTTAATAGCATTTAAATAACAACAGTAATCTCATTTTCCAGATAATACTGCAGCCCTTTTTAGGATTCCAATCAAGGTATATGCCACGACGAAGAATTAAATGAAAGCAAAAAACAAGAAACACACTTTGCCGAAATGTAACGGGAAATCTAAGGTGCTCACACAACTCAAGTGTGCAGGTTCTCTGGTAGCCTGCCGAGAAAATGTCAGTTAATGACTTTGAGAGGGTAGTTTCACTTTCATCATCATTCTGCACGCTAATAGACCCTCCGCTGTTCTTAGCATCACCTATTCAGTCCTGCAAGACGGAGATCTCAGGTCGGCATCTGACCCTTTATGCCCCTCACACCCACATCCAATCATCACCCAGTCCTGCCACTTAAGGCCACTTTGCTTTCCACATTTCATAGGTCTGCGCTCTCTACAGCTCACTGTGATGAGTTTGAGAGTCCCAGTAACACACGTTTTTGAATCCTGTCCCACCGACCACTGGGTGATCCTGGACAAATTCAAATTCTCTCAGTCTCAGATTCCTCATTTATTCTTGGATGGAAATATTAACTACTTTGTAGGGATGCTGTGGAAATTAAACGAAAGTGTCTGAATTTGTTTTGTGAGCACCTAGAACACAATAAGCGAAACACCGTAGCCACTATTCCCATCAGTGCCCAAGTTCCCTCCCCCAGCCCCTCGCGACCACCTCCTTCTGGACGGCTCTCTCCTGGGCCTTGCTTCTCAAATTTCTGCTTGGCGCAGCCACCAAGTGTTCTGTGTGCGTGCTGGGAACATGTCCTGCTCCTTCTCTTCCTGATCTTTCCTTCTGCCCAGTTTGTTCCTAGCCATCCGCTGGGCACTCACGTTGTTTTCTCCAGCTCCTGCTCTTAGCTAAATCAGCTGCCTCTCTGCTGTAACAGACCCTCCAGGATCTGTATCACTAGACTTCATGTTACGTGTGTCACAATACCCTATTTATAGTTTTCTCTCCCCGGGACTGTGATAGGGGAACATGTCTCATTCATGACTTTATCCACCACATCCTGCACAATGCTTAGCACAATATTAAGCTCTGCTTGTTGAATACTCAGAGAGCTTTGAATTATTTAGGAAAATGTGCTCTAATTTCTGTAACTTCTTGCATATGAAATGCCAGGAAAAATTCTGCCCCAAAGTAGAAAAGTGTCAGTACATCAGACAGTGTTTACAATTTATCAGTACATACTTGCTCTCGAATCATATTTTTGTAGTGAGTCACAATACTGTCATGTTGTTCTAATGTTTTCTTCACCTCTTCTTCTTTTTTATCCTCTTCACTGGACTTATAAATAGCCTTAGTTATCACACCTATAAAAGAAAGCTTATTAAAATGTATTTTAGGGGCACCTGGGTGGCTCAGTGGGTTAAAGCTCAGGTCATGATCTCAGGGTCCTGGGATAGAGCCCCGCATTGGGCTCTCTGCTCAGCGGGGAGCCTGCTTCCTCCTCTCTTTCTGCCTGCCTCTCTGCCTACTTGTGATCTCTCTCTCTCTGTCAGATAAATAAATAAAACCAAAAAAAAGAATCGTATTTTAAAATTTAAAATCTGGGGCACCTGGGTGGCTCAGCTGGTTAAACGACCAACCCTTGATTTCAATTCAGGTCATGGTCTCAGCATTGTGAGATCGAGCCCTCATATTGGGCTCTGTACTCAGTGCAGAGTCTGCTTAAGATTCTCTCCTGCTGGGATGCCTGAGTGGCTCAGTCTGTTAAGCATCTGCTTTCAGCTCAGGTCATGATCCCGAAGTCCTGGGATCCAGTCCCGCATGGGGCGGGGGCGGGGGCGGGGGGTGGTGGTTCCCGAGCTTAGCAGGGAGCCTGCTTCTCTCTCTGCCTGCCACTCCCACTACTTGTGCCCTCTCTCGCTCTCTGACAAATAAATAAATAAAATCTAAAAAAAAAAAAAGATTCTCTCCCGCTCCTCTGTCCCTCCCCCGACTCACAAGTGTGCATGCATACATGTGTGGGTTCTCTCTCTTTAAAATCAACAAAATCTTAAAAAAAAAAAAATTTAATCCTATTTTAAGATTTAATCAGCAAAACATATGGCCTAACTGTATGACAGAGAAGATATAGTCTTCCCAATCTTCTTGAATGCCAAAAATCTTTCAATGAACTATAAGCCAAGAGCTACTAAAAAAAATAACAACCCACTTTTGGCTTACTATATAATCTACATGTGTCCAAAATATACACATACAAAATAATCATAGGTACTTTTTAAAAAATAAGATTTTATATATTTATTTATTTGACAGACGGAGATCATAGGTACTTTTAAATGAAAATCAATATAAACTCTGTCTTACCTTCAAGTTCTTTTACCAGCTTCGTGAACTCATGATCAAATATCATGTATTCTGGACTGGGGAAGTTTGGCTGTGGTTTCTGAGATGCTCTGGAATACAACTCATGTTTGCTGATAAATCCTAGTTTCTCTATGAAGTTTTCTTTGCCAATCCTCTTCTCTATTAGTTGTTTTAATTTCTCTCTACAGAAATAAGCATATTGAAATGCTTTAAAAAAAAAGTCATAAGAAAACCTAAAACTTGGGTCTACATTATACTTTGGCAGAAAAAATTTATCATTATCAGTTGGATGAAATTAGCAGGTCATTTTTTCCCCCTAGCATTTTCCCCTTACTTACTTCATGTAGCTCTCAAGTGAGTTATCATTGAAGTAAATTGAAATACCCAACAAAAGGGCACATAAGCCTTGGACCAACTGCTCTTCCTCGCCAAGATTTTCTGCAATTTGTCCTGTAAGCTGAAATTTTTGTTAAGGAGACTAATGGCTCATAACATCTAGAGTATTTTCCTTCATAGTCTGAATCTGACATGTATTTCATGTAAGGGTTTCTACAAAGCTTCTATATATAGTCCAAGCAAGCATGAAACAAACAAAGGCACCACACACACACACAGCTTAAGCGAGCATCATCTCCACCTTAACAGTTTAAAAAGATGCAACACAGCTTTTTAAATATTATAAATTCAAATATTTAGAACGCAGAACTCCCTCTCGCTTAGAGGAAGAAATAAGAATAAATACTTACATGCATCTTACTAAAACATAAAGGATACAAATGGAACATTGGCCGAATTGTGAAGGAAATGCGTGACTGCAATGGGACAGTTGCTCAGCCAGGTACAGAGCAGCATCAATAATCCAACTCTTGTCTGTATTTTGCTTCCCTGCAGCAAATAGATAAGTTGGCAGAAATCTCATTTTATCTTTTTTCAAACTTAACGTTACCCTAAGATCCCTCTCCATTTGCATTAAAAATTTTTTAATGCCTTACAAAAGATATGTTAGGAATCCACACGTAAAAACTGAACAAGAGACTGCATTCTTGTGTCCTCTCCGGGCTGTACTTCCCAAAATGAATAGAGAGCAGAAACTGGAATTGATTTCTGTTCATAAACATATACCAAATTATCAAAAATACTGCTAGTGGAAAAACCTGGTCTGCTAAGGCAGATGCACGATGTGGCTGCTTAAAAAAATTATCAATCCGAAAACACTTTATAGTAACATAAAGTTGCCCAGATGTTTCAATCAAAATTTTAAAAACAAGTTTCTGATAAAAGGACAAATTCTACCTCCTTCAAAAAGTATCAGGAAAAATAAAAGGAAATAATCTCCTGAATTATTTAGTCAAATTCCATCAGAGAATATATTCCCTAACAAGATAATAAATAAACCATGTTGCAAACTCAGTGGCAACATGCCAGACAATGAGAATCACAAACATAACAAAGAAAAAGATTTATTGAAATTCGCTAACTGCCCCAAACCACTAGCTATACTACTGCCAACCAAACAATACTGAAAACCAGCGCGTCCATCAAAATGATACTTTCTTACATTTTAATGAACACATTTATATCTCCTCTGGGGATAGTCTCTTAGCTCATACAGCCACTGCCCATATTATATTACATAACCTATTTTTTGTTTAAGAGTACAAAAGTTGGGGGCGCCTGGGCGGCTCAGTGGGTTAAGCCTCTGCCTTCGGCTCAGGTCATGATCTCAGAGTCCTGGGATCGAGCCCCGCATCGGGCTCTCTGCTCAGCAAGGAGCCTGATTCCTCCTCTCTCTCTGCCTGCCTCTCTGCCTGCTTGTGATCTCTCTCTGTCAAATAAATAAATAAAATCTTAAAAAAAAAAAAAAAAAGAGTACAAAAGTTGTTTGAAAGAAATAAATGGAATTTAGCACAGTAATGGATTACTTTGAGGTAACTGCAGAAAACATCCAAAATACAATTATTCAAAGCCAAAGAATGAATTTAAAGTAACCATCACTGTGCTTTGAAAAATTACTCAAGACCGTTCCCATTTCATGAACCTTGAGGTCAGTATCTTGGCCTTTCTATAATCTATTTTCAAGTGTATTTCAGATTTAATTAAAGAAATTCAGACTAGACTTCTTCAAAATGATCTGCCAAATAAGCATTAGCTTCTACATGATGCATTATTCTTACTTTTTCCTTGCCTCCATGTCATTACTATGCCTATGGTATATCTTCATGTTACCCAAGTAGATTTGAAAGTTAAAAAATATAGTTATTCCCAATTGACTATGTGCCACAGAGAACTTTCAACTAGTTACTCAAGTAAATAAATAAAATACTTCATTGATTTCCCCTTGTTATATATAAAAAATTTATTATGACTTGGAATACCATCTGCAAGTACCAACAACACCTACACTGTATATACAGGGCGTTCTATCAAATCACGGGCTGGTGTCTGAATAAACAGAAATGTAACTATCTTCTAGAAGTATACCCTTTGGGGTCTAACTGAAGAATGAGAAAGCAAAGTTAAACAAAACTAGTTAGAATCAAGATAGAACGCAACACCCCACTTAAGCTATGGCATCAAAAGAAGATAAAGTATTCAGGAAATGAGCCTAACCCAAACTGTCTAACACCTAAATGAGGCTGGGGCACCTGGGTGGCACAGTCGATTAAGGTTAAGTGGAAGACTAGATTTCAGCTCAGGTCATGATCTCAGGGTCCTGGGATTGAGCCCTGTTCACCAACCCCATTTGGGTTCTAGGTTCAGCAAGGAGATTCTCTCTCTCTCAAATAAATAAATAAAACTTAAAAAAAAACCTAAACGAGGAAAATTTAAAAAACACTCCTAAAGAGAACAAAAGCAGACCTAAATCAGCAGAAAGACACCAGTGATTTCATCATTTTGATGAAAAACTCAAAATCATGGAGATAGTAATGGTACATTGATCTGTAAAATCTAGGTAATCCAAATAAAATATCAAAAGGTTTTTCTTCTCCCCACCGAACTAAACAACCTGGTTTTCAAGTTCATATGGAAAAATAAAGAGCAAGAATAACTAAATTAGTAAAAAAAAAAAAAAAAAAGAAAAGAAAAGAGAAAGGGCAATGAGGTGATAACTAGGTCATAAACGGACAGGAATCAAGGGACAGAATAGAAGTCCAGAAATGATTTTACAAATGAGAATTCAGTATATGAGAAAGATAGCATATAATCATTAGTGGGATACAGGAGGACTTACAAAATGTTACAATGAGCTAGCTATCTAAAAAAGGTCAGAGGGGGACGCCTGGGTGGCTCAGTGGGTTAAAGCCTCTGCCTTTGGCTCAGGTCATGATCTCAGGGTCCTAGGATCCAGCACTGCATCTGGCTCTCCGCTCAGCAGGGAGCCTGCTTCCTCCTCTCTCTCTCTGCCTGCCTCTCTGCCTACTTGTGATCTCTGTCAAATAAATAAATAAAATCTTTAAAAATAAATAAAAGTAAAAAAAGTCAGAGGAGGCGCCTGGCTGGCTCCTGGGTTAAGCCTCTGCCTTCAGCTCAGGTCATGATCTCAGGGTCCCGGGATTGAGTCCTGCATTGGGCTCTCTGCTCGGCAGGGAGCCTGCTTCCTCCTCTCTCTCTCTCTGCCTGCTTCTCTACTTACTTGTGATCTCTGTCAAATAAATAAATAAAAATAAAAATAAAAATAAAAAAAGGTCAGAGGATCCATAACTCACATAGTTCATCAAGAAAAATGGAACAAAGATTTAAATAAACACAAAAAATGAAACCAGAAAATAGGAGATGAAAATGTAGGCAAGTTTGTTCAAATCATGAAGTGGGGAAGGCCTAAGTATGATATAAAATGCAGAAAAGTGATAAAAGTCTGATACAAAAAAAAAAAATCCAAAATAAAACACCAAGGTCAAAAACCAAATGACCTATCAGGAAAAACATATTTGTAACTTATCACAGATAAGGGGTGAATTCCTTAATATAAAATGAGTTTCTATAAAATTAGAAATGATTTAGCAACCCAACAGAAAAATGAGCAGATGATATGAACTGTAAAGAAATGAGAGTTCACAGAAAAACTTTAAATGGTGTATAAACACATAGAAAACTATTCAACGTTTTGGAAAGAGAAATGCACATTAAAACTCACTAAGATAACATTTTTTCACCTCTCAACAGATTGGCGAAAATACAAGTCTGATAACATACTGTTGGTGAGATTATGGGGAATTACATAATCCAACCCGCCGCAGTCTTATTTGATTTTGCTGGTGGTTTAAAATGGTATTAGGTAGGAGGAAAAAAAACAAACAGTGGCTCTGCACATAAAGCACCTGAAGGCAACAGAAGAAATAAATAATAGGAGGCAGGGAACCAGGACCGGGGTGGGAGGGGCCAACACTTCTTATTGTATACTTTTTTTAATCATTTTGATTTCTAAATCATGTATATACATATATATGTATTTTAAAGTATGTACATGTATTTTTAAAGACTAAATTTAATTCTAAGAGTGGCAGTATGGTATCAGTGAAAACTTGTGGCTGGAAATTAGAAGAACCAAACCCTCCACTGCCCTACCTTGTACAAGTTCAATATGCTATATGTACCCCAATTTCTTCATTTAGCTAACAGAGGCCTTTGGATTAGATAATCTCAAACACAGAAGTTAAAAGGATAGGCTCTGAATATCAGGATTTGTATCCTGGTTCTAAAACTCAACAGCACGAAACCTTACCATCATCCTTCAACAGGTTAGACAGTGAATACCCACCTCATTGAGCTGGGAAGCAGATTAAATGAGTTACTGCAAGAACTTAGAATAGCACATGGTACACAAATAAGTGTTCTACGGGTGCTATAAACTGCGAATCATCCCCTCTAGTTATGCAATTCTTTGCTCTCTACCTATTAAAAGTAGGACTAATGCCCCAAATTTAAAATAGACGGCAGAATAAAGTCTGAACTGGGAAAATGAAAAAACAATAAAAATTGCTGGCATAATTTTTTTTTAAAACTCAATGAAATACAGGTGGTCCTTGCTTTGCTACATTCACATAAAGTTATGCATATTGGAAATAGACAGTGAGGACTGTGTAAGAATGCTTTTTTGTGCAGACTATATTATTCTGATGTTCATCAAACCGTGATTTATAATAAAGAAAATGGAAGATAATTAAATGTCTGAAAATAAAGAGATGGTTAGCTGACCAATGGTATATCTGGTGAAATATTATGTAGTCATATAAGGTGATGTTTATTTAGTGTTTAATAACAAAGAAAATATTTGTAAGAAAAGATTCAGAATATAAAATGGAATCTCTTGTACGATCACTCCTATGTAAATAAACAGTATAGAAAAAAAAAGACTGGGAGGGCCTGGCTGGCTCAGTGCGTAGAGCGTGTGGCTCTTGATTTCAGGGTCATGAGTTTAAGCTCCATGTTGGGTGTGGAGCCTACTTTAAAAAAAAAAAATTAACCAACAGTTACTTTTGGGTAGTAGAATTCTTACCTTCTAGTTTTTATTTTTTTTTTAATTTTCCAAAATGAAAAGAAAATAAACTATTAAAACAAAAATGCTATAGTATTTGTCCAGTGTACAATTACACACTGTCCTAAAGATCCAACAAAATCCTGATCAAGCTACTTTAGCCTCCAAAAAAAAAAAGTTAGATATTAGACCTTAAAGGCTATTTAAACATTCTATGTCACTGCATTCTGATCTTCTGATGGATTCTTTACAAGATAAATACCCAAGAATAGCAAAAAATAAAACAAAACAAAACAAAATCCACATTCCACTTTGCAGAATAATTTCATGGAACTATTCATTTTGTTTATGTTTTCATTTGTCTGTATGATTGTTTATAGGTTCAAGTCAAGAAAAAGTACGTATCTCTTCTCAGCCCCCAAGAGTATATGAACCACGAGTTGGAAAAACAAATGGATGCTGAAATTATCATTTCAGCACATCCTGTGGGTTTAGTTACTAGAAATCACAGATTTTACAGGATGAAAGAGAACCACAAACAAAATAAATGAAGCTGAGTCATCTTACCTTTAACATAGACTATTATGTTTTCCTTTTTATTTTCTAAATAAAAATCCCTCTTATTCCTGGTCTGTGGATTTCAAATTCAGTATTTTACATTACTTATAAAAATAAAAAAGCTAACATTTTAAACTTCTACCCTTCAAGTATTACAATGAGTTTCTAGAGTATTATGATTAGATTCACTTTCTAGCAGTGGCCTCTGGGAATATAAAATTAATGGGAAAGGGGCATGATGGAACTTTCTGAGATTATGAAAAAGTTCTACAGCTTATTCTGGGTGGTGGTTAGAGGTATATTCACCCATCAAAAACGATCTGATTGAATACTTAAGGTCTGTACATCTTACTGTGTGTAAGTTATACTTCCAAAAAATTCCCTTCTAAATGATTGACACGCATACTTTTAAAATACCTAATATTAAAAATTCTGGAAGCTAAAGCTGCCAAGTTTGTCTGTGTGTGTTATTAGCAGGTGTTAAATCATACTCATCCACAAAGATACAATTCCTAACAGGACTTCAGTTTATTACTACCAACATTGCACAACTGAACGCATGACCAAACGTAAATATTAAGGTACACTCCTTTTTTGCCAAACACTCTGCAAAAAAAAAAAAAAAATCAAAACCGAACACAAATCACACTCCCTCACACACATCAAAAACTAACCCCCAATGGTAACTATACCATATGGTTACATCCAGAACTACCCACTGTATTTAATTCAAAAACCTTTCAAATTACAAGATTACACTTTGTACATTTTCAGTAATTTAAGTAATATAAAAGTCACCATATTCTTTGACGTACTGACTAGCTGAAGACAAAATCCTTCACCCTAAATTTTACTAGCTTCAAAATGGTTTCAGGGGGATATAAAGAAACAAGCTTAGGTGAAGAAACACACACAAAAAAACCACCAAAAAAAAACCAAACCAAGGAATTCCAGAAAGTGCAAGCATATCCGGAGGAAGCACAGACACAGCTTCAGCCTCATTCCCACAGTTCTTAGTAACACCACTACACAGAGAAAACATCCCACGGAGAAAAACCGGAAGCCACTTACGACAGAGAGAAACTTGCTGATGCATGAAAGTGTGAGTAGAATACAACTTCAAACAAGCAGTTAAAAAAACCATCAGCAAAACCGAAGACAAAGAAAAGCCTTGTTGTAAGAGGGAAGTGCCTAAGCTTAAACAAGCGATACATACCCGTCTGTCGATCTTATCACCCTGTAAATTACACATGACAAATTACTCAGAAATATTACTGCGTTAGAAAAATTTAAATCTAGAAAAATCCCTCACAGATGGTCTCTACAAACCCATACCAACACTTTGGGACAGTACAGTTCAAATCCTTTATTATGTAACAGTGCTTCTACATTTTGGAGGAGAAAGGATCATTTGATAGCACTGTGATAACTCAGAGTGGGAAGACACCGCTATCTGGAGAATTTGTCGTTACATGTTAACTGTGAAGACAGTGGTAGAGCAAACTCTCTGGTGGCAGTGGTCAGTTAATTGCTGTTTGGCTTAAGAGAAGCTGTTTTCAACAGACAACATGAAAATGACAAGTAGTAAATACATAAAGATATGGATATTTGGGGGTAGTTTTTTCAAATCACAAAGAAATAAGTGATAAATCAAAGATAAAATAAGCTTTCAACATAAGTAAACAGATTTTAAACAACAAAGGGAGCAGACAACCCCCTTTTCACCACAGTTAATTTTTCATAATTCTTCACCTTTAATTTATAGCTTTCTGCGTTATGACACTGATGTTTCTTTAAAAGCTCACAATAAAACAATGAGTGTGACAAAATTCAAAATTAAGAAGGACACAGGACCTTATCACAGGGAGGGAGGCAGGAAAATTGGGAAATTCCAGGGGACAGCACAATTTTAGACTTAAGTACATGTTTACGCTGAGTGGTTCTGAGTGGTTGATGACCGTAATTTCACTGAAGAGTGAACCTGAACTGTTCAGTCATAAGGCTGGTGCATGGGGACAAATCATCCACGAGTAAGTGATACTCCTAAACAGCTTCTCACCCACACTTCAGTGAAGCTCTGCTGTTCTCACCGGGGTCTAGATGTTCTCATCAGGGGTCTAGAGGTCTGCAAACAGTTAAATTTTTGTCTGTCTTACTAGCTAAGTTATTAGCTTTAGGATTTTGATGATTTGAGAGCTCATAGACATCAAGGAGTCCAATGGTTAACGGTATCAGCGATGGGCTGGTATCCTACCTTTGCTTCCTAGAAGGAAGACTGACTGGTTTGGGAAGAGAAAGAAGGAAGCACGTAGCTATGAACCACTTTGTTCCATGCCCTCCTATAAGCTGACCCAAATTTGGCCACAGAGCAGAACGGTAACAGAATAGTGCAAGAACACCGCGGATGATGTAAAAGGAAACAAAGAAAAACAAGTCACCTTTCTGTCCAGAATATGTGTTTCTATCATGAAGCAGACCTTATTAACTATTTGACAAAACCACTCATGTAAGGATATTTATTGCTTTCTCTCCGCAAACTGTTTCTGGTTACAATGAGCCAATGGGCAGGTAAGTCCACACCTCTTTCCTTTTCTATCTGCATGTACTAAGGATATCCTTAAACTCCTGTATCGCTGACATACAAATGTGTGGCAGAGACTTTTCCCGCCTTCGAGAGTTCCACTCACCACGTTACCTGTGAAAGGATGTTGGTGCACTGCTGTAATAAAGACACCGGAGGGTTGCCAATACTCGTAGCAAGTTGAACCCTGAGTAACTGTTCCTTCTGGGTAGCGTTTTCTTGCAAAGCGTGGGCAAGGGCCACGGCAGCACACCAGTTTGAAAGCGAATCAGTGGAAAACAGGCCTCCGCACAGTAACTGACCCGCTGAGACAGAGTTACCTGTTGCTACAAAGACAGCAAGCAGAGGGTAATAAAAAATTAAATGTTGCTTTACGCACACACACAAATAGTTCAAAATCCTATTTTAAATTTTGTTAATTAGCAATATTGAGTTACATCTGTAAAAGTCTGCTTTTCAAAACAAAATGAAAGATGACAAAAAAGGACTTTGGAAGAAGTGTGATAGGATAAGGAGATGTAGAACATGTTAGCTATCAAACTGATGAGATGATATTCCAGAAAATCACTGTCTTAATTAAAAACTATATTTCTGAAGCAAATTCAAGGAAATGCTGTATTTCAAATGTTCCACTACATCTAGGGTCTTTTATCTTAGGATATGTTTTATCATTAAAAAGCTTAAAAGACTACTTACTTTTTAAAACAGAAATCAGAACAAAATCATTTACCATCAATAGTGGAAGGCAGGAGCGTTGACACAATTTCTCCTTGTCCCTTCTGGTTTTTATATAAGAAACACTGGAAACAGTAGAGAACAGCACAGCGCAGTACGAACGGTTGCCTTTCGTTGACCATGGACATGAGCAGAACTACAATCGCCGGCCTGTTGCATTCAAAAAGAACAGAACAGAGAGAAACATTGCAACCCAAGTATACGAATCAACAGCCAGTCGTTGCTGCTGACTGAAGAACCATAGTAATAAAATAATATTTCCATCAAGTTAATATTTCCATCTCCATCTCACAGGAACAGTAACTGCAATGGAGACAAGCAATCTGTTTGCTTAAGGCCCGGAGGAGGGAGTGTGGTATCTGAGCCCAAATACCTAAGCTCCAAGAACCACAAACTCTTTTAAAATAGCAACATACTTATCTTGTCAGATGATTTCTAGTTTCAGAACATATAGTTGAACTTCTTAAGGGAATAAGATGTTATATACGAGATATACTAAAAACCCAAAGGAAGTTTTGACTTCCTCAGAGAAATCGCAAGATTTCCCGTTTCCTACCTTGGTGGGTTTGAAGGTGCATTTACAGAAGCAAAGTAGTCTTGGTTTACTTGGTAGCCTCGAATAACTTCTGATACAGTATTAATGGTCTATTAAGGGGGGAAAAATAAAAATTTAGAGAGAGAACGTCAAGGACGAAAACCTGTTTTCAAAGGAAGAAAATGTTTTATCCTTCTGTGTTTTGCTTTTAAATGCCAAGACTCGGACACCAAAAAAAGCAGTGACAGCATTATAATCTTCTAACACTTTTTTGAAATAACATTTTAAAACATTAAGTGCAGGCCTCTAATTAGAAATAACACCTGACTACAAGCATTTAAAATATCAAAAAACTAAAATTAATAGTATTCTCTAAGAGACAGAATCTATTTCTACAAAACAAGGATGCTTTAGGATAAAATCAGAGAAGACATTTAAAATCTAACAAATTAAATTTCAATTTAAGGATGAAGTTGAAAAGACCTCCAAGAAAATAGAATAAAAAGACAAACTAGGTCCATAGAAAGTCCAACAATCTTTCAATAGAGTTGCAGAAGCAGGACATAAAAAAATTATCAGAAAATATGAAAAACATTCTCAGAACTGAAGAACACATGTCTATGGCTTGAAAGGGCCCAGTGAGTGACAAAAATAATTGAAGAGGGGGAAAAAAGTCTGTAGTACTGTACATCATCAGGATATTTCTGGAAACAAGAAAGAAAGAGAAGATCCCAAAAGTTTCTAGAGAAAAAAAGATTACATAAAAAGGATTAAGCTTAAAAATGGCTTCAGATTTTTTAACGGCAGCATTGAAATAATGTTCTGAAAGTTGAGTGTTATGATTTCCAACTCTGAATGGATACCTAGCCAAACATTTGAACTGAAAGTAGAAGAATGACATCAAAGAGCTAAAACCAAGTTCTCCTGCCATCTACCTTTTTTGGAAAGTTAAGTAAACTAAGATAACAAGCCGAAAGGTTGAGGGATAAAGACACGGCCTGGTAACTAAGGGATTTCAGTCAAGAGAGAAGTAAAAGGAGATCCTAGGGGGCTGGTCAAAGTCCCAGGACAAGAGATGTGCATAGAAGGAGAGAATAACTAGCCCATATTGGAGCAGGAGGATGGAAGGCTTCCAGAAAGAAAACCGCCTGGGATGGAAATGATGTGTTAAGCATGTGATAGCGCTAATATGCAGGCACACAGAAAATCAGTAAGACGAAAAAAGAACACTACGACAACTTAGGAAAGAGAAAGGGATACTTAACAAAAGATATGGGCAACCTGTCAGGACCCCTCTCACTCTTGAGAGCTCTTTCTGTATCTTCACTTAATAAACTTCTATCACCCTGCGGGACCTGGGGCCACGCTGACCCTGCGTGGGCTTCACCCCGGTTAAGCCTCTGGAGCGATGTCTCTCAGCGGAACAGACTTTTAAAAGTCCCGATTTTGTGCTCCGTTGCTCCGCCGCTTGCTGGGAGCCGGCCCCTCCCCCCGCGGTCTATCTTCCCGTCGCTTTGGATTCACTTCTCCGCCCGTCCTACATTTCCTTACACCACACACGAAAATAGACTCAAAATGGATGAAGGATCTCAATGTGAGAAAGGAATCCATCAAAATCCTTGAGGAGAACACAGGCAGCAACCTCTTCGACCTCAGCCGCAGCAACATCTTCCTAGGAACATCGCCAAAGGCAAGGGAAGCAAGGGCAAAAATGAACTATTGGGATTTTATCAAGATCAAAAGCTTTTGCACAGCAAAGGAAACAGTTAACAAAACCAAAAGACAACTGACAGAATGGGAGAAGATATTTGCAAATGACATATCAGATAAAGGGCTAGTGTCCAAAATCTATAAAGAACTTAGCAAACTCAACACCCAAAGAACAAATAATCCAATCAAGAAATGGGCAGAGGACATGAACAGACATTTCTGCAAAGAAGACATCCAGATGGCCAACAGACACATGAAAAAGTGCTCCATATCACTCGGCATCAGGGAAATACAAATCAAAACCACAATGAGATACCACCTCACACCAGTCAGAATGGCTAAAATTAACAAGTCCGGAAATGACAGATGCTGGCGAGGATGCGGAGAAAGGGGAACCCTCCTACACTGCTGGTGGGAATGCAAGCTGCTGCAACCACTCTGGAAAACAGCATGGAGGTTCCTCAAAATGTTGAAAATAGAACTACCCTATGACCCAGCAATTGCACTGCTGGGTATTTACCCTAAAGATACAAACGTAGTGATCCGAAGGGGCATGTGCACCCGAATGTTTATAGCAGCAATGTCTACAATAGCCAAACTATGGAAAGAACCTAGATGTCCATCAACAGACGAATGGATAAAGAAGATGTGGTATATATACACAATGGAATACTATGCAGCCATCAAAAGAAATGAAATCTTGCCATTTGCGACGACGTGGATGGAACTAGAGGGTATCATGCTTAGCGAAATAAGTCAATCGGAGAAAGACAACTATCATATGATCTCCCTGATATGAGGGAGAGGAGATGCAACATGGGGGGTTAAGGGGGTAGGAGAAGAATAAATGAAACAAGATGGGATTGGGAGGGAGACAAACCATAATTGACTCTTAATCTCACAAAACAAACTGAGGGTTAATGGGGGGAGGGGGGTTGGGGGTGTGGGATTATGGACATTGGGGAGGGTATGTGCTATGGTGAGTGCTGTGAAGTGTGTAAACCTGGCGATTCACAGACCTGTACCCCTGGGGATAAAAAGATATTATATGTTTAAAAAAATAAAATAAATAAATAAATAAATAAATAAATAAACTTCTATCACTTAAAAAAAGAAAGATAATTAGCTCTGTTCCCTGCTCCGGCTTAGCAAGGAACAGTATTTATATAGTCATAAAATTATAAGCCCTGAGTACTGATTTAAACACAAATTACTGGGTGGACAGAAGGAAGTAAAGTGAGAGGGTTATACAATGGGAAGCAAGACTTAAGTCAGGGTGGAGCGAGGCTAAAGATAGCGGGTTTTGTTACAGAACTTATTATCATCTCTTCTTTTAATGTGCATGTGTTAATTTGAGAAAAATTTCAAAACAGTTCAAATAAACTCCACCTTTCTTTCCTTCGAACTAACTTCCTTTTCTTAATAGGCAGGCAAGAAAAAATGCCAGACATCAGGGAGAAAGAATGTACAATTCTCGGAATATGTAAGACTACTTAAAGTCTCAAGTCTTATTTGACTAAATCATACTGTTCTCAAAATTAAAACCATCAATCATACTGGGTATTCCTGCTGAATACAATAAAATTAATGAAATCCTGTATGCTTTCACATTATTCATATACTATTGAACTTGAGGATGGAGTATACCTTTGGGGCTTATACTGTCGAATTACACTAAGTAGATTTTAGTAGGACCAGTTAGGAACTTAACATATAAAAGTGGTTCACTTCTACTGTTTTTCCTTTAGCTGACATCTAATTCCTCTTAGGATTCCCGATTTCAACGGGCCCCGAGCAGCCCCTGGCCCCACGCGGTTTACCTCGGTCAGGATATCGGCCGGAACACCCGTGGCCATGAGGATGGTGCAGAGCCGCTGCAGTAAACCGCACTGGAACATGGCTTTCTGGCAGCTGCTCGTAGCCCCGGGAGGGTTGGTGGGAGAGACCAGCACCCGAACAAGCTGCGAAAGGAAGAGCAAACAAAATGTGTCTTTTAAAGATTTGAAAAGTCTGGAGGGAAATGATCTGTATGAACACGAGCATCTGTGTGAAGGCTTCCCGGCCCTCCTCGGCCAGATCTAGGGGCTCTTCCCTTCAAGCTCTCATGGCAACAGCTCTGCTACAGCGCACGGTGCGCTATGCCGTCTGCGCCACTTTGTCGCCTTCAGGGGATTGTGAACTCCCGAGCAGAGGAGCAGAGACTGCCTCAGTCATTTTTGTTCCAAAGAACAAGCCCAGTATTTATAACATAGTTTATATTCAACGAGTGAACGGATGAATGGAGTAACAGGGCGGTATATTTCTTATCAAAGTAAAGATGGAACTACCTAATTACAGAGCAGATCTGGGAACAGAGTGGCCTGAGGTGTGATAAATTCCCCTTCACTGGGAGCTACTTAAAGAGAGACCAGAACTTACAACTGAAGACGTGGTAGAAGATTTACGCATTACGCAAGGGGTTGGCCTCATTGATCATTAATGCTAATTAAATCCTTACGGCTCAATGATTAGTCTGAACTTGAACATGAAATCTGAGAAACAAAAAAATGTCATCCTCAACATTTTCAGCATCGTTATATCTACAAAGTAATTTTATATGCATCTTGTATTTTAAAACGACACTCACAGGTCTATGTGTGTACAAAGCCTTATATATTAAGATCACATGGGAAATTTGTGATAACACTTTATTAAGAGGGTTGATTAAGGGGTGCCTGGGTGGCTCAGTCAGCTGGACATCTGCCTTTGGCTCAGGTCATGATCCCAGAGTCCTCGGATCAAGGCCCAAGTTGGGCTCCCCGCTCAATGCGGAGTCTGCCTCTCCCTCTCCCCCTGGCCCTCCCCTGCTTGTGCTCTTTCTTTCCTTTCTCAAATAAATAAATAAAATCTTAAAAAAAAAAAAAAGGGGGGTTGACTAATACACTGATGTCACTAGAGAGCAACTTTAGGATTACCCATTGGTTTAAATCCTTAAGCCTTTCTAGTTAGGCCTCCGAGGCTTTTGTTTTTTTAATTTATCCTCCTATCCTTACGTGGCTGGGTGGGGGGTGGCAGAGGGAATATATATACATATATATATGTATATATGTGTATATATATATGTATATATGTGTATATGTATTACATGTGTAAAACAAATACCAGCTAGATGTCTTTTCTCCCATAAATATTTCTCTATGCATCTCTAACTAAAAAGGATTTTAAAAAACATAATCATCATGCTATCACCATACCTAACAAAATCAACAATAATTCCCTAATACAATCTAATCACTTGGATATCTTTACTGATGATGTAAAAAAAAGAAAAAGCAATTATCCATTTTCTAGATAACAGAGAAGTAGGAAAAGGTGACTGAAGAAAGAGGTAATACTTAATATGAGGATAAGAAAACAAGGGAAGACTTAATAACAACATTCAAATCTGTAAAATACTGTAAGGAATGGACTTGTATTTTCCCAGAAAGCAAACCAAGGGGAAGTCTGTAGAAGTTATATCAAGGCAGACTTTAACCCATTATATGGATTAAGTTTTTAATAACTAGAATTACCCCAAAACAAAAAGGATTTTCTCATAAGGTAATGAGCTTTCTGAGAGTTGCTGGCAGTAACTGTTCAAAAAATGGTCTACAAGGGTATATATGCCTGTAGGCATAGGAGGCAGAACTAGTCATAACACTATCATTTCAGGACAAAATTAAAATGTTTTATGACTAAAAAATGTTTTGAAAAGATGAGCATCCCCCAAATTTAATCTGTAAAAGCTGAATAAAATATTCTTAAGCACATCAATTTCAACTTACAGAATTTTTAAGATCAATCATGATTTCAACTGCAATGATGAATAAATTCCAGTTAGGATGTTTACTATTCGAACAGGACCATTTATCACCATTTTTGGTGTATTTTCATTTGGTGCAACATAGAGAACTCAAAGTACAAGCAACCCTACATACAGCTATAAAGAAATAGCATTGGACAGGTTGAAAAGCAGAAGATAACCTGCGACCTGTGAAGTCATGAATGTATCAACTACTCGATTTTTGACATGGAGAATATATTAAAGTGAATTAAACTCAGGCTCTTTATTTTGAAGTTTACGTTCAAGATTTTATTCAGTTTTTTTTTAAGTCAAGAGTACTTAAAGAACCAATTTACTATCTACTTAATTTTTGTTGATATTCAGTATGCTAGTCTATGTTTTTGTTTTTGTTTTTTGGTAAAATAGTACTTTACTTTTTAAACAGCAACACTTTCTTCAAAAATAATTCCTTACATAGTACCCTAAACTACAAAACACGCGTGGACTCCTCCAGCACTTTAAAAGATCACTGCTCGGCAGGACAGACCTAAGTTTTTGCCCATCACCAGACCCTTCACTCTGTCTAACCACCTTTTGAAAGGTACTTTTCTAGAGGAAGTTCCTTTATTAAGAAAGTGGTATTGGGCAAAGATATCAAGCTTACTACTTTGGATGCTATTTTGAAAGGACAAAAACTAACACAGTCTTGAAATATGTAATACTGACATATGAAAACAGAAGTGATGAAGGGAGGAGTGTAAAATAGAAAGATTCTACCCATGTTGTCCTATAAAATATTTTCCTAACCACTCTTATGCATATTCTATATAGGATAACTATAATTTATTATCTAAATTGGGACAGTTTAGAAGTGGAAGAGGGCACTGTTACAGTAATTACAAAATGAATACTATCCAGGCAAAATGGGGCATCTGGTCACCCTAATAATTGATCAACCCTACAGAGTCAACTCCCAGGGTATGCAGCAATATTCAGACTCTAATTATTAGAGAAACTATCCATCTAGTTTTAAGGAAAACAACTTCAGAGATGCAGACATAATGCAGAGATATTTGAAAACCCACAAGAATCACCAGAGTCGGTAAGTTGGGAGGCTAGAGTATAAATTTAAGGATTGAGAAGGCAAAATAAAGATATAAGTAAGTAAAATACTTCAAAGAATTTCATATATTCTCTGATGCAGAAATCATTTGGGATCCTACTGTCTTCAATTTTACTACCATCACCACTAAGCTATCACCATAAAGCTTAAATAAAATTACCCGTGATGTGTCAGTTTCACCTGTATCTGATTTAAAACAGATTATTAATCTTTGGGGGCAGGCATATTAATATTCATTTCCTAGCAGTCAGTGCCTAACTCCCAGTAAATGTTTACTGAATGAATTTATTTGCTGAACGTAGTATTCTGAATATTAAAGCCTTAACTGAAGAAATCAGATTTAAAAAATTCAAATCGACAATCTAACCTATTATTCTCTGGGTGCAAAAGGTTCATCAGGACACTATATATTTCGATTTGCTTTAAAATAATGCAGCAGGACAAGAAAGTGGGATAAAAGGTGAAACAAAACTGCCAGGTGTTAATAATTATTGAAGCTGAGTGATGGATGTGGTAATGGGGGCTGGGGGGAGGCCAATGGCAGAGGATCTCTGAACATAACTGCAAATTCATACTAAAAGATTTTTTAAAGCCCATCTGAAACCAACTCAACATCCTAAGTTTATCAAACACGAGCAATTTTCTTTGCTTTGAAAGGAACAATGTCAAAATTCTTATCACATTTGTATCTAACTACAGTATACCTGTAGCATCACGTGCAGATTAGTCACTTTCTGTGCAGACCAGCCAGAATTTTCATCTCCAACATGAAACCAAGGTTTCATACGTTGAATATATGAGCCTTCTTTAAAAAAATTTTGATTGGAATTGTTGTTTTTTAACAAGTTTTGGAGCAAAATCAGACAATCTTCCACTACTATACCTGGGAAAAGAATGTAAAATGGAAATGTTAAGGCTGATAAAACCCGAAGGCAAATTCAATCCCCAAACACTTTTTGCTGCCGGGGTGGGGGTTGGGGGGAATGGGCAGGAGGGTGATGTGCTGAGGGAGGGGGAGAGAATTTTTCTTTTTTTTAAGATTTTATTTATTTATTTGAAAGAGAGAGAGAGACAGTGAGAGAGGGAATACAAGCAGGGGAAGTGGGAGAGGGAGAGGCAGGCTTCCCGAGGAGCAGGGAGCCCGATGTGGGGCCCAATCCCAGGACCCTGAGATCATGACCTGAGCTAAAGGCAGAGGCCCAACCGACTGAGCCACCCAGGTGCCCCGAGAATCTTTTTTTTAAAGATTTTATTTATTTATTTTAGAGAGAGAGAGGAGGACACATGCGTAGGCAGGCGTGCAGGGGAGAAGCAAAGAGGGAGGAAGAGGAACCAGCAGATTATGCTCCATGTTGAGCTCATAGCCCCAGGCAAGGCTTGATCTCATAACCCTGAGATCATGACCTGATGACCTGAGCTTGAGCCAAAATCAAGAGTATAAAACTTAACTGACTGAGTCACCCAGACCAAACACCCCCACCACTCTTTAAAAAAAAGACAAATCTGGGTGCCTGGGTGGCTCAGTGGGTTAAGCAGCTGCCTTCGGCTCAGGTCATGATCTCAGGGTCCTGGGATCGAGTCCCGCATCGGCTCTTTGCTCAGCAGGGAGCCTGCTTCCCTCTCTCCCTCTCTGCCTGCCTCTTTGTCTACTTGTGATCTCTCTCTGTCAAATAAATAAATACAATCTAAAAAAAAAAAAAAAAAAAAAAAGACAAATCTCCAAGCTCAGCATTTCTTCAGTTCTGCAAGGTAGAAAACCTGCGCTGACTCCTGATGGCCACAGGCCACAAGCTGTATGCTCTGATTCAGGTCCCCACCGATCTCTTGACCACTGTGTTCAACTATCCACTCACCTCAGTAACTCATATTTTTTCTTCAGATCCCAGATTAAACATCAAGCACTGATGACCGGGCTAGTCTCACCAGCTACATGCTTCATAAAAGCCTGCTCCTTTTATTATGCAGTTTGTGTCTTGTCCACTAGGTTATAATTCATAAAGACAGGAATGTGAACGTCCTACTAGGATATGTGCTCAGCAGAGACAGAGAAAAGATATAGCTATCAGGTTGCTATTAAATATTTGTTGAATGAATCAACCATATCTTAATCTCTAAGAAGCACCTGACATTATCGTCTTGATGTCTCTTTCTTGAAACTTCCTCTTGCCTTAGTTTCTAAAACACGAATTACTCTCTTCTCATTTTCCTTACATGTCTCTGGCCACTCCTCAGGCTTCCCATGGTTCCTGGCTCCGGTTCTCCATCTACTCCTCTCTCTGCTCACAACATACTGTTCCATGGGGTACTTGCACCCACACCACAGCTTACACTGCTTTCATGGCTTAAAGCTCTCCAATGATGTCCACTTTACCAAGTGCCAGCTTAACCAAGGATCTGTTCCCTCTGTTGACAATATGATTGATACTAGATGCTCACAGCTGATAGGTTCCTCTGTATACTATATCCACACTTTTACCTCTACTAGTTGAACTTTATGTTTACAAAAATCAGTTGCTTTTTTTTTTTTTTTTTAAATTAATAGACTTTATTTTGGGGGGCACCTTGGCGGCTCAGTCCGAAAAGCATAACCACTGTTGATCTTGGGATCGTTTGAGTTCAAGCCCTATGTTGAGCGTCAAGATCACTCAAATAAACAAAACTATAAAAAAAAAGGACTATTTCTTAGAGCAGCTTAACAGTGTTTTGTAGAGAAATTTTCAATGTTAATGAAGTCTCAAGTACCAATTTTTTCTTTCATGGATCATGCCTCTAGTATTGTACCTAAGAGAAAACAACTTTTGTAATTTACAAAGCTACCATGCTATTTGCACTAGTCATTAATTAACTATTATATAAACTGCCAAATAATAGTTCCCTCTTATCTGCAGTTTCACTTACTGAGGTCTCACTTATCTGGGATCAAGTGCAGTCCAGAAACCGGTGATCATCCTGATTTAGTGTCAGAAGGTTTATAGCAGTCTAATGCTACATCACAATGCCTACGTCATTCGCTTCACTTCATCACCTAGAAACCTTATCATTTCATATTATCATGAGAAGCAACGTGAGTTCAGCACAGTATTTTCAGAGACAGAGGAGGATCACATTCACATAACTTTACAGTATATTGTTACAATTGTTCTTTTCTATTATTAGTTGTTGTTAATCTCTTACTGTGCCTAATTTGTAAATTAAATTTTATCATAGGTATGTATGTATAGGAAAAAACACTGTATACATAAGATTTGGTTACTATCTATGATTTCAGGTATCCACTGGGGGTCTTAGAATGTATTCCTTATAGATAGAGTTTTTATAAAAACTAAGTCTTTGGCAAAACTCAATGAAAGCAAGTCATTAAGAATAGCTGTTGTTATATACGGGTAATATAAGTCTAAAAAACAAGAAAACTAATTGTAAAAACCCACGAAGATCTTGCATTTCACTGTAAAGAAACCCAAAAGCAAATCCTACATGATGTATTATAGATGTGATATAATAAAGATGCAGAAAGATGATGGAAAAACTCCAATCAGTCGACCCATATTTGAAGAAAAGGGTCTGGCCCTAACTCAAAAGATCACTTTATCAATGCATATTGAAAAAAATTATTACATTTAACTTGAAATAAAAATGTTTAAGGTGCATATTTAAAATATGTTTAAAATCTCTGATTTAACCAGTCCTGCACTCCAAATTAGAGGCTTCCTGACTTCATACTGCTGGACCATGTGGATCCTCACCTCCTGAGGAGGAATCACTGTATCTGTCTCTTATGAAGGACCATATATCTCCATTAAATAAGATCTGCCATTAAGGAGCATCAGAAGGCCCTGGAGGAAAGAGAATGTCAAAACCCTCACCATCACTAGCGGGCCTTCCCTCCACTGTGCAAAGTTAATTCTAGAGCTTTGAAGGCTACCATCGGTCACAAGGAGCCACTGGAACTTATCTTAGCAATCCTAAAGACTAGCCGATTCTACCTTGTCTTAAAATTCTGTTTTCCTTGGTCGCCTCTGAAAATATATACCTCGCTAATCACCTATGCACCTCCATGTTCTCATCTTAGAATGCTTAATCTCCTTTGAACTCTCTCAAGATGCTACCTCTAACTCCTAAATACTGGTTAATAAAACCTACTATATACCCTCAATCACTTCATGAAATGTTTTTGGTTTTTTTTTTTAAGATGTATTTATTTTGTCGAGAGATAGCATGCACAAGCAGGGGAGAGGGGCAAAAGGAGAGGGAGAAGCAGACTGCCCACTGAGCAGGAAGCCTGACACGGCGCTCGATCCCAGCAGCCCCAGATCATGACCTGAGCCGAAGGTAGCCGCTTAACTGACTGAGCCACCCAGGTGCCCCAAAATATTTTTTTCTTTAAAGAAGCTACCTTCGGTGCCTGGGTGGCTCAGTCAGTTACGCGTCTGCCTTCGGTTCATGTCATGATCTCAGGGCCTGGGAGTGAGTCTCACATTAGGCTCCCTGCTCATTAGAGAGCCTGCTTCTCCTTCTCCCTCTGCTGCTCCCCCTGCTTGTGCTCTCTACCTGTTAAATAAATAAAAACAATCCTTACAAAAAAAAAAAAAAAAAAAAAAAAAAGCAGCACCTGCCTTATAACATTCTGAAGGGCAGGCAGTTCATGCTCTCGATTCTATGTATGAGTCGGAATGTGGAATCTATGATCCTCCCAGCCCAGTGTACTTTCCAGAGACCACAGTTCCTCTGCCTTCTCACAAAATCTCCCGTTTCCTTGCGGATCAGGCCATGTGCCCATATGATCTCTTACACTCCTCATTGCTTATGTAACAAAACCATGGTCACTATTCTGTTCACTGACAGCATCACGGGCATCTTGCTCAAAATCTTCTTTCTCTACTTGCTGCTGTCACTCTTGATTTCGGTGACAATCCCTCTAATACCTGGACTTCTCAGTTCCCTGACCTCACTGTCAGAATTCTCATTCCATTACAAAACCTCCCATCTTTCCCGCTCCAGTATTTTCAACCTATCTGTTCTACGGCTTCCCTGAGACTTTCAACCCAACAAGTCTTCTTTCTTCCTTTTCAGGAACGCTCTCTACCTTTACTTTCCTCCCTGTCTAGCTTAGATTATACAAATCTTCATTTCTTCACTCTGTAGATAATAAACTAAGTTCTCTTGTCTTTCTTTTCATAGCACCTTCCTCGAAAAAACAAAATCCTGTGAAAAATTAACTGCTTGGTTTTTTTTCTTTATTGCACCTAGGCAGCAGAGTACTGGAAGGGAGTGGGGAGACAGAATCACCTAATCAAGCAATCTGCAGTGCTGTAAAATCACAGTGAAAACCCTCAATGGGGCTTTTATCCCTGCCTGGAAATCTTCCTAATTACAATAGTCAACTAGCTCTCTTATTCTCCAAAAGACTTTTTACTTCCCCCATAATTCTCAGCTGGGTCCTCCTCTTTCCCTCTCAGCATGACTCTATTTTCAATTCAACTTCCTACCACCAAATCTGCAAAAGGACCTACCTCTCCACCTGTGCACTCAACATTATGATGGGAGATGTGCTTCCTTTCCTGTCTTAAAAGCCAACTCCCGGGGCGCCTGGGTGGCTCAGTGGGTTAAAGCCTCTGCCTTCGGCTCAGGTCATGGTCCCGGGGTCCTGGGATCGAGCCCCGCATTGGGCTCTCTGGGCGGCGGGGAGCCTGCTCCCCCTTCTCTCTCTCTCTGCCTGCCTCTCTGCCTGCTTGTGATCTCTGTCTGTCAGGTGAATAAATAGAATCTTAAAGAAAAAAAAAAAGCCAACTCCAAACCCTACTCTGGATTCCAATCCTTCCTCTTTTTTTAGGTATTCTGAATCAATGATTGATCATCCTCTCTCTCTCGTATCCTCCCTCTTCTCAACTTGCTTATATTGGTTGTAGTCTCTCTCATTTTAAAGAAAAGACCCTCATAGATTAAAGAAGAATAATCTGTATCTCCAAAGATACAGAAAAAAATTCACTAAAATTCAAGATTCAAGGGCACCTGGGTGGCTCAGCTGGTTAAGCAACTGCCTTCAGCTCAGGTCATGATCCTAAGGTCCTGGGATTGATCCCCACATCAGACTCCCTGCTCTGCCGGGGAGCCTGCTTCTCACCCTCCATATCCCTGCCGCTCCCCCTGCTTCTGCTCTCTCTTGCTCTGTCAAATAAATAAAATCTTAAAAAAAAAAAAAAGAGTTAAAAAAAATAGAATCAAGATTCATTCATGATAAAAACTTAGCAAAAATAAAATTTAATGGCGAGACATCAGTACTCTTAATAAAGTCAGCAACATTCAACAGTGTATTAAAGATTGTAATTAGTGCAATGAGATGAAAAAGAAAAGTGGTGTAAGAATTGAATATGAAGAAAAAATGATTAATTTTATGAGTAGAAAATATGATTATCTACACAGAAAGCCCAATTAGAACCAAGGGTTTAAGAAGGTGGTTGGACACAAGATTAACATACAAAAATCAAGTAATGACCAGTTTGAGAATGTAAAAGAAAAAGATCACATTTATATGGTAACAAAACGAAATGCTTAGGAATCAATTTAATAAAAAAAGATGTAACAGGGGCACTGGGTGGCTCAGTGGATTGGGGCTTCTGTCTTCAGCTCAGGTCATGATCTCAGGGTCCTGGGATTGAGCCCCACGTCGGGCTCTCTGCTCAGCGGGGAGCCTGCCTTCCTTCCTCTCTCTCTGCCTGCCTCTCTGCTGCTTGTGATCTCTGTCAGATAAATAAATAAAATCTTAAAAAAAAAAAAGATGTAACATTCTTTGGCTCAAAATTTTGAAACATGACTCAAAGATCTAAAAGAAGATTTGGGTTAAGAGACTTGGGTTATGAATGGGAAGTCAATACATGAAGATGATAATTCTCCTTAAATTAATCTGTAAACCCAATATATTTCTAATCAAAATTCCAACTGGGGGGCGGTGCCTGGCTGGCTCATCAGTAGAGCATGTGACTCCTGATCTTGGGGTTGTAAGTTTGAGATCCATATATATATATATATATTTATTGTTATTGTTATTATAGATATATTTAACATAAAGAACTTGATTAGCAAACGCATTTCATTCAAATGAACAACAAAAGGAAAAGGCATGTTAAGGCAATTAAGAAGAGGGTTTCACAATTCATTAGATGAATAAATTATGAAAATTCATTCACAAGTGTACAAAATTCACAAGTATACAAATTCACAAATTCACTCACAAATTCACAAGTGTACAAAAATACACTTCTCAGATATAATTTATCTTTATCCACAGTTCCTGAAAACCCTTCAGAGCCACAAAGGTGAAATGGGGATCTTGCTATTTATTAGTGAAGGTGATTTTGGGATGCCACCCAAGGGCAGGCACTGGTTGCCAGTAAGACCAACCACGTGACTATAGGTTGGAACTTTTCAGTGCCCCCAAGAAATCTCCCCACCTCCAGGGATGGGGAAGAGCATAGAGGTTCAATCAGCTAATGGCCAGTGACTTAGTCAATTGTGAATTTTTAATGAAGACTCCATAAAAAACCAAGAGGACAGTTTTTTGCCCCTTTTCAGAGAGCCTCAACACCTGGCGAACCAAAATGTTTCCATGTGTCATTGAGCTGGGACCCAAGCTTCGTGAGGACAGAAGCTCCTTTGTTCAGGACCTCCCCCTATGTATCTCTTTATCTGGCTATTGATTCATATCCTTTAATAAACCAGTAAACATAAGTGTTTCCCTGAATTCTGTGAGGTAGGTCAGAAGCACAGGTAACAGCCTGGGGCTTGTGACTAGCATGTGAAGGGGGAGCGGGGAGGGAAGTCTTGTGGGACTAAACCTTCCACCTATGGAATCTGATGCTGTGGGTAGACAGGGTCAGAACTGAGTTGAATTCTCAAATACCCTGCTGGTATCTAACAATGGAATTGGATGTGGGAACCAACCAATATAAAAGATTTTTCCTATATTCTAATAGATAAGATATTACTATGAGGTTTAGTAATTAATAAAGTGTAGTTTTAGTGCAGAGTGAGACAAATGGAATGAAACAGAGAACTCAGAAACAGAATTTCACATGTACAGATGTTTGATTATAAATCTCATACCATCATTCAAATGCAAGATCCTGCTAATTAAATGTAAAAGACAATTGCAAAGCCTTTAGTAGAAGAAAATGATGAAAACTCTCTTTACAACCTTGAGGTAGAGAGAAATTTTTAGAATAAAACACAAAAGAACACACTATTTTTTAAAATTCAATATATGAGGGTGCCTGGGTGGCTCAGTTAAGCATCTGACTTCAGTTCAGGTCATGATCTCAGGGTCCTGGAGCCCCCATAGCAGGCTCTGTGCTCAGTGGGGAGTCTGCTTGTCCCTCTGCCCCTCCCCCTGCTTGTATTCTCTCTCTCTCAAATAAATAATAAAAGAAAAGAAAAAGAAAATGCAATCTTAAAAAAAAAGCCAATATATGTGATTGTTAAAATTTTAAACATTAATAGAAACACTACAAATAAATAGGATAAATAAAAAGAAACCCATACTCCACAAACCATAATGAAAGTAAGAATATAAAGTATGAGTCCTCATTTCTCCCTCTAAGTGCATTCCCTAAAAGTTAACAATTCAGTGAATACAAAAGGAAATCTCTTTCAATCAACCTCCTCATACTATACCTCCATCACTGTTCCCCTCCTCTGTAATAATGTCCAGTAGTCTCTCAAAGGCATTTTCAAAAGCAACAATTTTCTGGATTGCTCCATTGCTTCGTGTTAGTGCCTGCAGTAGTAACACACCCTTATGGAGGAAAAAAGACAATGTTTAGTAGAGAACAACTTCTACAAGACATTTCAAAATCACAGAATTTTAGAAGTGCAGGAATTTTGCAAGTTTAACTCTTTCACTTTATAGACAGGGGAAAAAAATGGCAGATAAGGTGAGCAATATGCCTCCCTAAAATTATAGATCTCAAAGGGACGGAACCTAGACTAGAATCCATGTCTACTAACTCCTAATTCCATTCTCTTTTCACTGCACAATATAATATACAACAATTCTTACATTTTCATCAATCATTACTTGGCTTTAATTGTGGCCTAAGAGACCTGGGCATAATTCTACGTCTCAGGGATGATTCTGTTTGTGCTTCACAATAGTAATGGTATGAAATTATGAATTAAATAATATAAATCTTCAAACATCATCACATTCTAGCAGAGAAAGTTCACATTTTCCTGTAATTATCTGGCCCCTAAATTCCCAAGACTTGATTCTAAGTCAATAGAAAAGATGCATAAAACAATTCACAGTAGTCTTTGCTTCTGATTCTTAGTTTCTCTCAGCTAACCTGGATTTAGTTTATATATTCTGCAACCTCTTCATTATCATTCAAGAAAAACTCAGTTGCCCACTTCTGCTTATTTCACCATTAAATAACAAGTATTTTGTAACAATAGCATTTGCTATTTCTTTGAAATAGGATTTTTTATGAAAAAATTTTTTTAGGAAAAAAGCAGGTATTACTTAAGAGAAAGAAGAATTGCAAAGGGGTAGTTCAAAAGTCCTAAAAAAGGCAAATTAGCTCACTGAGTAGGTATTCACATAAGACCAAAAGAAAAAAAAAATTGCCCCTGGACTTTATCTATTTATTTATTTGACAGAGCGAGAGAAGGAACACAAGCAGGGGGAGTGGAAGAAGGAGAAGCAGGCTTCCCTCTGAGCAGGGAGCCCCATGCAGGGTTTGATCCCAGGACCCTGAGAACATAACTGGAGCCGAAGACACTCGATTAACTAGTTGAGCCACCCAGGCGCCCTGCCCACGGTCTTTAGACTTGTTCTACTCATTTTCCTAACTGACAAGCTTCAACACTGAGATAAGAGAAAGGCAAAAGTAGTTTTTTTTAGGTGTCAAATTCTCCCACTTAATGCTGTCCGGTTTAACTGCTACGAAAGTGGGGAAGGAATACAGTAGAAAGAACACTAAAGCTCTGAGTTAGATAAAGTGGGTTTTAAAAATGATTGTCCTATGTACTAGCTGTGCAACCTTAAGCAAATTACATAAATTTTTAGTATACCCATGTGTAAACTAAGGATAATATCTTTGTTATAGGATTTTTACTAAAAGTAAAGGAGATAAAATAACTTCTATGGAAGCTACCAGGCTTATATGTACACAGTACTTAAAATATAAGTTCTTAACACATGTTCATTTATTTTTCCTGACTATTAAGAGATATATCGCTCTAATCAAACATATCCACTGGGACGCCTGGGTGGCTCAGTGGGTTACTCCTCTGCCTTCGGCTCCGGTCATGATCTCAGGGTTCTGGGATCGAGTCCCGCATGGGGCTCTCAGCGGGGAGCCTGCTTCCCATCTCTCTCTGCCTGTCTCTCTGTCTACTTGTGATCTCTTCTCTCTCTGTCAAATAAATAAATAAAATCTTTAAAAAAACAAAAAACATATCCACTAAATGCTACTAAGAATGGAAGTATACTCACTAGTTATTTAAAGTAAGTGGATACCAAGTCCTTACTTTAAAAACCAGTAATTAAAGGCATTTATTCATTTATTATTCATTAATTCTACTTTTCAAGTATGTACTATATTTCAGGGTAACAAATTAGACTACTTGATGAAGTAAAGTTGTTCTTTGCAGGAGATTATAGCTTAATACATGTGAAATAATGACAGAATTATAGAAATCATCATTTTGGAACTCTTAACAAAATAACCGATTAAAGCAATGATCATTAACGGAGGATCCGATGTACCTGATGAATCTGATGTAAGGAAGGCTGGTAGAGAATTTACAGTGGAGAGATCCAAATCAAACCCACTGATCACTAAATGTGAGACAGCCAGATAATACCTGTCTCCTCGTGTGTTGTAAAATTAAGTTCGCTGTATCATTAGGAAATATCCTAGCAAACAGGTGAACCAAAACCTAATCAAGCCCTTTAGATAAGCTAACAGACATAACAATCAAATGTAATAAGAGAATCTTCTCTGGAAAACAACCATAAAGGATATCTTTGAAAAAAAAAAAAAAAAAGGTTATCTTTGAGACAAATGGAAAATCTGAATATGGAATGGTAATCTTATTGAAACTGAGGGCTAAGACATCATTGTTAACTTGTTAAATGTGATAATGGCATTATAGTTATATCAGGATATATCCTGAAATATTACATACTTTAGTATATATACCGTATCTATCTATATATATATCCTGATATATTTTACTATATATAAATACCCTACATACTTTAGTATACATACCATATATGTATAGTATGTGTGTACATGTATGTATGGATACACACATACTATACATACACGGTATGTATACTAAAGTGTGTAATGGTGAAATTATATTGATTGTTTCAATGTTTTTAAATGCCCCAGTCAAAAATAAATGATGGTGGTGAGAGGAGAGACAGATGAAACAAGTATAACAAAATTTTGAAAACTGATGGTTTGTCTGTATTCTCTTCTTTCTCATAATAATTTCTTATAATAAAAATTTAAAGGGGGGCCTGGGTGGCTCACTGGATTAATAAGCCTCTGCCTTCAGCTCAGGTCATGATCTCAGGATCCTGGGATCAAGCCCCACATCAGGCTCTCTGCTCAGCGGGGAGCTTGCCCCCCCCACCTGCCTCTCTGCCTGCTTGTGATCTCTGTCAAATAAATAAACAAAATCTTCAAAAAAAGAAAGAATATTAAAAAAAAATAAAGATGGAATTACAATCTATCACTTAGGAGTGAGCAGGTAGTTAACTCCTAGAGTTTTTCAACTTTTCTTGCTAATTTTTAAGCACAGTAACACAAATAAAGAGGATCATGTCAGTGCACCTATGGTAAATGACCAACTAATTCTCTAACCCAGATCAAAATTAATGTTTCAAATATAAAACAAACTGGGGCTAAAAATCTTTACAGATATGCACCCTGGGAAGCTAGTCAATGTTGACAACTATTACTGAGTACAATCAGAAAGTTGATTAAAAAGAAGAAAGGAAAGAATTTTTAAAGAAGAATTAAAAAAAGAGAAGACACAAGAGGAGGAAAAGAGTAGTAGACTGTTCCACGTGATCAGAGGAAAAGAGTAGTAGACTGTTCCATGCGATCACAGTGCCAATAAGAACTACCGAAGCTGCTATTTAGTTGCCTCTGGGGGCTGGTGTCAACTGAGGTGTATTGTGGTGTGTTATATCACAAATGTTACAACAGTAATTAGCCAAAAAAAATTCAAATGAATCAGTTTAGTAACCTCAAGAAAGGATGGCTGTAAAACATAAAAGCCAAGAATCTAGATGTTAAAAATATACAACTTAATCCCTAATCATAAAATTAATGAAAAGCAACATAAACAGAGAATCATTTTATCTGTCTCAAATAAAAATTGAGAAAAAGATGGGGTGCCTGGGTGGCTCAGTCAGTTAAGCATCTGACTTTCTATCTCAGATCAGGTCTTGATCTTAGGGTCATGAGTGCTGGGCTTGGAGCCTACCTTAAAAAATACCAAAAAAACAAAAAACAAAACAAAACCCAAAAAACAAAAGAAAAATTGAGAAAAAGGTTAAGAGCAGGAAAAAAGTAAGGGTTAAAGGAAATGGTATATTTAAGAATGAAGCTAATGCAGTTATACACACACACACATACACACACACACACACACAAATTCTATGTGCAAATGAAAATAAATGGTAATGATACTAATAGAAATCCATGAAGAATTTCCTTATTAAATGGCTTAAATGGTGGGGCGCCTGGTGGGCTCAGTCAGTGGAGCATGTGACTCTTGATCTCAGGGTTGTAAGTCTGAGCCCCATGTTGGATGTAGAGATTACTTAAAAATAAAATCTTAAAAAAAAAAAGAAAGTAAACAAATAAATAATAAAATAAAATAGAATGGAAAATATTTTTAAAAAAGGTTTGTATGGTATCATTTTCTTTATATTGAGGGCCAAGAGAACAAAACAACATCAAATTTAAGATATATGGTAATATTTTAGTGAACGGAAGATTCTCAAAATTCCCAAGTAGATGAATACCCATCTAAATAAGAAAATTCTTAAAAGAATAATAGAGATTTGGGAGATGCCTGGGTGGCTCAGTTGCTTAAGCATCTGCCTTTGGCTCAGGTCATGATCCCAGGGTGCTGGGATCCAGTCCTTTATCAGGCTCCTTGCTCAGCAGGGAGCCTGCTTCTCCCTCTACCTGCCGCTGCCTCTGCTTGTAAACGTGCACTCTCTTTTTCTCTCTCTCTGACAAACAAATAAATAAAATCTTTAAAAAAAAAAAAAGAAATTTTAAAATGTCCCTCTTATGAGTTACATAACTATATTATTTCACTCTTTACAATACATACTACAAAATGTTAAATACAAAGTTAAACAACTGTGTATGTGAACCAGAAGTCAAGAGCACTTCACTTGTGTCTCTGCTTTGCCACTAACCAGCTGTGAAGCTAAGAGCAATCCAAATGCTATTTACTGGCAGTTAGGATGAGAAAGGCACGGGCCAGTTACTATATGTACAAAGATGAACAGACGTCACTAACAACAAATCACTTGGCTTCCGTAAGTCTTGGGCTTCTCAGTGTTAATATGGAGAGTGAATTAACTTGATATGCTCTCCTAGCTCTAGAATCTGGTTTTAAAAGGATTTTTCCAATTGTTGTCTCAAGTATTACAGTCTGGGGGTGCCTCTCTGGCTCAACTGGTGGAGCGTAAGACTCTTGACTTCAGGGTTGTGAGTTTGGGCCCCATACTGGGTGTCAAGATGACTTAAAAATAAAATCTTTAGGGGCACCTGGGTGGCTCAGTGGGTTAAAGCCTCTGCCTTCGGCTCAGGTCATGATCTCAGGGTCCTGGGATCGAGCCCCGCATCAGGCTCTCTGCTCAGCGAGGAGCCTGCTTCCTCCTCTCCCTGCCTGCCTCTCTGCCTACTTGTGATCTCTATCAAATAAATAAATAATATCTTTTAAAAAAATAATTAATTAAAATCTTTAAAAACACTTAAAAAATAAAAAAGGTACTACAGTCTTGACTAAATTGTAGCTAACGACCAGAAAAATGTTCAAACAACAACAAAAAAATACCACATCAATACAAAATACTCAAACTAATATGCAAGTAATAAATCAGAATGGAAAATAACCCCAGAGCAAATCATGCTCTACAGTTAGATGAAGATTACAAGGAAAATCCTTTGAAATGCATATTCAGTCAGATGAGGGTGAGGATTCCAAATGCAATGCTTTAAGTTTACACAGTTCAATGTCTGGGGATATTTCCTTTACTCTTCCTAGAGGCAGAGTTTGGTGTCAAAAAGAAAATGAAATCCTAAACTTGTAGAAAGCATAAATTTCAATATGAAAATCATCTGTCTACACCAAAATACTCAAAATACTGGACAGGCAGGAAACAAAGAAATAACATGGTCTTGTATATGACTTAAAAAGGTCTAAAAGATGGCCAATATCCTTAAGTTCCAAAGCTAACTTCTTACGACACTGAGTAAGGATCGACAAAGATTTTGTGCAAAGACAGGGGGGAAAAGTTGCATATTCTCAGACTTCTTTTTCAAAATTAACTTACATCATTACGTATAACTTCCCTGGAATCCGCTAATAAGTCCATCAATCTTGAAACACCTAGAACATATAACCATGTGAAATACAGTGGTTTAATCAAAATACAAATAATGATTTAAATTATACAATTTATTAACACATCAATTTCAGTTCCCCCCTTTAGGTATGAGGCTCACTTTTAAATCAAAATTATTTAAGGAAGATGAGTCACTTACCCATGGGACTGACTAAAATAATTTGCTGCACCTGAGGTCCTAGTTGTTTTAAAAGAGAAGTAAGAAGCTTCACACCAGGCCAGCGCACATGGAAATCAAATTCCTGCAATATAAGAATTTAAAATATTTAAAATCTGTAATTTACATATTTAAGAAAAAACATTTTTTCAACTAATAGTGGTGCCAAAAACTACAAACATAGTTTAACAAACTTTAAAAAAGTAACTTGAAAAATACATAGAAAACAGTTAATATAAATTGATTAAGCTGTTCCTGACTAGGTAAAATAAAAATACATATAAGCAGACAATATTTTAACAAATTATACAGTCCTTAAAACATGCATGTGATCTCTTGCAATGATACAACAAATTTCATGACCTTAAAAAGGTATAGTTTTTATATGTTGCTTCATGACCTTAAAAAGGTATAGTTTTTATATGTTGCTTCCTCAACAACACCCAAAAAGGCAAAAAAAAAAAAAAAAAAAAGCTTATTAAGATGACAAAAATAGCAAGATTCTTTATTTACCTCCAACAAAGATAACAGCAGAGTAACATTTTCCGGCTGCTTAATAAAAATTTCTGTAAACTGGCTTCCCAAATCCTCACTCTGTCTTGTGGAATTTTCTTCTGTAATATTCAAAGATAAAGTACTTCAATATGACGCTGTTATTTTAAAGCATCCTTTTTGTTGAGGGGCTAAGCAGAAATGAGAATTTTCTTAGAATAGTATGGCTGGTAATGATAGCACAGTTATGCTGAAAAGATTATCCTTAAAATAACTTTCAATATCATTTAAATAAATAGTTATTCTTTAAATGCTTAAATATGGGGCACCTGGGTGGCTCAGTGGGTTAAGCCTCTGCCTTCGGCTCAGGTCCTGATCCCAGGGTCCTGGGATCAAGCCCCACATCGGGCTCTCTGCTCGCCAGGGAGCCTGCTTCTCCCTCTCTCTGTGCCTGCCTCTATGCCTACTTGTGATCTCTGTCAAATAAATAAATAAGATCTTTTTAAAAAAAATAAATGCTTAAATATGATATTCAGGGGCGCCACTGGGTGGCTCAGTGGGTTAAAGCCTCTGCCTTTGGCTCAGGTCATGATCTTGGGGTCCTGTGATCAAGCCATGCATTGGGTTCTCTGCTCAGCAGGGAGCCTTCTTCCCCCTCTATCTCTGCCTGACTCTCCGCCTACTTGTGATCTCTCTGTCAAATAAATAAATAAAATCTTAAAAAAATAAAAATAAAAATAAATAAATATGATAGTCAAAGAAAAGACATCTAAATTTTCACATCTTTTCAAAGACATTTTTAGGTTAAACTTCTAATTAGGGTACAAAGGAGATTAGTAGGGGGTATAGCTCAGTGGTAGAGCATTTGACTGCAAAGGAGCTTAGTAGAGTGATGGAGATATTCTACCTCAAATACGATAGTGATCACACTATGGCATACATATGCCAAAACACACAGGATTATATAACCGCACAGAATAAATTTCACTGTGTATAAATTATACCCAAAACCAGCCTCCCCCCCAAAACATTATTGAACACAAAGTCCTTGTTGACTGTTAGTGTTGCTGTGTTAAATGATTTAATTACAAAATTAAACCAATCATCTGCATATTATTATTTTCTCAAAAATATCAACATATATATACTATAAATTGTCAATAAAATCAGAATTTGATATTTACTTTTACATTTACTCCTTAAAAGATTTTATAATTGTCCTTAAGACTCAACAGTCTTTAGATTAAACTATACATTGTTTCAATGTCAAAAAAATGTAAAGGACCCCTAAAAACTGAAGCAATGATCACCAAAACAAATTACCATTTAAAATCTGCCTATGCTATATATTCAACTTAGAGACAGCAAATACACTACTCCCCATACCCTCCCCCATGCCACACAACCAACCCTTTCCTACATATTGCTCCCGGGCAGTGACTATAAACCAATAGAGGTGGCAGTCAAGCTTCCTCAAACAGTCCTTTTCTAATGTAAGATTTTAATATTAACATACTTTAGAAATGGAAAAAACCCAGCAGATGATAGGAAAAGCAAAGCAATCCAACAGTGACAGTGATAATCACATCTAATTATTTGTAGAAAAAAGGAGAGCAAAAGTAGAAGTGTTTTTCAATCCTAAGTACCCACATATGCCAGTTTACCCTTCAGAAACTCTAGGAAATACTTCTCTTATCATCTCGTGTCAGTAAAGAACTAAATGCTTTTGGGCCTTGAAATTACATTACTTACAAAATACTTCAGCTTTAAAAGGATTATTCTGGCAGCTGTGCTGAGAACAGAATGTCAGGGGAACAAGGAAAATAGGGAGACAATAATCAACAGCGACAAAAGGGAAGCAACGATCAAAGAAAGCAGTAAAGATGGCTTAGACCTCAGTGGTAGTAATTTTTATGAAATTTACTGTTTACTGAGATGAAAAACACTGTGAAGAAGCAAGCTAAGAGTACAGAGGGAGTTTCATTTTGACATAAAGATTTGAGCGGCGATATTGAGTAAGCAGTTAGACAAACAAGCAGTTTGGATTGGAGATACATATGAGTGATAAACATATAAATGATATTTAAAGTCACAAAACTGGATGATAAAGAGCATTTATAAAGTACTCCCAGCTAACAACACACTTAATGGTGAAAGACTGAATGCTTTCCACCTGAGATCAGTGAAAAGGCAAGAATACCCATTTGACCACTTCCAGTCAACTCTGTACTGGTCATCTTTGTGCCATAAGGCAGAAAAAAGACAAAAAAAGGCATACAAATTGGAAAGGAAGAAATAAAACTGTCTTTATTTACAGGCGACGTATTTATGTAAAAAATCCTATGAACTCTATAAAAAAGCTATTAGAACTAGTAAGTGAGGTTAGCCAAATTATGGGATAAAAGGTCAGTATACAAAATTAACTGATTTCTATATATTAGCATATACAGAAATTGGCATATATTAGAAACTGAAAATTTTTAAAAAGTACCACTGAATTTTTTTTTTAAAGATTTTATTTATTTATTTGACAGACAGAGATCACAAGTAAGCAGAGAGGCAGGCATAGAGAGAGGAGGAAGCAGTCTCCCTGCTGAGCAGAGAGCCCAATAAGGGGCTCGATCCCATGACCCTGGGATCATGACCTGAGCCAAAGGCAGAGGCTTTAACCCACTGAGCCACTCAGGCACCCCAACAGTACCACTTAAAACAGCACCAAAAATTATTAAAGACTTAGGGATAAATTTGACGCGATATATAAGAATTATGCTTTGAGGGAGCACCTGGGTGGCTCAGTCGGTTAAGCATCTGCCCAGGCTCAGAGTCCTGGGATTAAGCCCTGCATCCGGCTCAGAAGGGAGCCTGCTTCTCCTTTTCCCTCTGCCTGCTGCTCCCCTTACTTGTCCACGCTCGCTCTCTCTCTCAAATAAATAAATAAAATCTTAAAAAAAAAAAAAAAAGAATTGCTTTGGAAACTCCAAAATGGTACTGAAAGACATTAAAGGAAGGCCTAAATAAATATATCACTGTGTTCTGATATTAGAAGGCACAACAGTGTTAAGATGTCAGTTTTCCCCAGATCAATCAACAGGCTGAACAGAATCTGAATCAAAATCTCAGTCAGCCTTTTTTGTTAGAAATTGACAAACTGATTCTAAGATTGATAAGGGAATGCAAAGAACCTAAAAGAGCCAAAAGAACTTTGAAAAACAACAAAGCTGGAGGACTTACATTTCAAAATTTCAAGAGTATAAAGCTACAGTAAGCAAGACAGTATCCTATTGGATTGGCAAAGTGACAGACATACAGACCAATAAAATACGAAGTCCAGAAACAGACCTATTAGTTCAAAATGGATCACAGACCTAAATGCAAACTAGAAACCATAGACCTAATCACAGGAGTAGAACTACAAAACTTTTAAGAGAAAACATAGGAGAAAATCTTAGTGATTTTAGGTTTGGCAAAGATTTCAAAAATAGGAAACAGTCTAAATTACAAAAGAAAAAAATTAATAAAGTGGATTAAAATTTAAAACTTTTGCTTTTCAAAATACCATGTTAGGAAAATCACAGACCAGAAGAAAATATTTGTGAAACAAACACTGTAAAGGACTTATATTTAGAATATATAAGGAATTCTTACAACTCAAGTATAAGATAAAAAAAAAAAGAACAGTAAAAATGAACAGAAGATTTGAATAAACACTTCACCAGAAGAAAGTTATATGGAAGACCAAAAGAAAAAAAACACATGAAAAGTTGTTCAATATTATTATTCATTACAAAATTACAAATTAAAACTAATGTGAGATACTATCTCACACCTATTGGAATGGCTAACATTTTAAAAGACTGACTGTATCAGGTACTGGAGAGGATGTGGAGAGCTTGGAACTCTCACATATTCTCCCACACATCCCAGTGGGCATGTAAAATGATACAACTACTTCGAAAAAAGTCTGGCAATTTCTAATAAAGCTAAACACATGCCTATTATATCCCTTAGCCATTCTGCTCCTGGGTATTTACTGAAGAGAAATGAAAACACAGATCCGCACAAAGACTTGCATATGAATGTTTACAAAAGCTTTATATGTAATAGCTGAAAACTAGAAACAACCCCAAATGCCCTCCAAGGGGGCAATGAACTACAGAATACCACTCAACAATTTTTGAAAAATGAACTGTTGACATAAATGGGGCACCTGGGTGCCTCAGTGGGTTATGCATCTAACTCTTGATTTCGGCTCAGGTCATGATCTTGGCGTCGTGAGATGGAACCCCACCTTGGGCTTGGAATTTTCTGCCTCTCCCTCCCCTTCTGCCCACCACCCCCATCCCCCTCTCCACCCCACTTAAACTCTCTCACATGCATGTGTGCTCTCTCAAATAAATATATAAAATAAAATCTTAAAAAAAAAAGAAAAGAAAAAAAGAAAGCTGTTGTGAAGGAGAAATCCGAATCTGGTTTTTATTAGAGTGGTGTAAATATGGTGGAGAATAAAAACTCAACCATAGGGGCCAGGCAGTAATATATGAGTGAAGCGGGCTGGGTGTGAGACAATAGGAAGGCTGGAGAGTGTATGCCCTGCAGAGGGGAAACAGCAACCACCTGCCAAGTGTGAATGCAGGCCCAGCTGGCATCGGTCCTCAGGTTTTTTAGAAAAAAACTAAAATCCAAAATCTCATGTGAAAGCTCCCAATTTGTAATACCAGCAACTTATTTAAATTATTTTAAATATTAAGTGGGTCAAACAACCTTGTTTCTAAGACAGACAATGCCCTTGGGGCAAAAGATCGTGACCTCTAGAGAAAAGCTCAAAATAAAAGTATTGACATTTAGGAGAATATTATTAAAACTAATCTAAAAGAGAAAGGGAAAAAAATACACAGACTTAGTGAATTCTTCCTATGAAATGTTTTTTAAAATGCTGAAAAGTTTTTATATGGATAAACGTAAATAACTGAACTATGGGTTTAAGCTTTGGTCAGTATTTCTCAAAATGCAGGACAGTGTGGCAGGTTAGTAAGTATCTGATGAAATCAAAGCGCCTTTGTACAAATGTATGTGGATTAAACAAAGCTGAACAGGTTTCTTTACGGCAGAATTCTCAGCACTTAATGTACTAATGTATATCTTGTGATGCTTCAGAGGGGAATATATAATGTTTTGTTTATTTAACTATGGGCTCTTTTAATATAGAGGACTCTGGGACTTTTGTGCCACACTTTAAGGAATGCAGGTTTAACCCAAGAAAATATTTAATTTAATGTCTGCATTGAGCACAAGCTAATAACTTGGCAAGAATAAGAATTAATACATCTGATTTGTTCTGTAGTTAAACTATATCAAATACTGTAGCTTAACAGGATATAATTAAGATCTGTGTTTTGAATTGAACTAGTAAAATCTGATCCTGTTCCAAGGATCTATGATTCCGTTTTAATATTGTTAATTTTAAAAAAGTGTTAGTAAGATAAACTCCACTTCCTTTATAGTCATAACACAGCACTTCTGAACTTTATTGTAGAGCCCTGTAAAAAATTAGCTAAGCAATTAAAGTAACATACAAAACTATTTTGGTATAGCAGTAAATTAAGCTATTTATAGTAGTTTACATATAAGCAGTTTACATAAGCCAACTTACTATACTAATTACACCTAAAAGCTATAAACCAAAATTAAATTCATGAGAAATTATATTTATTTAAATGTAAGCTGAGGTATGAGACAAGTAAACCATCCTCTCTTATCCAATATACTTATTTTAAAACTCCTAGAGCTAAGTCTAGTTTTTTTTACATTGTATAGATTATATTATGTACTATATGTTACACTTATATAGGCTGTAAAAGTAAATGGCTCTTTAGTATAAGATAAATGAAAATGTAAGAACGTAATGGTCCTTTGTTACTATAGTGAAAATAAGTCGAAGATAGTTATAGCAAATTCAAGATTGCTTTTTTAAAGTCCTTATTATATACACCTCTGGAAACATTTTAGGCCTATTTATATGACTGGCTTTCAAAACACATGTATATATATTTTTATTCTTCAACTGTTTATTTACAATATCTCTAGAAATTGTAAATTTTTAATTTCTCAAGAGGTATAAACAATATTCAAAAAGATTTCTGAGAGACACCTGGGTGGCTCAGTCAGTCAAGACTGACTCTTGATTTTGCCTCAGGTTATAATCTCAAGGTTCCGAGACTGAGCCTGGCATTGGGCTCCAGGGTGGGCTCTGTGCTGGGCCTGGAGACTGCTTAAAATTCTCTCTTCCCCTCCTCCTAGTCACACATGCACTCTCATGTGCTCTCTCTCTCTCTCTCTCTCAAAAACAAAAACAAAAACAAAAAACAACACAAAGAAAAATCACAAAAAAAAACAAAAAAAATATTTCTGGACCTTCTCTTTGGAATTCCATTCCATATCAAGGTCATAAACCATATCACAGAGGACAAAACTGCTCCACAGAAAAAGATATTCTAGTAAAAGTTGTCCTAACTCACAGTGAAGGAATATCACTGTGAATATTTTGCACTGTGCTCAATTAAACAAGGACACCTGTATTTTTTAATGTTTCTCTAAATCCTCTATAAACTAGTTATGTAAATTACAAGATTAATGAAAGATAATCTGGTCAGAAAAACAACTACAATTTATTAAATCAGAAATTTAACAAACTAGAATTTAAATAACAACTTGAAACCCAAAAAACCAAACCAAACCAAACCAAACAAACAAAACCTATGGGATACTTAGAAAAAAGTATATTAAAAAATACTATTGGGGCACCTGGGTGGCACCATTGGTTGAGCATCCAACTCTTGGTTTCAGCTCAGGTTGTAATCTCAGGGTTGTGAGATCGAGCCCCGCGTCAGGCTCTGCACTCAGCGCAGAGTCTGCTTGGGAGTCTCTCTCCCTCTGCCCCTACTGCTCATGTTCTCTCTCTCTAAAATAAATAAATAAATTTTAAAAAAATGCTGTTATCCTACTTGCTAGATGATATTATGTAAGTTACATGTTTCTGGGCTTCTATTTTCTCACCATTAATTAGTTAATTAATTAATTTTTCTCATATTTACAAAAGAGAAAAATACCACCTACCTCACAAGATGCTATGAGGCTCAAATAAGACAGTGGACATGAAAGCACTGTAAATTTTAAAGCTTTATACAAACATGATGAAATAATAATAGAAACAATGATGACTAATCTCTATCACCCAGCAAGGAAACCAGCTTATTATCACAAGAGTAAAGGCATCATGCTTTGGTATATTCTGCTTTCAAACAAGGGTTTCAAATATCACAAAGGTAAGGCTATCCATTTTAGTGAGTGAGTTAGCTTTTCGTTAAGTACAGTTAATTTTGTTATGCACCATTTTAAACCTACTTTAGATAAGATTATTCCCCTCCTCATTTTTAAAAAGTTAAGGGGATCTCAGGAAAAATGGCAAAACAAAATAAAGTTGGTTACTTTAATTATGAGGAAAAGAAATACTAATGTTAAAAATAAATGGAACTTAAAACAGACCACCAGAAAAAGTTAAGACAATATATTGGTGAGTTCTATGAATTAATACAAGAAATGTCATTAACCAGACATTATCGTGCTTGCATTATTTTAAAGGGACAATATCAACATGTAAGTATTCTCTAAACTGGAATATCTTCCAGTTCTTGAAGAATACATATAAAATGTATACATATACATACAGATGTATACATATTCAAATATTTTATATAAACTGCCTCAAAAGTTTTCTCCAAGAAGGACACAAAAAGTAATTTGTATAGACTGTCCTGCTAGAGAAAAAGCTTGAACATTGTTAAAAAATATACTAGAATATTTTCTGTGTTCTGGATAATGAACAGACTTAGTAACCATGGAAAAAATAAATAGCAATACAAGATTATCAAATATTTCCCTTTAATTAGGGAATTCTTACACAGTGAAACAAATCTCTACATTTTTTACCAGCCAGAATAAACATCACTTGACAGTGTCCTTTTATATTACCAGAAATTATGCCTAAAAGCATCATGCATAAATGCAATCTTTTACCTTCAACATCATCTGAAAAGGTAGACAAAAATAAATAAATAAAAAGTAGGTGATGAAGAAAATAGTTTCTATGTAGTAGTATTCACAATAAAATAAATAAGAGCTTAAAATGTCAAATAAGCAATATAATCTCTTAGAAGAAAAGGCTCATTCATTTTATTCAAAATCTGAGATAGCTTAAAAGAGATACAGCAAGCATATACTATATTTCAGGATTATGAGAGAGATTTATCATTAAATTAATGGATTATAAATATCCCCAAGGTAAAAAACTCTAAAATAAAGTTCACAATATCAGCTAAGAATTACCTTTTGATGAAGCAATAGAGAAAAAGTATTAATAATAGAAATGAAGGGCATATTTCTCAATATCTAGTTTTTTTTAAATTGTTCCTTCAGAATAAATAAATTTTCAGAACAAAGTTTAAGTTCCTATTTTAATCTTTCCTGGAAAAAGTGATCCTACTACTGTTTCCCCAAGAACTGTTTATCTTGTTTTATCCAAAGAATCTTTTTTGGATGCTGAATTAAAAATAAAGAGCCCAAACACATAGAGACAAACAAAAAATTGGACTCTAACTATAATTATATTATAAAATTATAATGAAGAAAAACCACATAACTAAAAATATTGCTGCTAAATGAGTCTTTAAAACACAAAAGTAAAAGAGCTATATTTCTAATATTAAACAAAAAAAAAGAAAGAAATATCTTTTATTGTAATGTGTTCTAACAAGTGTGTTGCACCTGGTTTTCTCATCTGAGAAATAACTAGAAGATAAATGTCTTTTTCTTCAGAGTGTGTTCTTGTGTGCATTGTATTTAAGTGTTGTTCAGTGAGTGACAGCATCTTATTCCATGGGTACCAAATCATGTTTACTAAAGATTTTTTTCAGGGTGCGTGGGTGACTCAGTCAGTTTAGCATCTGCCTTCCGCTCAGGTCATGATGCCGGGGTCCTGGGGATCAAGCCCCATTTCAGGCTCCCTGCTCAAAGTCTGCTTCTCCCTCTCTCTGTGACCCTCCTCCCCGCTTGTGCTTGCTCTGTCACATAAATAAATAAAATCTTAAAAAAAAATATATTTTCTGACCTCTGAGAAATAAAGTTAAGTTGTTAGCTATCACAGAGAAAGAAAAATTTAAGAAAAATGGTATTTAAGTCCAAGAAATTGTGACCATTCGACACGCCCCAGTTTCAAATGTTCCTATTACTGGTATTCTGTGAAGTTAGGCCCTATATATATTTCCGCTCTATTTTTATCATAATAAAGTATACACAAACTTATAATTATCTATATTTCCTTATAATTTGTCTACTTAGAATTCTGAAAGATCTTATAATCTAAATTAAACTTCTAAAATGCACAAATACGCCCACCTTTTCTGGCTGTCTAGAATAATGAAACACCCACTATGTCCTTCAACAGCCAATCTGGTGTGAAGAATGCATTCCTCAACGGCATTGTCAAATGTTACTCAATGAGTACGTTTCACAATATATAGGAAGAAATGTATATCGATTTCTAGTTAAGCATTTCACATGCTGACAATAAAGATGACAGACCACCTTATTTTATATATGCAAGTAATGCGAAACAAATATAGGAAAACTCACACCAAAGTGTGTGAATTTTGAACTTGTATCATTTCACATCAGACTAATGTAAAAAAACTTCCTAAATTTAATAAGTTGTTGCTCTTTATAAGTTAACAAAAGTCCTATGTTAAAAGTTTAAGTATTTATTAAGAAAAACCCCTCTAATTTCATATTGTTCACCAGATAATAACATATAAATAAAAGTTTGTTTTTTAATAGGCAAAAATGATTCATTTAATATGAAATTACTAATATTCATACTACCTAACTAAAATCAAATACAAAAAGAAAACAAAATATTTTATAGAGGCGCCTGGGTGGCTCACTCAGTTAAGCTTCTGCCTCTAGTTCAGGTCATGATCCCAGGATCTTGGGATCGGGCCCCACTTTAGGGCTCCCTGCTCAGCGGGAAGTCTGCTTCTCCCACTCCCTCTGCCTGCTCATGCTCCCTCTGTCGCTCTCCCACTCAAATAAATAAAATCTAAAAAAGGAGTACCTGGGTGGTTTTATAAAAAAGGGGTGCCTGGGTGGTTCAGTCAATTAAGTGGTTTTTTTTTTAAAGTAGGCTTGACGCCCAGCATGGAGCCTCATGGAGGGCTTGAACTCACGAACCTGAGATCAAGACCTGAGCTGAGATCAAGAGTTGGATGATTAACTGACTGAGCCACCTAGGTGCTCTGTTAAGTATCCAACTCAAAGAGAGAAAGAAAGAAAGAAATGGAATTTTATAAAAAAGAACACTCTAATTCTACCTCCAAATAACATACAAAGCAATCATTTTAAACATTTTTTTCTGGAACTAAGCCTATGTCTTTCCTTACTACTTAGAGAAGAAAAATACCCTTATAAATAAATTTATAAAATAAATTCAACTTTAAAACCAGCAAAACTGGCACAACTCCAGGATATACAGCATATGCTATTTTATGTACAGAAACACCATAAAAGAAAAAAAAAAAAAAACATAATAAAAGAAACTTACCTACTTCTTCTTCTTCATCATTAGATATTATATTGTACAGTGTGTCCAAAGCATAACCTATTATTTCAGAATCCGAACTGGAAAAAAGAAATTACTACACTTACATGTTGCTAGAGTGTAGACGGTTACAATCATTTTTAGACAGTTGTTATTTAGCAAGACTGTATAAAACATTAATCTAAAATCTATGCTAAGAAAATATCAGAGTGCAAGCTTAAAGAACATATAAAGGTTATTTATAATAGTGGAAAATTAGAAGCAACCTAAATGTGTAATATTTTAAAAAGTATAGTAGCAATGAAAAACAGTATTTTTAAAGAATGTTTAATGACACAGTAATTAAAACACCCTTGATATAATGCCAGTAGAAAAATTAAATAAAAAAATTAATACAGGGGTGCCTGGGTGGCTCAGTGGGTTAAAGCCTCTGCCTTCGGCTCAGGTCATGATCCCAGGGTCATGGGATCGAGCCCTGTATCGGGCTCTCTGCTCAGCAGGGAGCCTGCTTCCTCCTCTCTCTCTGCCTGCCTCTCTGCCTACTTGTGATCTCTGTCTGTCAAATAAGTAAATAAAATCTTAAA